>NC_135182.1:27352780-27660508 GCF_041146795.1 Maylandia zebra
GAGGAAATGTACGAAAAGCTGCAGCATGATAAGAGAATGACTGATAATCAAATATTACCAACAGTGAAATAGTTTAATTAAGAAGCTTGCCCAAAACAAGTTTTATATACTATTATTTACACAAATGTTTGAAAAAGTACAGAAGATAGACTATATAATCAGTCATAGGCTAACAAAAATACTCTTAGACTTAGATTTTAAAGGCAGTATACCAAGGAAAAAATACCACCATGTCTTTACAGAATAGTGTTTGGTTGTCTAAAATAATATAAATAATAAAAATATATGCATTTGGGGTGCCAGTTTAGCTCAGTGGGCTGAGCAGGCGACCATAGCAGGTGGCCGCCCCGGGTTCGAGTCTGACCCACAGCCTTTTGCTGCATGTCTCCCCCTCTCTTTCCCTCTGCTTTCCTGTCAGTCTTCACTGCATCTATCTAATCAAGCTGAAAAAAGCCAATAATATTTCTAAATTTTATATTATATATATATATAGATAGGTAGGTAGATAGATATTAGATAGATTGATAGATAGATCCATATACATATATGCATTTCTGTAGGTTATACATTAACAAACCTAAAATAGCCGAAAGAAGTTCATACAGCAAGTACACCAGCCTGTGATCCTACAGGGTGTTTTTTTCCCCACTGACCTGAATCAGTGATGCTTTTACCAAATGTAATTAAATGGACAAGAGAGCCAAGCATTTCAACAGTAGCGAGTGCGGTTGCTGTTTAGGAGAAGTTTATTGCTCTTTTCTTTGCTGCTTCTTTCCCTCATCTGTCTGGTTTCGGGGCAGAGTGGAAATTGCTTTTGTTGGGTTACTTGCTATTATCGTACAGCTTTAGCATCATTTGTCTAACTTAAGGGTTGAACTGAACGCTGCTGAGGAAGATAATACGTGTTCAGTCACACTACACTGGCTAAGTTTAATTTCTGCATTTTCCCATAATGTAGTGATGTCTGCTCATCTGCTTTTGCTTCATTCAATTTCAGTTTTCAAACTGAATGGTAAATATAGCAGGAGCTCAATGGGTGCCGGGGCCCCCAGAGGTGCGAGCAAGGCGACTAAGTGCGACGGGAATGAAGGAGCTGTGGGCAACTGGTTCCTCCTGAGGGGCTGACAGATGCTGATGCTGACAGATCGAGAGAGTGATTATTCAGAGCTTAGAAGATGAACTAGTGCTTGTGTTAGCTGGCTCCCCTTGCAGCAGAATCACTCCCAATCACACCTCCATAAATCACACCCTGGCACAGTTTGAAAACAGCACTACTGAGCAAAGGTGGTCATGCCGATGAAAGGGTGTTTATCATGAAAGAGTGCCACTAGTGACCACAAAGGCTGTATGCATACTTGGAAGAAACATGGGTGCTTGCGACCCTGAACATCTGTAACCTTAATTTTGACTAACTATTCAAATTGTATTTCTGTAACTTCTGAACTCTTGGCAGCTTTGACTGAAGTGTAAAGGTCCCAAAGTGTAAGTAGTGAGTAAAGTAGTGCTGTAACAGAAACAACCACAGCCCCTCTCCAATAAACCTCTGCTTAATCCCAAATCATTATGGTATCTCCAATGAGGTATAAAAAGGCAAATAAACAAGCCAAACTGCACGTCTAATCAAGCACAGACGGTGCAAACTTTTTTCACTTTGAAATATGCAGAAAACATTCAAATTACATTTAACAACCTCTGTGTTTACTGAACCAGACACAAACGGTAAGGTAATTGCACCTCTTTACATGAAAATGTATATACAACTCCATATGTTTATTTCCATCTAAAATGCTGCACTTAGCTTTTTTTGAGTTTTTAGCCAAATCAGGAATTCATTTATTCATCCTTCCAGTGTTAAAATCTCACTGTAAATTAAAGTTGCATAATATGTTAAGTTTAAATGCTCTGTATGACTTGCAGTGGCCGATACGTGATGTGGTTCTGGGAGTGGGTCTGTTGGAAGATTAAAACACTCTGTCATTCTTTTTTTTAATCAAATTCTGAAGCAATTACTGGGTCTGTCTTTGTTTCTCAATATGCCCCCATGCGTTTTTTTCACTGTTTAACGGCAAAGAGAAAGAAACTTTATTTTGAAGAGTTCTGTGCAAACATAAGTGAGCAAATAGCCAAAGAGAGCCAATAGGACACTCAAGTCCAACATACCAATGAAATAAAACATCTCATTTGTTTTCTTGTTTATTTTTGTGTTTATGTTTTGATTTTTTTGAAAACAAGTGAAAAGAAATGCCCTTTCTTGTGTTTGATTTTTTATCTTAACAAAAAGAACAAAAATAAAGTGTTAGAAGAAACAAGCAAACAACAAAAAGAAACATGGTATCACAATCAACTGTATTTCTACCTTTAGAGCTTCAGCAGCAGCAGCATTTTCAGTTTGATACGTTGTACCTTTGATGCAAACATGATCTATGATCTTTGATCAGAATAATATATTAGTGACAGTCTCATTAGCATCACAGTGCCAGGACAAAGAAACTCAACATTGTGCTTCAATGAACTGTGAATAAAAATGTGTACTTTAGACTATTCCTACATTAAGCAAACAAACAAAGGAGCCTTAAAATGCTAGCTATAGGCCAGGAAGCAAAGTGTTAACAACAGATTTCTCTGGCATGAAAAGACATAAAACAGTTTGAACAGGTTGTCATTCGAAAGCAATTTGGGAAGCAGTAGGATCTCATTATTACATCAATTTAATTCCAATTAGAAGAAATGAATCAAATTATCTTTTTCATAGCATGTGGCAAAATAACTAAGAACGTGACTGACGAAGATAATCACATCATATCAGGAAATTGATTTATGTCTACTTCTTTTAATGATGAGGACAAAGAGGTTAAAAATGTATTTAAGATTTGTTGGGCTTGGTATTCAAAACTTAACATTTTATAAAAACCGACAATCGGCTACTGTTTTTGTTGAGACATAATCTATATATTTGTTACATTTAAATACAAATGTCACTGCATTGTTTGTAACTAAAACCCCAGATGAAGAAAATAACCCCAGCATCTGATACAACTCTTTTTGGTAATATTCATCAATATATTTGTCACATATTTAACTACAAATATGATTGGCTCATTAATTTAAAAAAAAAAGTCCTATTTGAATAAAATGATGAGGGTCTGATGCAGCCCTTAGCTAATTAACAAGAAACTGAAAAAGTCCCGACACAGGTTAGACACCCTAGTCCTCTGGATTAATGTCTTAGCTTTGAGCCACTCCCCTAACACACCCATTTCTTTCTAACTTTTTGGGTTATAGTTACCTGATGTGAACCAAAGAATTTCTGTGTTCACAACAACAAGGGTCATCAAATATTAATTATATTTATTTGTGTGCCTCTGAATTTACACCCATTATTTGCCACCATCCCTTAATGTGAGTAAAGAGTTCATTGCCATTTCACATAGTTCTTTGAAAGCAGGTGACTCAGATCTTCTGAGACAAAAATATCTGACTGGGTGTTTGTGAGCTGACCCTTTTGAGTGATCAATATTACATTTCCTTAATTATTAAGCAGAAATTTCTTTCCTAAATGTTGCTAGCACTGGTTAATTGATTGACATATTAAGACAATTCAACCTTATGGTTTGTTAAACAAGTTCAAAAGCATCTAATTTATCATTTTTGTTTGAAAGATCTCTTAAAATCACCATTGTACACCATTTCACCTTTGCAGACATTACATTTAAGCATTTGCATGCTTTTACTGTTAAAGGAGAGGCTTTGTTGTAATGAAGTAATAATACAAATTATAATAATGATAATAACGGCCCGCATAATTCAAGTTAATAGCATATCTTATCATAATACCCAAGTGAACTCCTAACCATACTATACATGACCAAAAATACTGATCAGTTTGAGCTCAAGAACCTAAAAATGAATTTAATCCCTTGTGACAAAGAAACTGATCTTGTATTTTCTTTATATTGATGTCCGCCACTGGTTTGATTACTTTGTGTTCCTTTGTTCCTTTTTTCCTCAGTTCATGAATAAAGCAATCATGGAGGTTGAGTGAATGGCCTTGAATTTTGCTTGATTGCAAGCTGCCAGATTGCTGCAATTTAAATCATTTTTCCCCTAAAGCTTCAGTTTTTAATGAAAATGCCCTCTCTGTGTGTTTTTTCTTTGCTGCAGGCCAGTGGGGTCAGTGTACCGGTGAGGAGTGTGGCTCTGGTGGGGTTCAGACAAGGACAATATGGTGCATCCACATGGAGGGCTGGACCACCCATCACTCCCACTGCCATCACATGGAGAAACCAGAAAGCCAGAGACAGTGTTTTAAAGTCTGCGACTGGCACCAGGACCTCTTCGAGTGGGAGGCGTCAGAGTGGGGGAGCTGTGTTCTTGTTCCTTTCTTTTCCAATGAGCTCAAGTTGAGGGCAACTGAGTGCATTACAGCACAGCATGGGATCCAGAGGCGCAAAGTCTACTGCGTACGCACCTCAAATCGGACCACAGTCAGTTCGAGGATATGTGAATTCTTTTCCCAAAAACCACCTGTGGAGCAGGCATGCCTTGTCCCCTGCCCCCAGGACTGTGTGGTTTCAGACTTCAACTCTTGGTCAAGTTGCAGCAAAACCTGCGGTGCTGGCCTGCAGCATCGGACTCGACATGTTCTGGCCACATCAATGTATGGAGGGGCAAACTGCCCCAACCTAACTGAGACCAGGACTTGTTCCAGCCATGTTGACTGCCCGGCTGGGGAGGACGAGTACCAGTACAGCCTTAAAGTAGGGGCCTGGAGTGAGTGCCGAATGCCCCATCACAAGGATGCGCTATTAAGTGGAAGGACCACAGTGGACTTCAGTACTATGTCCAACGAGAACAACACAGCCACGCTGCACACACTAGCTTCTCACCAGCATTTCCATCACACCCACCACCACCTTGCTCATGCGCACATTAAGTACCCCGCGTCGTGGGAACTAGAAGTGGGATACCAGACACGACATGTTCGCTGTACAAGAAGTGATGGCAAAAATGCTATGCTGAGGTAAGCAACATGCTTCAAACCATAAAGAATAGGAAAATCATCTTAATATGGTAATGTGGATTGAAGTTGAGACATATTGATGCATTTTTCACAAAAATTAGGAATACTTGTGCCTTTTTCATTCATTATGCCCCCAAAGTGGCCACCCTACCACTTCACAACTCTTCAATGCAAAATTCCATCAGTTGCACGATCGTTTAAACTTTTCTTGGTAGATTTCTTACTGTACTTTAAATCTTCAGGTCCCCGGCACTGTGCTGCATTAGAATCTATAACATTTTCTTTGCCATCCTTCACAGTTGGTTGAAAAATGCTCTTTTTGAAAGCTGTCTTTGGTCTGCGCCAAACACATCTACTTTAACCACCGTCAAAAAGTTGTATGCTGGATTTGTCTTTCCAGAGTACATTATTTAACCCCCCACTGCAAAAAAACAACAACCCTTCTCTCCCCCTATGGTTCATTGGCAAAATACTTTCTCCTGACACATCCCCCATGATTTTCAAATTTCTGAAATATTTATCAGATAGTATACACTTACAGTTTGACAAAGACAGTTTGTTCATCCTAGAATAAAATGCAGGTTTTACAAGAAACTGTTTTTCAGATGCACTGCTCTAAGGCTGACATTGCTGGGGCAATCAATCCTGGAAGAATCGGCAGTTCTTTGAAATCAACAATACATGTAAAAAAGTTTGCTTTTCGTTTCTTTTTCCCACTGGGATCCACAAACCCATTTTTCCCTCTGTCAGACCACATACCTCAATGGTATAGAAAGACTGATTCCACCTGTTACCCCCTAAGGACATTCTAATAATTTGCACCAAATAGAACGCCCGATTCTAATTTTCTGGATTTCAAGGTGTGATAAATGTTGTGGTGCACCTGATTTGTTCTCATATGAAAACAGCAGTGCTGTATAATATTTCTTTCTTCTTGTGTGTTTTTTTTTTTTTGTACTGTATCCAAGCGGAAATGTTTGCAGGTTTAATAATGAAAGGAAATACCTGTAGTTTGTTTCTCTTTCATCAGTTTACTTTTCCTCTGATAAAGCGTGTGGAGAGTTTTAAAAATTATAGGAGCTGAATGTTGTTGTCTGTCAGGCAAAATAATCCTAATGGACATTTTTTTTAATAAAAGAGAGGCGTAATCAATGCTCACCACCTCTCATGAGATGTATTCAGTGAAATAAAATGGTTTTTATTGATGGTGGTTATTTATTCAATTATTACTAGATTATATGAGGGCTGATGTTTGACCAGCATTTCAGCAAGGAAGGGAGGCATTATTGTGTTAAATGTCAAGTGTTGCCCCCTTCCACTCTCTGCTGTTAGAGCTAACCTTGGTATTTGGATTTGATAAGAATGGATTTTTCTGCACGTACTCGCACACAAAGCAAAAAGCAGAGCACACACAAATGCACACCTACACATGCTGTGTCTCACACACACACAAACACAAATACACAGTAACAAACAACATTCTGTCTTGTGTTTTTTTGCTTTGTTTTGTTTTTCTCATACAGAAAGAAAATCATTGCATGTATATTACATTGATTAAATGCCACCATACCATTTTCTTGGTGTAAAGTGTCACTATTAGCTGGCTGTTAAAATCCATTTCTGACTGCCATCATTGTTTCAGGGACCACATTTCAATCATGTTGTTTCAATTAAGCCTTTTTATTGCTCCATATTGCTTTTTTATTTATAATAAGGCATACTACATTGAAGTTGTACAGCATTTAATTGTCATATCAATTTTCTTGTGATTGCTCTTGCTTGTTGCCATTTTGGACAGAGTAGTTTAAAAGTCGTTTATCTTGCCACACATCTCTTTTCATTGACATGGTTTTTTTTGTGTGTGTGTGTGTGTGGTTTGAAAAAAGGATTTTATTTTGCATTGCTTGATTAGCACTTATTTTATCTAAGGAGGTCTGGCGCTTTTGAAATAGATTTCCCACGTGTATTGTGCTTCATTTTTCTCAACTTACAGCCTCATTACAAGGAGAAAGTCTAAAAATTATCTTGTATCTCAATAACCTGACTAATTCAACTTCCAAGATTAGCCAACAAAAACTGTAATTGGATGAGAAAACACGTGCTTTTCGTTTGGGATTAGCCTATTAAATGGCCATAGTCTGGTTATCGTAGCTAAGGATATGGCTGATTTAGGCTTACCACCACCACCCAGATGGCTCACTGGGTTATGACTTCATTTATGGGGTCATTATACAGTGGTGAAATAGATCACACATGAGCTTTTGCTGATAGAGCTTTTTTCTGATAGAGCGACAAAAGTCAATTCTTGGCAGTCCCAGATTTACTACTGGTACAAGTTGACTGTACTTTTCCCCAGGAGATCAGTGTTTGTGCCATGTGATATTGTTGTTGTTTTTTTAAACTCTCATTTCCATTTATTTCCATGTCACTCTTTTAGTTTTTGTCACACAAAAGACTATCATGCAGAGGACGTATGGGTCAGTTACATGGTTTGGCACTATAGTGGGTTGAGCAGCAGCAGCAGCAGCAGCAGTTTAATGGGATAATAGCATTAAAATCATGACTAATGACTTGTGCTTGTGCTTGGTTAACATCTCTGAGTGAGCATATCAGCTCTTTGTGGCACTTGTGTAAAAGATTGACTTTGTCTTGAGATCTGTGTTAACAGGATGTACTTTAAATTCTTGAGTGGAAGAAGTAAAGGTCATTTATTCAACAACAAATCAACATAACCACTTGGTCATAGGGTCTCATACCTCTCCTTCGGCAAATCCAATTAAATTCCAACAACATCTATTTATAGCTTGCTTTGTGTACAACTGCACTCTCAAACTTTAAAGGGGTCACAAAGATATCATGTTATGAAATAAAATTTCCTTGACGTGACAGTAATTTACTCTCCTCAATCTGCAGCCTCTGTACGAAGGACAAATCCCCACTGACCTTCCAAACATGCGTGATCCCCAAAGACTGTCAGACATCCGATTGGTCATCGTGGAGCCCCTGCTCTAAGACCTGCCGGTCCACCGACCTATCCCCTGGCTACCGCCTCCGGTCACGGATCATGACTCAGATCACAGTTGGCGGGGGGAAGCGATGTCCTGCCCTTGAGGAAAAAGAAGCTTGCAATATCATAGGCGATTTACTTCCAAACTGCCCCAGGTAATTTTTTATTTTTTTTTTAAATAGAGATCATCTTTATTGCTTCTTAAGGCCACAATCTTCAAATGAACGTTCTTTTCATTTGCAGTTTCACCAATGCACGATAAACTTGAGGACCAAATGAGGGTTTTTAATTTGGCTTCTTGGAACAAATTCACCTTAATAATTATGAGAGAAAGCCTAGAGGTTAAAATATTTATGACTTTACTATTGAATTGATTTGTGCACACTGTTTTTTTTTAGCATCATTTTAATTATCTTGTGGCAGCCACAATAATCTTGTGTACTGTAGGGAGCCCCATAGACATGACATGATAAAAAGAGGCCTTGACAGAATGCCATTGTATTGGGGCATTTGGGTTACGATAGGATTTAGCTAATATAACATGCACACAACAAAGTAGTCAATGGAGAATTACTTTCCCTGCTGGTAGATTTTGTTTTATTTGCTGAATCTACACTGAGTGCCTGAGAGCAGAGGATTTACATGATTAGGGAAAACTCATTACGGAAATTAAGCATTTGATAGATTACTACAGGCTGTTGTTCTGGTAAACTCCTCAAATATTATTGCTTTCTGCATCACTGCATTTTTCATAGATGAAACCAAACATTTGTTTAGAAGTTTTGAAATCAAAATAATCACCCCCCACCCCCACACCCCCTTCTTCTGACATACTGTGAGAGATGCTTTTGCCAGAGACTGCTCTCACTAATTTGTCTTTTGCTTTGTGTGACTCTTTGAAAGCAACTGGCACGGCTTTGTGTATACTGAGGCTTTATCCTTCTTAAGTACGATCATTTATCAATTTATTTCTTAATGGATTACAACTTTGTTTTTGAAAATACATAAACAAGTGTTGACTTTTTGTAATACATATCAAACAGTGGCTCCATCACTGATTCAATTTATCAGCTTTTAACTCATTAACATTGCAAATATAACTAATTAGCATCCTTGCATGCTCTGTTAGGTATGTGTGGAGGACCACTGACTGGGGCGAATGTCGGATTCTACCCTTACTGAGCCAGCAGAACCGGAGACTGGCAAACATCAGCCTTTTATGTGGAGGGGGCATCCAGACCAGGAAGACCTACTGTGTTCAAGTCCCTGATGCCTCAGCACCACATCACAGAAAGGAGGGTAAGGGGAAAAATGCCTTTATTTCAGTTGACCTTGGGCTTGCTGGAAAAACACAGTGACTCAAGAGATGCACCATAAATAATTTTCCATGGTTTGTTTGTGGTTTACATTATTAAGGTGAATGCAATGAGCAGAAAAATACAAACCTAATTCCCACAATATTTGGATGCTGTTTTAAATGTAAATTAAAAAATGTAAATAAAACCTTTAAACAATAGTCTGTAAATATCTGGGAGCCAAGAAAACCTGTTGCTGGACTTTAAGAAGAGGAGTGTTGCCCTTTTCTTGCCTGATAAAAGATTCTAGGTGCTCAACAGTCCTGGGTGTTTGCTGTCATATTTTGCACTCCATCATACATCAAGTGTTTTCAGTTGGGGGAAGGTGTGTACTGCAGGCACCAGGAGTCTTCTGCTACAAAGCTATGCTTTTCCAGCAGCTACAACACATGGTTTAGCATCGTCTTGCTGAAATATGCAAGGGTCATCCTTGAAAAAAGGAGCGTATGTAGCTGTAAAACCAGCGTATGCCTTTAAGCATTGATGTGAACGGTACGGGGGTCGTCTAAATGTACGAAGGTGCACTGATGGACCCCCATACTATCAAAGATGCAGGCTTTTTCAGTGAGCACTGATAACAAGCTCGTCGCTGCCTCTCCTCTTTAGTTCAGAGGGCACGACATCCATATTTTACAGAAAGCACTTCAAATTTCAATTCTGACCACAGAAGAGTTTTGCACTTTCCCTCAGTCCATTTTAAATGAGCTTTGGCCCAGACAGCATGGTGGCATTTATGAATCACGTTCACATATGGCTTCTTCTTTGCATGATAGAGCTTTAGCCTGCATTTGTGGATGGCACGCTGAACTGCACTCACAGACAATGATTTCTGAAGTGTTCTTGAGCCCATGCAGTGATTTCCATGATGCAATTATGACTGCTTTTAATACAGCGAGGCCTGAGAGCCATAGGATCATGGGCAACCAGTGTGGATCTACAGCCTTCTCTCTTGATTTCTCCAGATTCTCTGAATGTTTTGATGATATTATGTACTGTAAATGATGGGATATCCACAATTTGATGTCTTAAATTGTTCCAAAATTTACACACACAGTTTTTTTTGCACATTGTTGAAGCTCTATCATCTCTACCTCTGAAAAGCTTTGTCTCTCTAAGATGTTCTTTTTATATTCAGTCATGGTACTGACCGGTTGCTAATTAAACTAACTAGTTGCAAAATGTTCCTCCAGCTGTTTCTTTTTAGTACCACTTACTTTTCCAGCCTTTTAAGAGACATGTTGTTGCCATCAAATCCAAAATAGTTTTAGGTACGAAACAAAAAATGATAAACATTCTTCATTGCTGTAACTGATATGTGTTCTAAGTACAACTAGAAAGAGTCTTTTACCAAGGTACAATACAATATAAGATCTCAAATTCAAATTTTATTTGTCACACACACACAACCATACACAGTATGACATGGGGTGAAATGCTTGTAGCTGTACAATGCCGGACCATTAAATGACAGAAGAAAAGTTTTACAATATTTACAATTTACAGTTTACTACAAAAATTTACAAATTAACTTAGGAATTTACAGTAAAGAATGTGCAAATAGCAGAAGAGATTATAAAGATAAGGATTATAAATTATAGGAATTATAGGATTATAGGAAATGTGTGGTGACGTGTGTGAGAGTCCAGTCTTATAGTGACGTGTTTGGGAGAGTCCAGTCCTACACCTGGTTCAGGCGCCGAATAGCCTGGGGGAAGAAGCTCCTCCTCATTCTCTCTGTTTTGGCCTTAAGGGAGCGGAAGCGCTTCCCAGACCTCAACAGTGAGAAGAGTCCATTGTTGGGATGGGAGAGGTCCATCATAATCTTCCTAGCTTTGGACTTGCACCGCTTGGTGTAGATGGACAGCAGGTCAGGGAGCTCTGATTGAATGATGCGTTCTGCCGAGCGCACCGCTCTTTGCAGATCTCGTCTGTCCTGCTTGGTGCTGTTCCCAAACCAGGTGCAGATGTTTGCCATCAGGACGCTCTCGATGGTGCAGGAGTAGAAGTTCTTGAGCACCTTCAGTGGCAGATGGAAGTCTCTAAGTCTTCTGAGGAAGAAGAGACGCTGACGGGCTTTCTTAACCAGGGAGTTGATGTGGCAGGACCATGACAGGTCCTGAGTGATGCGGACACCCAGGTATCGGAAACTGTCCACTCTCTCCACTGGCGTGCCACTGATGATGAGGGGTTTGTAATTCCTCGCCTGCTTTGTAGTGAAGTCCACGATCAGCTCCTTAGTCTTGCTGATGTTTAGGAGGAGGTTATTCTCCTGGCACCAGGTCTCCAGGTTCCTAATCTCCTCCAGGTAGGCCGTCTCGATGTTGTCGGAGATCAGGCCCACAACAACAGTGTCGTCAGCAAACTTGACAATGGAGGTGGTGTCGGATGTGGCTACACAGTCATAAGTGTACAGTGAGTACAGCAGGGGGCTTAAAACACAGCCCTGAGGCACTCCAGTGCTGAGTGAGATGGAGGGGGAGACTTGTTTTCCCACCCTCACTGATTGGGGTCTGTCTGTGAGGAACACTGACACAGTGATGAGCTGAGTCCTAGATCCGTCAACTTGGTGAAAAGCTTAGAGGGAATTATTGTGTTGAATGCTGAACTGTAGTCCACGAACAGCATCCTAACATAATTCCCTCTGCCAGTGTCCAGGTGACTCAGGGATGTGTGGAGCAGGTGAGATATGGCATCGTCTGTGGAACGATTAGTCCGGTAAGCAAACTGAAGTGAGTCGATGGTGGCAGGAAGTGAAGAGGTGATGTGATCTCTCATCAGTCTTTCAAAACACTTCATCACAATTGAAGTCAGTGCTACTGGACGGTAGTCATTGTGGCAAGCGGGGCTGTTGTTTCTTTGGAACAGGAACAATAATGGACTGTTTGAAGCACGCACGTGGGAACCACAGCTTGGGCCAGGGAGAGGTTGAAGATGTCCGTGAACACCGGTGCTAGTTGATCAGCGCAGGCTCTAAGGACCCGGCCAGGGATTGCATCTGGTCCTGCTGCCTTCCTGGTGTTCACCCTCCTGAAGGTGTTCCTCACGGCATGCTCTGTGATGACGAATGCATTTTCTTCACTGGTGCACTCTGAGCGCGCGCAGCCGTTTGTTGTTTTAATTGCTGCTGCGGCGTCGAAGCGAGCATAAAACGTGTTCAGCTCATCAGCCAGTGAAGCATCTGCATTCATCATTGAAGAAGCTGGTCGTTTATAGTCCGTTATAGTCCGCAGTCCTTTCCACAGGCTCCTAGAGTCGCACTGTCGTAGCTGTGACTCTAGTTTTTCCCTGTAGCTCCGCTTTGCCTTTCGGACCGCGCTGCGCACGTTGTAGGACGCAGCCTTGTATAGGTCCATATTACCGGAGACAAGCCCTTCATTGTAGGCAGCGGTGCGTGATCTCAGAGCGTCGCGGATGTTTTTATCCACCCACGGCTTCTGGTTGGGAAACGTTCGGATGATAGTTCTTTCTGCTGTGTCGTCCGCTAGTTTCCCGATAAATCCCACAACCGCTTCCGTAAACATGTTAATGTCATCAGAGCTGCGCCGAAACATGTCCCAGTCTGCTTCATCCAGTGCGTCATCCAGTGCGTCCTGCAGCGCGGCCACCGATTGGTCCGTCCAGCGAGCGACCTCCCTCCTGATTGGTGGTTGCTGCTTTAGCCTTTGTTTGTAAGCAGGCATGAGGAAGATGGCGGAATGGTCCGATTTTCGAAATGCCGGCAGGGGCTGAGCCTTGTAACAGTTCTTGAACGGGGTGTAGCAGTGGTCTAATGTCCTCGTGCCCCGGGTGGGGCAGTTGATGTGCTGGTGAAGGTTGTGAAATGTCCGTTTGAGATTCACTCTGTTAAAATCTCCCATAACAATGAGTGCGGCATCTTGGTGAAGTGTTTGTTGATGTGTGAGAGCCTCATGTAGCTCACATAAGGCAGTGTCCGAGTCCGCGTGAGGCGGAATGTAAACAGTGAATGTAAATGTAAACAATGACCGCAGTGAATTCCCGAGGGAGATAGAAAGGGCGACACTTAACGATCAAAAGCTCCAGATTGGGCGAGCAAGAGCGTATGAGTGGGGAGATGTTTGTGCTGTCGCACCATCTGTTGTTCACCATCAAACACACTCCACCACCTCTTTTCTTCCCCGACTCCATTGTCCTGTCCATGCGGTAAACCGAAAAGAACCCCGTCGGCTGCACGGCGTGGTCTGGTATCGCTGGGTTCAGCCAAGTTCAGCCAAGATCTGGACCAACAGTGGGGCGCTGTTCTGCATGTGAAATTGTTATTTGTCTAAAGAGCTTGGAAAGAAAAGTGTCTGGACCTCTTTACCTCTTTAAGTTGCTTGAAGACGTTTCACTTCTTATCCGAGAAGCTTCTTTAGTTATTCAGACACCAACTAGGGAGGATCAGAAAGACAAATGCAACAACATTGTCTTCCCCCATGTTGCCGGTTTATCAGAAAAACTCAGGAGAGTCTTCTTCAAGCATGACATGCCAGTGTACTTCAGACACAGCCACACACTCAGACAAAACTGGTTCATCCCAAACTCCTAAACACAAACGTAGCAACGTAGTGTATGCTGTACAGTGTAGTGAGGAATGCTCAAACCTCTACATTGGAGAGACAAAACAGCCACTTCGTAAACGTATTACACGACATAGAAGAGCCACCTCGATGGGACAAGACTCGGCTGTTCATCAAGGACAAAGGTCACTGTTGAGGATGCCAATGTTCACATTTTGGACAGAGAAGACGGATGGTTTGAAAGAGGAGTGAAAGAAGCCATTTACGTCCATTGTGAGCGACCATCGTTGAACAGAGGCGGTGGCTTACGACACCAACTGTCTGCCATCTATAACCCAGTTTTGAGATCCCTTCCCAGATGCCTCAATGCCCACTCACATCCTGGGCCTGTTGACCTCAGGAAACCACATCATAGGGTGGGGCCAGGTTTCACAGCAGGTTCCCCCGAAACTTTTGATTGTGACCTACACCCATTTTCACACCTTGGCTCATGTGATTAGGTAGAGGATCAACAGGACCCCTGTGACCCCCTTGGGGGACACTCCCCTAGGACTTAAATCTGGGACTCTCCCCCATTTGACGTTAGAACTGAAAGAGCTTCTCAGATGAGAGGTGGAACGTCTTCAAGCAACTCAAAGAAGTCCAGACACTTTTCTTTCCAAGCTCTTTAGACTACCATGACCTGGATGACTGAGAACCTTCACAGAGAAATTGCTAATTGTACCTCTGAAAGTGTGAAAGTGCAGTTTTTTTCATGAACATACAAGCATTGGGCCTCTTTGGTCAGAAAATAATGCAGATTCATTATCAAACTAAGAGACAGCAAATATAAAATGGCACTTAAACCAGGAAAGCTACTAAAGATGCTAATGAAATTAACTCTCACACATCTCACAAATGTTGCTTTTGTTCAGTAAAAAGGTTTTTGAATTTCTGCTTTAAAAAATAAATAAATAAATGAATAATTAAATGAGACTGTTCAAATGAAAAAAAAAAGTGCTTGCAGAACAGTTTTTGACTGATATTCCTTACTCACAAGCCACTGTATAAGACTGCGGGAAATATTCCTCTTCAGTAAGCAAATCAGTGTGTCTATGGTCATTCCCCACTGTACTGTGGAAATTTACAAGACTAAAAATCTACTTTTAGTCAGGCTAAGGTAAAAAAAAAAAAAAAAAAAAATACACCTGTAACGATGCTAAATGAACTGAGCTCTTTTTTCCGCTACAATCCTTATTTTACCCTGTACAGTACATTGGATTGTATATTACAGATATGATATTGTCTATTATAGTAAACTGTACCTGGGCAAGTCACTTTAGAAGAATAAGTTTGTGATTCAGTTTTATTGAGCTTTATCTATTCTTTTAAGTTAAGTATAAGTTAAACAAACAAGGTCAAAAATATCATATTTATACTGAAATCACACCAAAGCCTTACAATAAAAAGGAATCTTTAGCAGTGAGAGAAGAAACTGGTGAGGCAAGCCAGATTTTCTCAGGCACATCATCCCTAAACGGGCGAGGCCTCACAGCTAACACTCACTGAGGTGAGAACAGTTAACAGGTTTTTGCCTGAGGATCTGAGGCTGCGCACCGGTTGGTACAGGAACAGCAATTTCAGCATGCATTCTGAATGCAGGCCGTGAAGACCTTTAAAAGTGATAAGTAAAATCTTAAAATCGATCCTTAAAGTGATGGGCAGCCAGTGTAGAGTCTTTAAGATTAGTGTAATATAATTTTTTCTTGGTTGTTGTAAGAAGTCTGGTTGCTACATTTTGCACAGTCTGAATTTTTCTATGCTTTCTGATTGATACGAGTTTAAAAGACCGTTACAAAAATCCAAAACCATGAATGACACTGAGCGTCACTAAAGCCCATGAACGGATAAAGGACTGAGGGAGGACTTCATGGTTGGATGCAGATTGTCTGTACCAGTGATAAGAATTCCTCTTTTATTTGAATTTAATTAACAAAAACTGTGACCAGCAATTTCTAATATAAGAATGTCTGCGTGTTATCAACATAGCAGTGGAATGAAATATTCTTTCTCTGTATAATAATCTGTATAATGTGGTCAGGAGGTAGAATGCATACATACCAGTTATTACCAAGCAAACTTTTTCTTTAACAGAAATCTAGTTCCTTTTTCAGAAAACAAGTAAAACAATTTGAGACCTAAAAGTGTGAGAGACAGGAGGAAAGTGTGTTTTCATGGTTTTTTTCAAATATGGCATACAAGCTGAAGTAAATGTGAAATATTACTTTAATTCAACTGCTGAGAAGAACTTATCATCCCTCCCACTGTGAACTGTGGCTGCAATATCAGGAAATGTATAACTATTAAAGCCCTGTAATAAAATGTAGACAGACTGCATAAATATCTGAGGTTAGTCAAGGTACAGACTTGAAGAAAATAAGGAACTGCTGTTAGTCAAATAATAAGAACTACTTTTTTATATATAGTTTGTGCGTGCGTTTAATGTATCTTGTTTATTGCCGGAGCTATATTGAAGTTCAGTTGAAGGTAGAGACTGAAAATAATGTAAAGTCTAGCTTTAAAATATGACCCAAAAACGGATAATCTAGTCAGATTCATTATTTTGGTTCAGGCAGTTGGGGCAACAATTGCATCTGTTTAAAGACTTCTTTGTTGTTTTGTCACACATCCTTAAAAAAAATGTCGTTACGTGTTGTAGTAATTTTGCAAAGAGATATACTGCCAAATAATGCTAGACAACAGTGATGATTATTTATTTGTTGGTTAAACCGATTTCAATTTGGTCTCCAATGCAATGGCCCTGGGGGTTCTCCCCTGAACTTAATCAGCTTAGCTGACTGGGATTCCTTTATTATTGCAGAACATGTTTATTTGCAGCTCACAACAACGGGGAAGGGAATTGTCTCTGAGTTTTCATTGTTCTACATTTGGCATATTGCCCATGTTTAAGTTGATGCAAAAAAAAAAAAAGATAAGCAAAGGAACAAAAATCTCTATCAACACTTCAGAAACCCAGTCTAACCCTCCTAAGTGTGTTCAGAACATGCGGCACACACAATATGGCAAGTTGTGGCAGCAGGAAGACATAGACCGTTACTGAATATTTATGAACAGAAAGGCGATACTTTCTAATTAACAAAATTAAAGTTAGGCTTATAAATCACTTTAAGAATAGACTAACATGCATACTAAGTATTTAATTTATCTTTTTAATTAAACACAGTTGGTAGTTTTTAATGGCTGCCAACTGTAAGATTCTCTTTTTGCAAATCGCATCTTTGCCTCCCCTTAAAACACAACAGTTTATTAAATAATAACAAGTTAACTTTGCCTCCATCCATATTTTCATATAGTTCTGACCCAAGTCCTGAGCTATGTGATGGAGGTGTTGCCTTTGGAAGGAAGTGTTCAGAGAAATGCTTGTATATTTGTGAATGTGCTAAGTATAGAGTACGAATGAAAGCAACTCTTTGAACCACTGGATGTGAGAGACAACATCAATACTTCAAGTTCAGTGTTTACCTTGATGTGACTCGTACAGTTTTACATGATAAACAGATGTGGCTGCAAGGCATGTGGAGAATATAAAGAGCTCAGTCAGGTTTTATTAGATGCCTACAACTGTAACACAATTGGCAAACATGAAAATACAATTTAGGGAGCAAAGCAGAAAGATCTATACTGCACTTTATCAACGTGTTTAGGCAAGCATCTCATTTTACAAAGGAGATCAAATACCATGTAAATTACTTTTGGTAAAAAGACAAAATGCACAGTGGACATTTAGTGAATATCTCTATGGGCTCTCATTTAAATGGAAATTTGCCTCTCAGTAATGTGCTGAGGTGCATCAAAATGGAATATTAGATTGAATAAATCCCCATGTTGTGGACAGGCAAAAAATAGTCACTTACTCTGCGAGAAAGACTAATGTCAGAGCCCATTACAGGTGGCTGAGCCGACTGTGATCTTCAAATAATGTCAGCTGTGCTTAGCAGTGAATTGGTCGTACCGTGTCTTGACTTAATATCTCCCTGTTGAGCTGCTGTTTATTCCCTTAGCTGGTCGTTGCCCTCTCAGCTGAGTCCCATGCAAAATGTTTTAAAGCTATATTGTTGCACAACACAAAACATCACAGTTTTTAGAAAAAAAAAAAAGGAATTAAAATTCTGCCTTTCATAAGTTATTTTTTTTGTTTCTTTGGGGGTTTTTTTTAGTCTGTTTTATTTTGTTTTTCATTTTGACAGTTTAGTTGGTTTGTCATGGGAACTACTCTCATTAGACTGAGGTTTGATTCTGTGTGTAACAATAACTTTTCTGCTGTTTGTTTTTAGACTTTTTGTCCTTGTTATGGGGCCAATTAGTTTTTCATATATTACTGTCAGACATAGTTTCATATTGTATTTTTATTTTTGTTTTACACTTACCATAATTCTAATTTCACTAAAATTATTCTGTTAGAGTTACAAAATTACCACATTTTGGGTAGACGTTTTCACATCCTTCACCATATATTTTCCCGTTATGCAAGGTTACTGGTTCCTGCCTCTACAATTGGTCCCTCTAAAACTCTAGGTATCTCCTGATTTGACCATTTTCAAAGTCAAAGTCAAAGTCAACTTTATTTGTCAATTCTGCCACATGTACAGGACATACGGAGAATATAAATTTCGTTACTCTCAAACCCTAGATGAAATAGCAAATGAACATTTAAATAAGAGAGTGATTAAAAAATGCAAATAAAATAATTAAAAAGTAAAAATTTAAATAAATAAATACAATACAAATTAACAAGAAAGCTATGCAATATACAATATACAATATTCAGGTAGAGAGAGAAGCCGCTGCGTGTGCACGCGCCGCCATGTTGGCAAAAAAAAATCTTTATTGCAAAGTACATTTATGCAGTAGACCAACCCAGCTGTTACAGATTTTCCTGTGAGACTGAACTGGCCTTCCACTTTACCTCTTAAGTTAGAAATGAGCATTTTTCTCTACTCGTAACCTATTTCTCACCAGCTGTAGTGAGAAAGTTTAAGTTGTAGACTTTACTTTAAGTAATACATATCTTGCCAATCAAAACTAACTGCTCTGATAACACATATGCTCATTCAATCACTTTCATATCAACTAGCACGTACAGTATGTTTGTTTAGCTTTCATTCCAAAACATATTACTTGCACACACACACACACACACACACACACACACACACACACACACACACACACACACACACACACACACACACACACACACACACACTCTACAACTGCCTGTATGTGTTTTGACTTGTGGTCGGTTTATCCTTCCCTGTGCTTCTTTTGTTTGTTCAGTGTCCAGGCCTGTAAATGCTAGGCTGTGTGATGGTGAAGAGCCTCCTTTGGCTGTCCAGCACTGCTCCATTCCCTGCCAGCATTACTGCTTACTCACCGGGTGGTCACCCTGGGGTGCATGTCTATATGACAGCTGCGAAGAACCACATGGGAAGAAAGGTATGCTGAAAAATTTATATAAAAATGAACAAGCTTTCGCTTTTGAAATATTTGGATCATTGCATTTTCCATGTATACATGTGTGTACCTGTCACAAGCGTTATATCGCAGCTCAAACTGGATGGAGTGAGGCAACATACAAACAGATATTCTTGGTTTCTGTGAAGATATTTATTGTCAAACAAAAAAAAGAAAGAATGAGAACAAGAAGATGAAATAAATTGCAGAAATGAGACAAACTGCATGAGCTTGTGAGTGATGCCTAATCAAAGAAAGGAACAAAACCAAGCGTAGGCTAACATCGTTTACAGAATGACTTACTACAAAAGAAGATAGAAATCAAATGTAACTAACTCTTTGTCCAAAACAAACTACAGAGCATCAACATCCTTGCAGCAAATGTGGCTAAACTGAAAAACAAGTAAGGCATGTGCACTGTTAGTGGAGCGTGTGTGGATATGTGTCTAAACCGGACCCAGCCGCAGGCAGTAACGGTTACTTCAAACACAGAGTTAAGTCTACCTGGTACTTGTGTTCAACCTTACAGGCTGTATCTGCAAAATATGTCCTCTAAGTGTCTGCTCGTAGTATTCACAGGCTAAATAAGGGTCTCAAACAAAAGGTACAGAACATGGAGACATCAACATCCGTGCTGAGCTTAAATAAGACATCAACTAATTGGTAAGCTTGATTGTAAGAAGTTCTTCTTACGACCCGGCAGCAAAGCCAGGTGGAAAGCAGTGTGACTGGAATTGTCACAGGACCATTCACAACAGAATCTACGTTTGACCAAATACGCTGTCGAGTTAAGCACATGGAGGCGACAGGGCTCGTGACCATGACACAAAGCTTGCTTTAAAAAAAAATAACGGGATGCTATTACTAAAAAAAGAAGAAAAAGATTACTGTGTAATGTTTATAATTGCTGCAATTAAGTAATTTTACTTCAAAGTCTAAGATGTACAGGATATGCTTGCTGGCCAAAAATATCATGACTATGTGACTCAAGTAGATGGGAGACACATCTTAACACGATGTCTCAAGATGCATCTTCCACCCGGAAAAACACTCTAATCACTCATGACCGACATAAAAAGAAAGGTAAAAGCAGAACAAGGTAACATTTATCTTTGATGGCACATGTGCGCTTCAAAGCACAGAGAGCAGAAGTTGTATTTCTTGTGATGCATCACCGAATTTTTATGTTTGCAATAATAGCCGTGCAGTATTTCAAAATATAATTTAGTAATGCACTCAGCAATTATATTTCAACAATGAGAAGGTTTGACAATGACTTGTCTTCAATCAAAACCGCAGACCACTCCTAGCCCTAGTGATCACAACAGCCCATGAAACATAATGTAACAACCACAATAACAGACAAAGTGCATCAGAGAGTCCTTTTAAAATGTAGAAACATTGTTTCAAGGTGCTTTATTCTTCCAGCTGCCTTCAAAAGTAAAGCACTGTATTCTCCGAATTACTCTGACCGATAATATGGATCGATAATAAAAGGATGGTCACCAAACAGTATAAGAGATATTACATATATTTAAGTCTATTATATTTAAAATTAATCAATTAACTTTGATGTGGAAGTTTAAATCATAACTATTAAATAAAAGAAAATAAACAGTGCTAACTCTATTACAGGGATGTTCCACATGTAGAGTTAGTTGTGTACTTGTATATAGACATGACTTCTAATTAACCTGAAAGCTGTTACATACATATGCATTTGCTTTTTTTAGCAGTGTGACATGCCTTGTGCTTAGATTGTCTCAAGACTGCTTACGCAGTGCTTCAGCAATCCTGAAGAGAAAGAAGTATTGTTCCTGACAGAGGTTAAGTGAGAAAGTGTCAGTGAAAAAGACCAATGTTGTCAGAGCAGTATAGAGAGCAGTATACGTTTGGATCTTAAATTGTTTGTTGATAAGCAGTTGTCTGGGAAGAAATGGGCTTTGGAAGAAGGTGCCACATGCTTAAACCACGGCAGACGAGAGACAGAAGCACCTAGATTTCAGCTCTCAGGCCCCAGGAGGCTGAAAGGAGTATCAGCAGATAAGATGCTTCCTGTCTGCGTGTGTGTTTGCTCATGTGAAGTGTGTGTGACAGTGTGTCTGTGTGCAAGAGAGCAGATGTACTGAAGTATTCAACACACTCTTGCTGCCGATGTTCTTGTCTTTTTGCACAGGTGAAAGTGTGTCATATCTGACTGCTTTGGAAAGGCTGTGCGTCGTGAATGTGTGTGTGTGTGCGCAGTGTGCGTGTTTCAGTCAGTGTGCCAGTAGTGTCGGAGCTGTTAGTGTGTTAGTACTTTGCTAAAAGGGCAGCATGACCTCGTCCCTGCCGTGAGTAAATGCGCATGAAAGCGCCCCAGGGAGTGAGTGAAGTGTGCATTGTTCAGGTCAGTGCCCACACTCTCCAACACTGGATCTCAACGTGATGAGCCGACTCCTCTCACAGACAGTGTCATTAATATATTTCAAGGAGTGGAAAACACAGCATCTGCTTTTTTGCACAGGGTCTCTTGTGGCACACTGTCTTTTGATGGTATTCATAAAGACTACGAGTGCACAGCAGAAAGCGTATGAACCAATACACAACCACTTGCTGAAGCAGTGCTGGCAATGGTGCAATAAACACTTATTGAGTAGTACAGTATTGTTATTATCAGTGTCTTTGACTGTAAGGTTGGGGGGCGGGTTCATTCCACTGCAGGACAACCTGCCACTGCATGTGGCAAATAAAATTTGAACTTGAACTTGAACTCGAACTTGAACTTGCACCCTCTGAGCTGCAAAGAATTGGTAGCACACTGCCTTTGTGTCTCACAATATTAAAACAACTTTTGATCCAAACTGAAAGGCTTGTGAGATCCCAAATTTCAGGTGGAGGAGCCAAGCTGGTGCTTCCGCTGCTTTGCTTTCCAGAAAATTACGAATTTAAATGATCTAAAAGCACTTTTAGTGCCTTTTCCATAAGGCACTAAAAGCTTTATGGAAAAATGAATTGAACATGGGAGATTATTGGACAGAGTTCTGGTAATGTCTCTGCAAGAAATCACAGAGCTGTGGGGAGGTGTATTTCTGAACAAATATGTGCTAAAAATCACCGGTTGGCCCTTGTTTCCTTGAAATAAACCTGGTATGACCAAGAAACCTTTCAATTATTAATATCCGTGGGGGCATGCCCAGCCAAATTGTTTTTTGTGGTTTGGATGTGAGTAACAGTAAGTGCTCCGGGCAATACTGCAATCGATCCACAGTCTCTTTGCTCTTCGAGAGCACACTTGGGCAGCATCGCTCGGATCTGGCCGCTGAACTGGTGCCTCACACCAATAGATGGTCGGGGATGTAATTTGCAGAGTGGGCATCTAGGGGTTTGACAGGTCCACCTGTGGAGGGAAAGAATGTGAGACCTTTCAGCCATGTGTAAATTGAGTATTGCTCAAAAAGAAAAGCCGCCCCTGCTCAAGTGTCGTCTACATTTACTGGAGAAAGTGCCACAGCTAAAAAATATTATTTTTATCCTTCAACTTTTTATCCACAAATGCATCATCAGGAAACTGGAAGAGCTCGGTAGTCAATAGAAACCATGGATTATAAATGTGGATCACAATGTATTCGATAGGTAAAGACCTGATTATAAAGAAATGTATATTTTAAGAATAACCCATCTGTGACATAATCAACATTTTAGAACCAAATCAGCCCTAATAGGCAACAAGAATGTAATTTGATGGGTGATTGGGTGGCTGAATAATAATGAGTGTGTCAAAATGTTGATCATTCTGCAATTTGCTAGTTACTGTGTAAACCATCTTTAGAGCAGTGTTGTTCATGTCACATGAATCAAGCTGCACCCTCTTTAATGTATCTCTAGTCACTGCCTTTTCACTGCTGTTGTGTCACTTTTGCACCTAGCTCTCGCTTAGATGTTATTTCAATCGATATACATTTGTTTTCTGATAGACAGTGATCATGCTGCTTTTGTTTATTTATTTGTTTATTTATAAGGAACCCCATTAGCTTCCACAACAGTGGTTGCTAGTGTTCCTGGTGCCCAAACCATCAAATACCATTGAATAAAATGTTACACAATGAATTGGATGCAAAATATCCACATAATTTGGCTCTTACATCCACAATAAGGTTTTACAATTCTGAAAATATAATATTCATATCATCTATTTGTTTATGTTCCTTACTGAAAAACAGGGAAAGGATGGCAACCAAAAATACGACATCTTTCCCGATCTTGCTAAAATAAAAGTTCTGTAAATGTGACATTTTAGACCAGCTTTTGCTTGATTATAGGGAAAATTATAAAATAAATATTATTATAGGGAAAAGTATTAATTAGCAGTTAAAGTATATATAAGAGAATTACTAACTAACTAAAATAAACTTGAATTGCATAAAAATTACTTGTAAATGTGCAAAGGATGGATCCTTCTATGTAGCTAGCTAGCTATTGGACTATCTATTGTTCTTTCTTTTACGTTTTGATTTTGTCAGGACAACTTAGTTTTTGGATTATAATTTAAAGAAGCATATGACCAGTTGTTTTCATGGGTTCTTTCCGGGTTCTCCGGCTTCCTCCCACAGTCCAAAGACATGCAGTTAGTAGGGTTAGGTTAATTGGTAACTCTAAATTGCCCATAGGTGTGAATGTGAGTGCAAATGGTTGTCTGTCTCTATGTGTAAGCCCTGCGACAGACTGGTGACCTCTCCAGGATGTACCCTGCCTCTTGCACTAAGACAGCTATCCCAGCTACCCTGATAAGGATAAGTGGAAGAGAATGCATGGATGGAAATTCTATTTTTTTATTTTTTTTGTCCCGTTTGGATCCTTAGCCATCAGAATTGTTGTCTTAAGGCCAAGAAAGATGCCAAGCGGATTTATTTTACCAAGTGGATCATCATGGCCTTGCCATATTGGTCCATTTGATTGACCTTTATTATAATTATGTATTTATTTTATTTTCGGTTGCTACAAACGGGACAAACATGACTGGGGAATAGGACAGGGAGAAAGAATGAAAGAAAGAGAGGGAGAGAAAGAAAAACAGAGGGGAGAAGAGACGGTGAGAAAGGGGGAAGAAAGAAAGAAAAGCAAACAAAACACCTGGATCACCTGTATGGAGAAAAAAAAAAACAGAAGAAAAAACACACAAAAAAAGAGCAACATAATAAATACAGCACCATCACAATAAACTAGCTAGCAGTAGATAACAGTAGATGCTAAATATTAAACGCTATTGTGCAGCACACAAGATAGACAGCGCACAATGTGCTTTGAGGCAGCAGCCAAGAAAGCTGTAGTCCGCGTCTGTGAACACCCGTGTGTACACCTGTGTGCACACCTGTGTGGATCAGCATGCTTGTATTCCAAAGGTTTCTCCATGTAACGATCTGCTAGGGAGTGTGGGGAGCCATAGCCCCGTCCCCCAGGGCATGAATCAGGTATGGATGGAAATTCTAAACCACGAGTCAAACATTTGGACTGGATTCTTATGGCACCAAACATTATAGATGTTTTTCATCAAGCTTGTCCTAAATGATCTTAACGTAGCACGTGCTGTACATTGAAGTTCAGATATTAAAATAAAATTTCACTTCTAGTATGTTGAAGGATTGTATTGAATCAAACAAAAAAGGGAAATGAATGAAGAAATATCTACTGGGAGTGTTTCTTTATGAAAAGGTCTCTGTGTTAGAGTAAATGAGAAGAGGGGCAGAAGCAGAATGTCAGTGTGTCTATATCTGTGGCACAGAGACAGGTGGGGCCAAGCAAGGGAAATACCAAAGATCATCATGTATTTCAGTTTGGACTTCTTTGTTCTGAAGTGAGGTGTGATCCAGCCTTTAAAATAACATTAAATATTTTCCTTTGGAAAAAGATGTTTTTTCCTTTGCTTTATTCAGTCTCTCTTGATCCAAAGGTTCAACTTGTGGTCACAAGTCTATGTGGTTAAATTGCTAACATTGCCACAGCATGGTGTTGTTCTGGGTTTTGAAAGGTTTAGTTGTTTGTTGGACAGCCTCAGTGCTGGTGGGTTTGAAATTAGGTGAGAGGGTGTTGTTACATTGTGTTGTCTTTGAGGGTGTGAGGTAATACATGTTGAACAATATTTATTATTCCTTTTAGTTTTATTTATGTTGAAACTATAGAAGGTACTTGAGTTCAAATGCTAATATCATGGCAGGGATACAGCTTTCACCTTCTGTTATGTCATCGAATGAAAGCCTTGTTGGTTTGGAAAGTGTTATCCTTTTCAATGGCATGAAGAACATTTTACAATCTTTGTGTGTACAGTGGGGCAAAAAAGTATTTAGTCAGCCACCGATTGTGCAAGTTCCCCCACCTAAAATGATGACAGAGGTCAGTAATTTGCACCAGAGGTACACTTCAACTGTGAGAGACAGAATGTGAAAAAAAAAAAATCCATGAATCCACATGGTAGGATTTGTAAAGAATTTATTCGTAAATCAGGGTGGAAAATAAGTATTTGGTCAATAACAAAAATACAACTCAATACTTTGTAACATAACCTTTGTTGGCAATAACAGAGGTCAAACGTTTACTATAGGTCTTTACCAGGTTTGCACACACAGTAGCTGGTATTTTGGCCCATTCCTCCATGCAGATCTTCTCGAGAGCAGTGATGTTTTGGGGCTGTCGCCGAGCAACACGGACTTTCAACTCCCGCCACAGATTTTCTATGGGGTTGAGGTCTGGAGACTGGCTAGGCCACTCCAGGACTTTCAAATGCTTCTTACGGAGCCACTCCATTGCCTGGGCGGTGTGTTTTGGATCATTGTCATGTTGGAAGACCCAGCCTCGTTTCATCTTCAAAGTTCTCACTGATGGAAGGAGGTTTTGGCTCAAAATCTCACGATACATGGCCCCATTCATTCTGTCCTTAACACGGATCAGTCGTCCTGTCCCCTTGGCAGAAAAACAGCCCCATAGCATGATGTTTCCACCCCCATGCTTCACAGTAGGTATGGTGTTCTTGGGATGCAACTCAGTATTCTTCTTCCTCCAAACACGACGAGTTGAGTTTATACCAAAAAGTTCTACTTTGGTTTCATCTGACCACATGACATTCTCCCAATCCTCTGCTGTATCATCCATGTGCTCTCTAGCAAACTTCAGACAGGCCTGGACATGCACTGGCTTCAGCAGCGGAACACGTCTGGCACTGCGGGATTTGATTCCCTGCCGTTGTAGTGTGTTACTGATGGTGACCTTTGTTACTTTGGTCCCAGCTCTCTGCAGGTCATTCACCAGGTCCCCCCGTGTGGTTCTGGGATCTTTGCTCACCGTTCTCATGATCATTTTGACCCTCTCATGATCTTGCGTGGAGCCCCAGATCGTGGGAGATTATCAGTGGTCTTGTATGTCTTCCATTTTCTGATGATTGCTCCCACAGTTGATTTTTTCACACCAAGCTGCTTGCCTATTGCAGATTCACTCTTCCCAGTCTGGTGCAGGTCTACAATACTTTTCCTGGTGTCCTTCGAAAGCTCTTTGGTCTTGGCCATGGCGGCGTTTGGAGTCTGACTGTTTGAGGCTGTGGACAGACAGGTGTCTTTTATACAGATGATGAGTTCAAACAGGTGCCATTCATACAGGTAACGAGTGGGGGACAGAAAAGCTTCTTACAGAAGACGTTACAGGTCTGTGAGAGCCAGAGATTTTCCTTGTTTGAGGTGACCAAATACTTATTTTCCACCCTAATTTACGAATAAATTCTTTACAAATCCTACCATGTGGATTCATGGATTTTTTTTTCACATTCTGTCTCTCACAGTTGAAGTGTACCTCTGGTGCAAATTACTGACCTCTGTCATCATTTTAAGTGGGGGAACTTGCACAATTGGTGGCTGACTAAATACTTTTTTGCCCCACTGTATTTGAATTTTTTCTGGGCTCTGCCAGTCATTTCCTATAACTTTATATTCACCACAAAACTCCTTAATCAGGATTTTACTATTAAAAGCTCTGCAGAGATCCTAACAACAAGGCAATCTAATAATCTAACCGGTCAGTAAGTAGCCTAATAATACTAGCTTGGAAACATTATGTCATCATGCGACATCACAGTATCTTGCTCCATTTGGCTTCAGCACCACTGTGGAGTCAGTACAAGTCAAAAAGAAGACTTCAATTTAATGAAGCAAGAGCAATAAAGAGCAGATTACAAAGGTGCTTAAACGACAATATCCCTCTATATTCACAGATAAAAAGCAAAAAAGAGATCATAACTATTTACAGGCTCAGATTGGATTTGCAGCCAAAAAAGCCAGGCTCAAAAATTATAGCAAGCAAATTCGATCATACTTTGTGATTGCCGTTTACCAGGTCAGAGTGAACCAGAGAATTGATCTAGCGATGTAAAACACTCATTTAAACATGGAATTTTCACTCGTAGAAACTCCAAATTTAAATGTGTTTAATGACATTCTCAAAATAAAAATAATCCTGAGATGGCGATAGGGCAGTAAGATTTGCTTGTCTAGAATCAACAGTAAAACTGGTACATTTTCTCCTTCTTTATTATTTACATTTAATTTGTATTATTTTCTTAAGACAATTATAGCTTTTTTTTGTTCTTTTCAGGAATTTTATGTGGTATCTATTGTTGGCATATTATCTACTGTAAACGAATGCCTGCAGCCCCCAACCAAGTTTGTTGCAGCAAATACGAGTAACAGCACAAAAACAAAGTAGTGTACTGGTGTGAATGGGGTCAGCAGCAAAACATAGTTTGGCCACTGAAAAGAATCCATCCATCCATCCATCTTCATCCGCTTATCCGAGGTCGGGTCGCGGGGGTAGCAGCCTAAGCAAAGAGGTCCAGACCTCCCTCTCCCCAGCCACCTCCTCCAGCTTGTCCGGGGGAATACCAAGGCGTTCCCAGGCCAGCCGAGAGATATAATCTCTCCAGCGTGTCCTGGGTCTGCCCCGGGGCCTCCTCCCGGTGGGACATGCCTGGAACACCTCGCCCAGGAGGCGCCCAGGGGGCATCCTTGCCAGATGCCCGAACCACCTCAGCTGGCTCCTTTCGATGTGGAGCAGCAGCTGCTCTACTCTAAGCCCCTCCCGGATGGCCGAACTTCTCACCCTATCTCTAAGGGAGAGGCCAGCCACCCTTCGGAGGAAGCTCATTTCCGCCGCTTGTATCCGCGATCTCGTTCTTTCGGTCACTACCCACAGCTCGTGGCCATAGGTGAGGGTAGGGACGTAGATCGACCGGTAAATTGAGAGCTTCGCTTTTACACTCAGCTCCCTCTTCACCACGACTGACCGGTGTAGCGTCCGCATTACTGCAGACGCAGCCCCAATCCGTCTGTCGATCTCCAGCTCCCTTCTCCCATCACTCGCGAACAAGACCCCGAGATACTTGAACTCCTCCACTTGGGGCAGGAACTCATCCCCGACCCGGAGTGGGCACTCCACCCTTTTCCGGCTGAGAACCATGGCCTCAGATTTGGAGGTGCTGATCCTCATTCCCGCTGCGTTACACTCGGCTGCGAACCGCTCCAGTGCGAGCTGGAGGCCCTCACCCGATGAAGCCAACAGAACCACATCATCCGCAAAAATCAGAGATGAGATTCTGAGGCCACCAAAGCGAAAGCCCACCGCCACTTGGCTGCGCCTAGAAATCCTGTCCATAAAAATTATGAACAGAACCGGAGACAAAGGGCAGCCTTGGCGGAGCCCATCACCCACCGGGAACGAGTCCGACTTATTGCCGGCAATGCGAACCAAGCTCTTGCAACGGTTGTATAGGGATTGAATGGCCCGTAGCAATGGGCCAGACACCCCATACTCGCGCAACACCTCCCACAGGACGCCCCGAGGGACACGGTCGAATGCCTTCTCCAGGTCCACAAAACACATGTAGACTGGTTGGGCAAACTCCCATGCACCCTCAAGTATCCTCGAGAGAACAAAGAGCTGGTCCAGTGTTCCGCGACCAGGACGAAAACCGCATTGTTCCTCCTGTATCCGAGGTTCGACTAGCGGACGAACCCTCCTCTCCAGCACCCTGGCATAGACTTTCCCGGGGAGGCTGAGGAGTGTGATCCCCCTGTAGTTGGAACACACCCTCCGGTCCCCCTTCTTGAAGATGGGGACCACCACCCCGGTCTGCCAGTCCACAGGTACTGCCCCTGATCTCCACGCAACATTGCAGAGACGTGTCAACCAAGACAGCCCTACAACGTCCAGAGCCTTCAGGAACTCGGGGTGGACCTCATCGACACCAGGGGCTCTGCCACCAAGGAGTTGTTTAACTGCCTCAGTGACCTCGCCCCCGGAAATCGGTGGGTCACACCCCTCATCCCCAGACTCTGCTTCCTCCCCGGAAGACGTGTCAGTGGGATTAAGGAGGTCCTCGAAGTATTCCTTCCACCGCCCGACAATTTTCTCAGTCGACGTCAACAGCGCTCCGCCAGCACTATACACAGTGCAGGTAGAGCACCGCTTTCCCCTCCTGAGACGCCTGACGGTTTGCCAGAATCTCTTCGAGGCAGTCCGAAAGTCTTTTTCCATGGCCTCTCCGAACTCCTCCCACACCCGAGTTTTTGCTTCAGCCACTGCCCGAGCCGCATTCCGCTTGGCCTGTCGATACCTGTCGGCTGCCTCCGGTGTCCCACAGGCTAACCAAGCCCGATAGGCCTCCTTCTTCAGCCTGGTGGCTCCCTTCACCTCTGGTGTCCACCATTTGGTTCGGGGATTACCACCACGGCAGGCACCAACCACCTTGCGGCCGCAGCTCAATGCAGCAGCTTCGGCAATGGAGACGCTGAACATGGTCCATTCGGACTCAATGTCCCCAGTCTCCCTCGGAATGCTGTTGAAGCTCTGCCGGAGGTGTGCGTTGAAGATCTCGCGGACTGGGGCCTCTGCTAGACGTTCCCAGCACACCCTCACTACGCGTTTAGGTGCACCAGGTCTGTCCAGCGTCCTCCCCCGCCACCTGATCCAACTCACCACCAGGTGGTGATCAGTTGACAGCTCAGCCCCTCTCTTTACCCGAGTGTCCAGAACATATGGTCGCAGGTCTGGTGATACGATTACAAAATCGATCATCGACCTACGGCCTAGAGCATCCTGGTGCCACGTGCACTTATGGACACTCTTATGTTCGAACAGGGTGTTCGTTATGGCCAAACTGTGATTAGCACAGAAGTCCAATAACAAAGCACCGCTCGGGTTCAGATCAGGGAGGCCGTTCCTCCCAATCACGCCCCTCCAGGTCTCGCTGTCGTTACCCACGTGAGCATTGAAGTCTCCCAGCAGGACAACAGAGTCTCCAGGTGGAGCACCTTCCAGCACCCCCCCCCAGGGACTCTAAGAAGGCTGGGTACTCCGAACTGCCACTCGGCGCATAAGCGCAGATGACAGTCAGGACCCGTTCCCCGACCCTAAGGCGCAGGGAACAAACCCTCTCGTCCACCGGGAAAAACCCCAACGTACCGGCAGCAAGCCGAGGGGATATAAGAATACCCACCCCAGCCCGCCGCCTCTCACCAGGGGCAACTCCAGACTGAGACAGAGTCCAGCCCCTCTCCAGGAGACTGGTTCCAGAGCCCAGACAATGCGTAGAGGTGAGCCCAACTATATCTAGCCGGTACCTCTCAACCTCACGCACCAACTCAGGCTCCTTCCCCACCAGAGAGGTGACATTCCATGTCCCTATTGCCAGTCTTGGCAGCCGGGGGTCGGTCCGCCAGGGCCTCCGCTCCTGGCCGCCACCCGGCTCACAATGCACCCGACCCCTATGCCCACCTAATATTAAAACAAAGAAAGAAATCAATATTTGTTTTAGTGTATATCATCTTTGTGATATTTGCCCCCTTTACTCTGCTGTCAGACAGTCCTTTCCAGTGGGGAATGAAAGCCATAATGGTAATAATAGTACTCTCTTCAAATCTACCAGACTGACAAAAATGCTTATTTTACCTTGCAGAACAATGGTGTTTCTGGTATTCTGTTGCCATGACTTAGCAATTTGCTTGTTCTTGTGATTAGTTCAGCTTTCCATCAGCAAGAAACATCTGATAAGAAGAATAGCAATGTACATATATAGACTTTAAGTCTATGAATACTATAGTAACTATATTATCAGGGTTTCTCGGATAACTTCTTCTGTACTTTCTCATCACCTGTTTCCATCAGGTTTCAGACAGAGGAGGAGAGAAGTGCTGTGGGAGTCTAGTGGCACTCTGGGGACATGCCCTCATCTGACGGAGTTCATTCCTTGTGACGATCCTGCCTGCTACCTGTGGCAGGTCCAACAAGAGGGAAGATGTATTCCCACCAAAAACTCCTGCGGTCCTGGAGCTGCGATCCAGAATGTGACCTGTGTCAACGCTAAAGGTAATGTTTCACATATTCTTCATAGATAAACCGTTCCTGTCACATATTAAATGCATTTCATTGTGACTGAAAATCGGTCATTTAATTCAGTTTCGCCTTATTCCAAGTAGAAAACCTTCATTACTAAAATGAATACTTTACTTTTTGAATAATCACCTTCTACTGTCTTTACATTTTTTTTAACTCAACTATCTTCTAGAGCATCCCATGCCTGAGGCATTTTAAAAGGCAAGGACATTAGTGACTAGAGTCTTGAATTGCTGAATCCTCAACAGAGACTTCATTCTTGTCCAAGATAACTCTGAAACGAGGCAAAATAACAAAGGAGTGCCTAAAGGGAGAGCAATGACAGCTCAGCTAGGCATTTACCTGTTCTATCTAGAGAAAGGCAGCTCAAAAGTTAAACAAGGATCCAGCCAGCAATACTCACGAAAGCAGTGGCTAGAAAAATGTAACAGAAGTTCAAAGCTGTTTGAACTCTCAGTCACATCCTGGATGAGCCCCCAAATTATTACATATCTGAGGAGAGGTGGGGGATGTGGGGAGTAGCAATAAAATGTCCAGGTGAAAGTCAAAAGCTGCAATAAAATTAATCTATATTTTATGAAAAGGTTCAGCTTTGAAATGATTTTTAGATGAGAAGACTATGCTGCTTTATCAGTCAAGCATTACCAAATCATTCGTTAGCCAGTAAAGAAAAGGCAAATAGTCTAAAGAAAAAAGCACTTCTGTTAACAGAAGGCACTGACTACTTTCTAGTAACTCAGCACTACCAAAGCACAAAGCATGCATGCCACTAAAGCTCACCACACTAGCTGGCCCACACTGAGAGATTAGCTCTTCCCCAGCTTTTATAGCACAGGGTGGTTAATTGCTGAGTGAAATCAGCTGTGCGCTCACTCCACAGGAGAACGGGGCACCACCAAATTGAGGTTAGAAAGAAACACTACGAACACAGTAGGCCTGCAATAGCCTTGACTGTATTGATACAAGGTGGGGGAGATCCTGGTTTTGAGCAAAGCTAGTTAGTGGCTTCAGCTTTACTTCATATTTACTTCCTGTTGCTGGCAAGAAAAAGAATTTGCATATTTATGGCAAAATGCGGATTTAACCGTTTCTGACCATAATAAATTAATTCCTTTTATGGTTTTTATTATTATTGATTGCTATTTAGTTATAGTATGTATTCATTTATTTTTTACCTTTAACTATAAATCCACTTAATGTACTAAATATTACAATATCACTAAATGTAATATTGCTTATATATAGCTATCACTAGAAAATCATCCAAATTCACGGTAAAGCCATTAGTGCTATGGTCTTGACATGCAATCTTATCAGTTATGCAGAAACTATCAAGTATAATGTGATCCGTTGTGATCAGCCATATCCTCATGTTGGGTGATGGGGACATCAGCATTAACGGAGCATGCATTATTCATTAGGGATCATCATCGTTTGTGGGCTCAGAAAACATTGGCCTGATTAAAAGTCAGAATTGTAGCTTCCTACCAAGCATTAATTGATCATCTCCATAGATTATAAATCTAATTGCACCCTTTTTTGCCTGTGTTTTATTATTCTGTCAAAATGGATCGTGTGTGTGTTTATCAGGAAGGCAGTGGAAGGTCCAGATAAATTAGCCAACAGGAGAGTCTAATGAGTTTTGACAGGACAGCTAAGAGTGGGAGCTTTGCCAGGTTTTAGGAAAAAGGCTCATGAAATTATCTGTGGTGGATTTCTATGGAAATTATAAAAAGTTGGTGGCTGCTCCTTAATTGGCTTATCGGACTTAAGATTCTAGCATTTTGAGTTATTTTCACACATAGTGACAGCCTTGTGACTGCTGAGTTCTTAAGTGAGCCCCTTTGTTTAAAAACTCTCACAGTTGCAACTGCATGGAAGAAAACCAGTTAATGTCATAAGAATATTACACTTTGTTTCTTGCAGTTAAATGCAAAAAAAGGTCCTGATACTAACTAATTTGGCTTTTCATATTAGAATAAAACAAATGCATAATAGAAAATAAGTGTTAGAGGAATCAGGTATAAGCGATTTGTAATGAATAGACATGAATGAAAAAGTACAATATAATGAAAAATATAATTTTGATAGAAGTATGTGACACTGAAAGGAATCTATATTTACATTATTCAAATCTGCTTTCATGTGTTTATGAGACCACATAATAATCACACCAAGTAATGTTGGTACATTGTTTTTATTATTTGAATGAGTGATGTAAAATAGATGATTATAGATGGAACAAGTTTTGTTGCTTTGATTTTTTTTTTCATTATTTATTTTGTGCAAGCATCTCCCCCCTTTCCACAATCACATCCTGGTTTGTCTCTAGAGAGAAAATGTTCTTCATTTCTGTACTGGTAAAATTTAGCAGACCTTGAAGAAAGTAACTGCTAATTGCCAGTCTGACTGCACACTCAGATTCATCAGATTCAAGCTCTGCGTCTAAGCTATTACACAAGTAATAATGATGGACATTTTGTCTGCTGGAAAAGGCATAAAGGCAGCTTCTCTCCTTGAAAAATGAAGTGCTAATTAAAGATTCCTATAGTCTCAAAGACTGTCGACTAACTGTATTTATTAGTTAATAATGTCAGAGTTAATTTAAATCTTCCTCTAGTCAACGCTTGGCCAACTCCAGGCCTTGAGGGCCGTTGTCCTGCAGGTTTTAGATCTCACCCTGGGTCAGCACACCTGAATCAAATGATTAGTAGGGGTGGGTTTTCATTATCGATTTATTGATTAAAATCGATTCTCACTTGGATAACGTGATATTGATTCATTAAAATCCTGAATCAATTTTTTTAATATAAATTTATTTTGCCCAAAATGCCAGAATCTCAGGTTTAACCTCACAAAATTTCAACAACCACCAAACAGCTAAAACAGTAAATGAGAGCGGGAACACGGATTCTGCACAAAGACGTAAACACAAAGTGTAGACCCGCCGACAAATCAGAATCAGTGAGATGTCGCCTTTCTCACCCGACGGCACGGACACGAGCTGAAAGCCGACAGCTTGCTGATTCTGATGTTTCGGTGGGTCCGCACTTTGTGTTTGCGCCATTTTTGCCCTGATTCTGAAGCTGCAGCCTTTATCTCTCTCCAATCAATATTGACCGAACCAGCAGCAAAAGAAGCAGCAAACTACGCTTCACATAAACATCGTCATGAATTCCCCTACATGCACAGCTCCCTCTCTCTCTCTCTCTGTACTTCAAGATCAGTTTCCCTTCTAACAATCTTTTTTCTGCATTATTCGCTTGCTTGTTACGCACAAGTCTACCGTTCTTACAGCCTGTCGGACGCTGTTTTTTTCCCCTTTTACTTACTTCCGAAAAGAAAGCCTCATTTCTGCCGTTCAATACTGAACTAAACTTTTTTAAATTATGCAAAATAGCAAAATGCTCAGCCGTGTCTCTAATAAAACCTCTGTAACTTTGCTCTGCTTCACATCAGCAGCATCAGGTAATGTTCATATGTTCATTAATGGGTTTGTTTCGTTTTTGATCTACTGCAGAATATTTTTATAAAATCCCAGGCCAGGAAAATCACCTTCATGTTTTTCTGTGTTTTATCCTCTACTTTGACACAAAGGCATCTGCTGTGACGCTCACAACTTTGATTGTCTCCCAAGTGTCAAATTTCTTTTTCTAGATATAAAAATATAGAAATGTACTGATGCATGATCTGAATTATAATATGTCTGACTGTCTGAGGCAAAATTTCCCCAATTCAAATTGAATCGAATCAAATCGAATCGATTCGGAACCTTGTGAATCGGAATCGAATCGATTCTTGAAATGAGTGACGATACCCAGCCCTAATGATTAGTTCATTACCAGGCTTCTGGAGAACTTCAAGACATGTCGAGGAGGTGATTTAGCCATTTGAATCAGCTGGATCAAGGACACATCTAAAACCTGCAGGCCTTCGATGTCTGGGTTTGGATACCACTGATCTAGGTGAACATTAAAAAAAATAAATAAATAAATACTCAAGAATATTAGAAATCATAATAGTGGTTCTCAGCTTTAATCAGGCCTTCTGCTTCAGGTTTTGTTCTCATTTGACTCATATTTCTTTCAGTGTATGTGACAAGAGGGCAGACCATACAAAAGGTTCACTTAAATCAGCCTTGGCTAACGCCAGGCCTCGAGGGCTGGTGTCCTGCAGGTTTTAGATATCACTCTGGGTGAACACACCTAAATCCGATGATTAGTTCATTAGCAGGTCTCTGGAGAACTTCAGGACATGTTGAGGAGGTGATTTAATCATTTAAATCAGCTGTGTTGCATCAAGGACACATCTAAAACCTGCAGGACACCGGACCCCTACGCCTAGGTTTGGACGCCACTGATGTAGTCGAAGCTTCCGCTGTTATCGCCAATAAATTTATTATATGAAACAAAAAATAAACCTTACACAGCTGTGGTCAGAAGTTTACACACACTCGTCATGTCATGGTAGTTTTGGACTACACACGTTTCGTCTTTTTTAGCAGGGTCTTCTTTCTTGACTGGTACCCTCCCAGTTCATGGCTATGTAAAACTCACTTCACTGTGGACAGTGAGGCTGCTGTACAGTTGTTTGAACTGATGATGTTGGAGTCTCTGGACTTTCCAATTGTTCTAAGTATTGGTCAGTCCAATGAGTGCTATCAAACAAATCCTTTTTATGCTGGCACTCTGTTTTCAGGCGGAGAAACTACCAGTTGTAGTCAATCACGCCAGCTAATGAGAAATTAATAGGCCTTGGCCTTGTCAAGATAAACAACAGTGTAGCACTACTTATTGCAAATGTCAGCTGTGTATATGCATACGTTTGACACTGTGCTGATTATAGAATAGCCAAAAGAAATTAAAGCTTGCGCACCCAATTCTTGTTTTTTTTAAAAAAACATTAAAAAATTGTGAAAATCTTGTAATTATCATGACTTTTCTGATTGCAACTGTATATAAAAGCAGTTAAAGCTCTTTACCAACTCTTCTTGCATTGATTTTCTCTCAGACTAAATGGTAAAACAATGAAAGACAAAACACAAAGAACATAAATAAAACGCATTCAATTTTTAATGGTTATAGATCAAGCAGTATATTTACATATATTTTCAATCAAAGCACACCAATCAAAGCACATGAAATCCAGCAGTGGAGGTGGGTTGTTAATGACATTACCTGCGGCATCTCCGGGTTCCTGTGGTGCGTTATAAAGAAACTTTGCAGTAGAATTTTCCAGTTCTTCTGCAGTCCTGTGGAGAGAGCAATGGGGATCTGGAGTTGAGGAAGTAGGAAGGTTTAGACCGACTGTGGAGAATTCCTGCATACGTATTCACTGCTGCCTGGGTTTCAATCATTTTTGTTCTGACAGGCTGAGATAGGCAGTGAAGATGGAGAGGCAGTAGTAACATATCAGCAGAGCTTAAAGGATTGTTTGCTATAATCTGATATGCTGTCAGAAACGGTAACCAGCTGTGATATCTGTAGATGCACATACATTTTTTTAAATAGTAGCAGCTTATCTTGTAATCACTAAATCATAAATACATTAGCTGACGTAGCTGTCTTTGTCTACAAAGGTGGTGGAGATTTTAAGGAACTCTTCTTTCATCTCTGATGTTGGAGCTGGATTTAAGAGTTATTTATGGATAACAAAGAGCAAGCCAGAGGAAAAAACAACAGACCATGTCTACTCTCCATCTTATCTTGACTCACCATATGATTTTAAGTGGAAGGTTGGAGGGAATTCACAAGTCAGTCAGTCAGTGCCCATTACTATGGTCTAGTTTCAGTGTCCCCATTGTAAGCTGAAGCTTTTCTTTCATTAAATTGATATATACATCATCAGGACATTATATACCACTAAACCTCTCAAATTTTATAACCATCATTTCTTTTTGTAATCTCTGCACATCTCAATCAATTACAGGAAAACTATATAATATAACCTCCGAACACTGTCCTGCTCTTCATTATTTTTTATTCCTTTACAGGGTTTTGGTCTGTGTGACCTTTGTCAGGTACAAAGAAACCTTGTTCATGCACATTTGCACATATGTATACATTGAGTATAATTCAGCCAATTAGGCATTCCTGGCTTTTGGACGTCACATGTGCATGCAATCAATCAGTTAATGAGTCCACTCGAATCGTCAATGACATCATCCAAAACCCAAATAACATTTAAAATCACCACCTGATTTGAAAACCGAACCATCTATATATATATTCCAAAATTATCACTTAAACTAAGAAAATTATGACAATTATAAAATAAAAGTTTACAAAAATATTCATACTTTGGACAAATCAGTGTTGTATAACATTTTACCATATACAGTATACAAATCCCAAATCAAAACAAATGCACTCATTAAACTGTTCATCATTCAATCCTTTGGGTGACAATATCTGCAAAGTGAATATCCAAAATGCCTCTCTTCTCTTCAATAATAAATCAATATGAGTATGAAACCATAGAAAAAAGCACTTCAATTTTTTGTCATCAGATTGTGTTTGCCGTGTTTTTAAAAAATCTACAAATAAACTGCTGTCAACTCCAGTAACATTACATGAGCAATTAAAGTTTCAAATGAAGTCTTTCTTACATTTGACCCAAGTTTCACTTTGGAGAAGAGGATAAATCTTGTGAATAGGGTGGCTGGGTTTATTTCTGTTCAGCTAAATAATAAGTTGAATATTATGAAATTCAGTGATGTGCCAGATACCCCTGAGATTTGTAAAAAGAAAAAAAAAATTCTCCCTGATTGAGTGAGCTTTTTGTTCCCGTTTCCCAGCATAAAGAAAATCTGTTCGAAAATCATTCCAAGTCTGAGGATGCATGAAATTGTGTGAGGAAAGTCTAAGCCTATAGAGAGCATACAAACTGCACTTTTCTGACTAAGTTAATCTGATGGAGATTAAACTGATTATCTAGGCTTGCTCAAGCAATCAAAGGAAAAAAAAATCCTATATCACCTAAATCGTGTCTTTGCCATGGAATATATTCTATTATGGCAATAATTTTAGGGCAGCAGAAATCATTTTGGTATGACTGAAGTAGAATTAAGTGATACAAGGGTGGTCAAGGACACTTTTGGGACTCAACCAGACAGATGCCCAGAGGGATAACCATGTGGTGAAAATAATAAAGCGCTGTTGTTTACTGATGAATCATTTTGGTGCATCACATACTAAGATCATGTATCTAGATATGTTTTATTAATGCGCTTTATCGGATATCTTGTATTTCCCAATTCACTTGAGGTTAAGCAGATAAGAAACAGAGCTGAAAAACCCCCACAGAAAATGTTAGTGGCTGTATAAGTGTTAAGTTCTATTTGAAGTAGCCATGTAATACCGTTATTTTCACAATCAGTATCATATGTAGAAAGTATGTTTTGGTGCTAAATTATACACCACATGCTAACTGTATGCCTTAATATTTCTGTGGCAGGTAGGCAGACAGACAGATATTCCCAGTATAGGCTGAAAAATTATGCAAACTCCTAGGTTAATTATATTAACAAAAGCTAATTGGAACCAGGGGAATCCAATCAGTGACGCTAGATTAGAAGTGTAGGTTAGGGATACTTTGACTTCTAAAAATATTTAAGAGTTTGACTTTAGTGTTCACGAGATTTTGCTAATAACCCATGCATATAAAATGATTCTGTGTAAGCAAGGATCACTGTTTTTAAATAAAGCTAAAAAAAAAAAATGAGAGTCTGAGACTAACTGTATTTATTTGTGGGACCAGCTACTAAAAGTGTTGAAATGCTATGTTTGTTTGCACATAGCTTATTCCCATTGTGTTTGTTTATGCTTATTTGTGACCTGTCAGTGGAAGCAACCAGTCACACTGGTTTAACACTATTTAATCAAAAATTGTTAATTCTTCATTTTTTCTTTTAAATAGTGCCAAATGTACATGTGAGTGTATTCATTTATTGTGTTCTACATTTACTATTTTGTGTTTGGCTACAGTTACTACTGTATTTATGTGTTATTTACTGAAAACTACTTCAGCAAAGAGATGTGATAGCTTCACCCTCTAGCTTTTTGGCACAGTAAACTTGTTCTGACAGCTCCCACTAATTGCACGGTGACCAGAGTAGTCGGTCCAATTTCTCGATGTAACCATAGACCACAGTGTAATGCAGTGCACCTGTGACTGGCAGTTGACATGACCCGCATACAGCAGATCTTTGCTGCGTATACTTAAACCTACAGATGAACTGACATTTCTGACCTAATAACTGAGCACAGTGGTCAGCATCATTCTGACTCTGCTTGCTCAAGTGGTCAGCAATATTCAGGAGCTATGTTTAGGAGAAGTGCTGAAAGTGACTAACTTTTGCTGAAATGCTGAAGCTACACGTTTAACAGGCAGGTAAAGCACAGAAAATAATTAGTGACCCAGGGTAGTTTGTTGGATGCTCACAGCTATTTTATCCAATGCACCTTGTTTCTTTTGCCTCCCCCCAGCTCTACTTTAAAAGCTTCCTCCACAGATTGGATATGATTATTAACTTTTAAGCAAAGGCGAGGACTTTTTTTCAGTATCTCCTAGAATAATAACAATGAAGAAATTAATTGGTGGGTGGGCGAGCAGAATAGAAATCATGTGGAAATTGCATGCAGGAGCCAGTGATATTATATCTGAGTAAGAGCCCCAATTCCTGTATTAATAATGCAAAAGGACCCCTAGGGCAACCATCTATTTGCAGAGCACCCCCACACACACAAGTAGTCTCATACATACACACTCACACATAGATACAAATACATTAGTTGTGACTTTGGATTCATGTTATCATGTCATTTCTCTTTAGGCAGTGTTTTCAGGCAAGGTTTTGTGAGTCTTTTGTTACTTTGTTTGCTAATACATGCATTAAACCCTTTTGATTTTCAAGCAGAAAGATTGTTGAATTACTGATTTTCCATTGTTTATAAAAGCACAGTAAGTAATTCCACCTTTGGCAATAATGCATCTGTTTTAATCAGTTTTTAATAAGCCTGGAGCCAGTGTCATGCTTTTATATTCTTTTTGTTGCATTAGTTTGATTTAAAACCTAAAGTTGGGAATGTAAATGCATCAAAGCGCCCTTGTCAGTGGCCTTTCTGCAAAAGTTTTGCCCTTGTAAAAATTAGTAGACTTAAGTGACCTCTTGGTATTGCAAACACCTTGATTGCACAGACTTGTCTGGTTTTAATCATGCTGCTGTCTGCTATCTACTGATAGATTCATACTCTTGTCCATGCTGTTTAACAGAAATTCAACTTCCAAACTATATAAGACTTTGTCCATGCTTAGAATAGGCAGATATGATCCTTCTCTACTTGTAAAGCAGTGTAAATTGTATGTAAATTATGTCACTGCCCATAAAGGTAATAGTGGGTGGAAAAACAAACTGTTGTTCTTCTGCTCTTTCTCTAAAAGTAGTAAAAGCAAAAGAACAAACAAAGAATATTTATTTACTTTACTTTAAGCTAAAACTTTTTGCTTTGCATTTTCCATTTAAAGCTCTTTTTTTTTAAGTACCGCCGTATATCATTGCCCATTTTTGCATTTCTAGTGTGTATTGCTCTAAATGTGGGTCAGTGAGGTTGATTCACTGAAATCTATAGTGCATGCCCTGCTCTATTTTATGCTGTCTTTGCATTTAGCATGCATACCTGAAATAATCACCTGGGTAGGAGTCACTGCGAACCAAAACAGTGACAATGGATTCCCACACAGCTTACTGTCAGTTCAAAACAATCGCGTTAAAGATCATTGTAATTTGTGCTGCAGCCTCCAAAGCTTCTCTGAGTTGTTTAAATATATATACCATCGTGAAACCTATGTTCTCGTTACTTAAAATTTTAATTTTAGTTGAAAATATAATTTTAGTGAACATTACAGTAATAACCATCCACCATCTTTCCACTTGTCCAGTATTATAAATATACGTCTCGCTCTACAAATGTTTATGCACATTTTTTTTGGAAAAGTTTGCATCTTATGCCCACTTTGATCTGTGCTAATGAAAGTCGTAATGTATCCCACACTGTAGCCTTTGGGTCATCGTTACATTCAGCTGATTTTTCTTTAACTCCTGCTGTATGCACATTAGCTGCTTTGATGGTTGGAGATCTCTTATGCTTTGACTTTATGGCCACAAAGTTTCCAAACTCCCCGAGGGTGGGTCTTTTACATTTTTCTTATGAGGCAACATCTAAGTTTGCATTCTCTATGTTTACTGCCCTCCTCTGAATCAAGGTTGTTTGCTTGATTCAGATGAAAAAAAAGAGACAAATTGATGACAGATCTGCCCTGGGGTTGTTATTGTTAAACTATATTCCGTGATCTAGTGGCAGGGTTCAACCAAGTTAATGATTCTTCTCTCTGTGAGTGTATATCAGAAAACAATCCTTCAGCAGCTGCTGGCATTGTTTTGACAACAGGATGACATTCCTGTTTCTGAAATTGATCTGTCTCTCTAGGACAGAGACCTTGGAGAAATCTATGGCAAACTCTTTTAAAGCTCCAAAAGGAAATACAACCATATGTCTGGTTATCTATATAGTAGTAGCTTATGTGCATAGTGTTTAACAAGAAAGCTATTGTTGTATTATGTTTAATCTACAGGTACCTTTCAAGGTGCTTAAGGACGCTTTAAAAGATGCAGTAAAAGTTCTTCTCGATGGCTATTGTGCAATTTTCATTTGATAAATGACATTCTCAAAACTACTTGTTCAGTCTCCATGTTATCTGGTGACATCTGCATGTCATTGATATTGTCATGCAGACGATGTTGGAGCCACTTGTCATGATGGATCAAGCAGGTTTTCTTGTTTTTATTTTTCATTCTTTGATCTTATTGAAAACGAGTGAGAACTGATATGCAAGGTCATGTCTTTTTCACTTTTATTCCCAACTCACCTTTTATGTTTCTTTTTCTTTCTTTGTTTGCTTACTATTTTTGTGACTGTATCTTTGATACTATTCCCATAACCATGATGTTGCAATACAGGAAAGACTGCACATGCAACAGTGTGTGGCAAATAACAATGCAATCAACAGTCCTTTCTCTATATTTCTCTCTATATAAATCTATATAAGAATCCTATTTTTTTTATTATTATTATTATTAGTCCTTTATTTATCCAGGTAAATAACTCTCGTTGAGATTAAAAATCTCATTTCCAAGAGAGACCTGGCAGATATTTGGTAGATATCTTGAACTGAGGCATTGTATATGAGTCAAAAAAGTGGAGCCTTTTGCATTTTGTCTGCCAAACCTTGCAAGAGTATGCAAGAGTATACATAGGCAGAGTACACCATTATACTGACAACATGGCAGTCTAGTGACCAGTATTTTGACCATCTTGTTTGCAAAGAATGACTCAAGCCAATGACAGTTTCAGAGAGTTGAATATTTACTTTTGCAGGTAATTCATTTTGTGGCTTAATAAAATTGCACTTACTGTACTGCACACCTTAATGATGGTCCAAGACGTATTAAAGCAACCTAGATAAACTGTAAAAAAATGGAGTAAAGATATAACAAAGTAGAAAGAAATTGCTCTTTGTTTCCTGTGGCTGTTTCATTCGTAAAAGAAGAGTTAACTAGCAGCTGCGATACATATTTCATAACACGAAGATGAAGGCTGAAGGCTGAAGGATAGCTTTTAAAACTAGCTCAGAATACCAATGGAGTGACCTTACAATTTCTTTTGATGAAATTAAATTTGTGTTTGACAGAACACTTAGGAGGGATGCCCGCTTACTTGCTTTTACTATCTGTAACATGGTCTTGGCAAACTTTATCAATAGCACAAAAAAAGAATTTTAGGGATTAATTTTGAAGAATGAAAAAAGTCTAAGTGCTCCAAATTGCAATAAACACATCATCCTCCCCTATACGTGCATTGCCATGTGTTCACATTCAGAGCTGATGTAGACATGACTTGAATTTGTCACAGAGTGAATGTAATGGTACCAACATGTGTCAATTGTGTCAGCTAGATCCAGCAGGATCCACTTATTATCTTGTCCAGTGTCACAAGTGCACGTCTGGGTGTTCTTCAGAGATAATTCAGGCCTAACAAAAATGGTAAAACTGAGACGAGCACAGAATATAAAGTAGCTGACCAAATAACACATTATGTGTTGTACTTCATGTGAATTGCATTTATACTTTCATTCAGCATGATGAAAGATCTGGTATCCTCTGGAGGGGGCTGATGTATTAGGAGCGCAGTATGCTGTGGGTTCATTTACCTCTGCATTTAATGTGAGCAAGACCAGGCTTTAAGGTTTTAATCTGATCAACCCAGAGTCATAGGGCCTTGGGTTATACCACTTTCTGCTTCTAATATACATTTGTTATTTGATGTATACTTCAGCTGGGATTTCATTCTAGCGCCAGTGTGTTTTGGTTTAGTTTGCACAAGGTTATTTCCCTATCTGATAGCTGTTAGATCAAGATGAGATACTAAGTGTAGCGAGTGTCAATTGGATTATTTGAGCCTTTAGGCTGATTTCAGTTATCTTGCCTTTTTCAGGAGAAGATGTGCCCGATGCCTACTGTGTGGAAGGCCCTCCACTTGCAGAAGAAGCCTGCGAGGTGCCCTGTTCTGCAGACTGTGTGGTTGGCCCCTGGTCCTCCTGGTCCACCTGCTCACACAGCTGTGCCAGTAAGACGGCAGAGGGTAGACAGAGCCGCACTCGCACTGTTTTAGCCATCCCACAAAAAGGTAATCCAAAATTCCCTTTGATCTCTTTGACTCTTTCTCATCTAATACTAATAAAGAACTTCTTTGCTTTGTTTACTGGAGTTATTTTTAACTTGGTTTTACTTTTAATGAAGCTAGATTTTTAAAGCTGATATTAATATATGGCAAATAGGTAGAAAAGGTTTAGATTATAACTGTCGTTAACATGTCATCTCATCTGAAATACTGCAGAAAAAAGGGCAGAAGTAACAAGAAGATGTATTATATTGTATTATTACTGTAGTTGTTGATAATAATGTATACCTTTCGGTATCTATGAGGTTCAGTACTACACTGACTGGATGACAGAAAGCATGAAAACACTGATCTTTGGAGATTTTAAGAAGTAGCTTGTAATTACAGATATAAAAGAAAAAATCCAGTAACATTTTCATTAGCAGGGAGCTCAGTGTCTTTGGGATATAGTGCTATTGTTAGAGGGACTCAAACTGAGGAATGCCACGGCTAACACAAGACTAGACTCGGCAAATAAGAAGAGTAAATATTGATTGAGCTCGAACCTTTATCTGGGTTTTTTTTGTGTGCGAGTCTCATTTAGTCGTTTTTCATCTCACAAACATTTGAAGTTTGAGTTGACCATTCATTATCAGAGACTCTTTTCTTCCCAACAGTGCTTTTCTTACTTTGTGTTGTGTTTTCAAGTCAGTCAGCAAAGCCTTGGCAGCCAGCTAGCAGCCATTAATCCCTGTAACTAAATGCATATCTGCAACAACAGCTGATGAAAGAATTTCACAGATTAAGCCAGGTTCCAAACTATGTTGCTTATTACAATGTTACTGGCTATCAGCTTGCTGACAGAGCTGATGTGTGTGTGGGTATGTATACATGGGTATTAATGCTGCATTTGTGTTTATAAGGATACATTTTTGTAACAGCGTCTGACAGAATACTGTAGAAGCCCTGAGAAATACAAATTGGACTGGAAGGTGTAAGTATATACAATATTTGGTTGTGGTTCAGCTCATCCTTACTTTTCTATAAGTCACAGCACACTACTGTTCCCTCTCCAGATATCATATTTATCATATTTCATCAACTGAGCTGTCCATGTTTTACCTCCATTTCAACCAGAGAGTCTCTGCCCTGACTACTGTAGGCCCAAAACAAAAGTAAATTACCACTGTGAACACCACTGTAAACAATCCTTTAGCCAGAAAGCAATGATGCATACATAGAACTCAGGTATTTTACATAAACTGTAAATGAAGAAATGATTACTTTGGAGGTTTTATATGTATATATACACATACACTAACCAGGACACAGAGCATAAACATTGTTGTGCTTTGGCAGTCAATGAATTACCAAAGGAAGACTTTCACAGTGGCCTTGCTGTGACTGAGTTTGTAATTTGAACTTCTAGAAGTTGAAACTTGAAAAGTGCTTGCTCAGCTAACCCAAAAAACAAATATTTGCTACAGTATGTTAATAAACAGCTCATGGTAGAGTGATAATATTGGCACTTTTTTTCCTTCCATTGATCAAATACATCTTGTACTTTAAGAGAATCCATTAGATTTGTTTTGGTCAAATCACATGTACTCTGCACAATAATGAAACTGTGTTGGAGTGATTTAGTGCAGCTTTTTCTGAATGCCATGTTGTACATTCTGTGTATTTCACAATTTTCTACTCTTATGTGTTGATATGCAGATGGAAAAGCTTGTCCAGCGGGTCCAGCTCTGGAGCAATGGAGAGTCTGCAATGACCATCCTTGTGTGGTATTTCACTGGGAAGCTTCAGCATGGGGTCCATGTATTGAGGATACCTCTATGGCTCTCAATGGAACCAGCCTCCAGAATGGGACCATAACCTGTGCTGTCGGGGTTCAGATCCGCAAAGTCATCTGTGTGAAGATGAATGCTGGTCCAGTCGTAAATAAAAGGTGGAGTCTATGCAAAGTATTTGATATATGGACTTTTTTGAATTTTATGTACTCTGATTCAGTATTTTTCTTTGTAATGTCACTTTTTTATATAGAATTATATATCCAGTCATTTGAAAAAGTAAGTACAGTGATGTAAAAATGCAAAAAAAAAAAAAAGGAAATCAGGAAGGGGGCAAACACTTTTTCACGCCATTGCACATCAAATAGACGTTTTTTACCCTTTTTAAAAAAAATTTGTTTAATTTTAATTAGCAAACACTTAACTCACTTATACATAGTGTCTATATTCTCCATAAACAGATGTCTTTATATAGATTTTCATAGGACAGCTACAAAATTTGGTTTCTCTTGTAGTCTGAGTTCCATTGGCCCGTCACATTTGAGCACTTGAGTTATATGTAGTTCTTAGTGTAGAGCAAAAGAGTTACTGTATTTCTTAATATGCAATCTTGAAACTAGCAGAAATTGCCTGTTTATTATGTCTGCATTTATGAATATTGAAAACAGGAAGTCAACTCTTTAATGGAAAAAATATATAAAAAAAATATATATAATAATTTTTATATTATTATATATTTATATTATATTTTATTTTATATTTTTTTTCTATATTATATAATGTCAATGCCGTTCGTTGTCTTGCTTCCATGTTGTATCAAATCCTAACACAGCATTTCAATCGGATTTAAATCTGGACTTTGACTGGGCTTTTTTATCCTTTGTGTATTTGTTATTATGCTTAGGATCATAATCCTTTTGAAAGATGTACTTCTAAGTTCAGCTTAAGCTTGTAGTGCGGTGACCTCAGATTATCCTTAAGCACTCGTATAAGGTGCAGAATGCATAGTTGAATCAATGGCTGCAAAATACACAGTCCCTGAGGCCGTGAAGCCAACTTAAACTGTAACATTTCTATCCCTATGTTTCACATTGGGTATAAGGTTCTCCTCCTGAGAAGCTGTTTTTTGGTCTTTGCCAAATAATAGGGTGCTGATGAGTAATTAACTGTGTCATCAACATATTGATGGATATTCACGAGACTTGTTATGAGTCACAATTTGACCTCCGTGCATTTGCTCTTGAACAAATGAGGTGAATATGTGGTCTCAGCCCCCCACCTGATGTTTATGGTAATTAAAATTAAAACTTGAAGGGCACTCATTAAGGCCACTAGCCATGCTACCCCTCTCCACTAAGTTACATGAGATATTTTTCAAATTATACAACGTATATTCTTCAGTTCTGGGAGATGACTTATTTTGTCAGTATGAAAATTGCACTTCTGTATCAGAGTATCTTTTTACTGTGCTGCTCTGCTTATTTTTAGCAGCTGAAAATAGGCCCTGAGAGAAATGAATGCTAAATTATAGGTGAGGAGAAAAGGAGCTTTGTAAAATCAAGGGGAAGATGGGATGTTTCTCTTACAAAAAAAATCACTTAAGAACACAGTCTCCATTTTCCAAAACCGCCTTACTTGTAGATATCTAGCGTATGCTTTTAGTTACTCACAGATGACCCAGAGGACTTGCTTCACTGTGAAATAATATCCCAGAGTTTTGTGTATTGAGGTCTGGTTTTATCCTTTTTCCTTCTGTGTGTTTAGTGTTTCTTTTCATTTGTTTTTGTGAACCAGAGATTCATTTTGCTTCTGCTCCACCATTATCTACTCCTCTTTCAGCAATACAATATCAAACTCTGCTAAGGGCTTTTGTGCTGTCACTATAATGATGTTATAGTGATCTTCACAGCAGGAAGACAGATTTATAAATAATTCACAAAGATTGCTCTTCTTTAGCTTGATGTGCTATTGACAGGGCTGTAAAATAGATTGTGTAGAGGCTTTTTTTTTCTAATGCTTGTCCTATCTGCCGCCACAGTAAGAGTCAGTTTTTTAGTGTATTTATGCACCAAAGTCGGGTCTTTCTGCCATCTTTCCAAATTATGCTGTGACTGTCTGACTCTATCGAAAAACGCAGATTTGACATAAATTATATTTATACCCAAGACACATTCTATACGTTCTAACAGATTATGTTCTGGATTAAAAAAGCAAGGAAAACTGAGTAGGTAGGCGAGCTGCAATTCTGCGTTAACCCCTGTTTATCTCAAACTCTGATTTCTGAATTGTTAAGCTTTGAGTTGGAAAATGTTTCAGAATACAGCTGTTGCTGCTCTGTTTGAAGGGTCACTTCAGTCAGCAAACATCTTAGCATTTCATGCTGAGCAGTAATCTCAGCAGTGAGCAGTGGCTCAACAAAAAGATTCGTTGTTTTTTTTTTTGTTGGTATCAATACAGAGCCCCCAGAAAAACAGTGTAAATAATAAAACTGACAGTGATGAAACTTCATACAGTACACACACATACTATTAATATTATTAATAATGATGAATAATGAATAATGATGCTGAACACTGTGGCCTTGACAGTGAATCTAACTCCCTCATTTTGGGAAAACCACACAATATACCCCAGCTGCTCTGTTGCGTTGTCATGCCCTCTGGCATACATCACTGCAAAGGGAGAGAGAGAGAAGAGTAGGGATAAAGCTGGGGAATGATGGGTTTTATGTATCTTTCCCCCTTATGCTTTGGCATACTTTGATCTCATTGCTGTGCGTGCTGGATTTTTGCAGTCAGTAGGATGTGGCGCCATGCTGGGTCTCTAGTGAGACCTGGATCTGGTTGTTGGGCAAAGGAAGTCACTGGCTCTGAAACAAAATGTGAAATTTCATGTGTGTTTGTGCATTGAGGACAGGAGTTGGCTGCTGGTTGATGAAGACATCAAAGCTTATGAATTACTTGATTTTACATAGCTGCATTAATCCGCACCAATTCAAGGTTGCACGACACACAAAACACAACACAGCCAGAGGGCTGTTACAGATATGTTACACAAGAGATGTGCCAGCATGAATTAAGACAAGGAAATTGTTAAAAGTCGGTCAGATGCTCATTAAAACCTGGTAATGATGTGTTTGGTGTAGCAGGAATGATCTATTGGTAAACAGTTTGCATATCCTTGTTTCTCAGGTTAATTAGCAGCCGTGTTTGATTGATTTTTTCCCCTGGAGCACTCTTTCGCTTGTCTTGTTGGTAACAAAAAATGGCCCTGGCTGCTCTGTATATGTAAAATAAATCCACTCACTGGGACATTTAAATTGATCATAAATTTGTTTCCACTATTTATAGATACATTGCCATTGCTGATATTTTGTTGAGATTTTTAGTTCAAAAAATATTGCCTACATACTGCCACTAGGGGCGACCGTGGCTCAGGGGGTTGGGAAGCGTATCTGTAACCGGAAGGTCGCTGGTTCGATCCCTGGGCTCTCTGTCCTGGTCGTTGTGTCCTTGGGCAAGACACTTTACCCTACTGCCTACTGGTGTTGGCCAGAGGGGCCGATGGCGCGATATGGCAGCCTCGCTTCTGTCAGTCTGCCCCAGGGCAGCTGTGGCTACAACCGTAGCTTGCCTCCACCAGTGTATGAATGCGAGAGTGAATGAATAGTGGTATTGTAAAGCGCTTTGGGTGCCTTGAAAAGTGCTATATAAATACAATCCATTATTATTATTACTAGTTGATGCCACTGTGGGCTACAAATCTAGCATAAAGAAATATTGATTAGTCTAGTTTTAGTAAAACTGGGATTTAAAAGTGAAAATGCACTGTGAAGCATGCAGGCACTTTGTAGGCTTGAATTTATTTTTTTTAATGAGTAATATTTGTAGACTGGGAGGCAACTGAATGTGTGAGAACACTGTAAATTTCTATATTTGTGTAGCGTTTGCTTGAGCATGCAGGCAGAGGCACATGTAATCAATCATGTTTTCTGTAGGGAGATGTGTGATGTCAAGGACAGGGCATTTGTTTTACTGCGCTATCCTCTTACTAGTGAGACCCAGGACATTTATCATTCATCACCTGGGGGCTGAAGAGAATTTAAGACCACTGTTTGTTTGTTTGTATGTTTAGATGTTCAGATTCTTCCCGTCCGGAAACCGTCCGTCCTTGTTTGCTACCCTGCAAGAGAGACTGCATTGTGACGCCTTTCAGTGAATGGACAACTTGCCCATCAACCTGCCTTCCAGGTAGCTCACTGACAGGATTTTCTAGAAATTTATTTTACAATTGCCTCTCTAATAGCTTAAGTCTTTTTAAAATTAATCAGTATCCAGAGTAAAATCTTTTAAAATTGGTAAATTATCAATATATTGGGATTGAATATATAAATACCTTGTTTCAGGAGCACAAATAACCTATTCAAATAAAAACACATTTCATACTTTCACAATAGATAGATAGATTATAGATTCGATTATAAGTAATCAGTTGATTACTTATAATCTATCTAGAAACTGATTTTAATTTGACATCAGTGTATTCCCAAAAGGTTGATTCTGTTCATCTGGACGTAACGTTTTCTGTGGGAGAAACGTTTCATCATTCATCAAAGTGACTTCTTCAGTCTCAGCTGACTGAAGGTTTCCCCAACCTTTTACACAATAACTGAACCTAGCCCACTGAATGAGCAATGGGCTGTGAGGTCAGCTCCTTGATCATTAATATGCAAATTGTCACCACCATTGATCAACAACTACTGATCAAAGACTATTGATCAATGACCATGAGTACCATTCACAGAGAGTTGGGGAATGGCTGCAATCACCGCATTGTAAAATGGCGAAAGATGTACCCTTAGGCCCCTCCTCGATTCAGAGATGGTCTTTCCCTTTTCACGTAAATAGCCTCCTTGAATCCCTGCTGAAACCAGCATTCCTCCCTGTCCAGGATGTGTACATCCTCATCATTGAAATAGTGACCACTGGCCTGTAGATGTAAATAGACTGCGGAGCCTGATGACGTTGTTTGGTTTGGTCTGAAAACGCTACGTCCAGATGAACAGAATCATTCTTTTGGGATTTACTTACCTGGATGATTGAGCATGCATCAAGACACATCAGTAGATTGTATAAGGTAAACTTCAAGAAGGTATACATCACTGTATATGTTATTCCTTTAAGCCTGACCTATAAAATAATTGCCAGAAAATTCAAAATTAAATATATATTTTCATACATGGGTTTTACTTTGTATCATAGTTGCTACATACAGAATTTTTATTTATTTTTTCATTCTTGCAATGAATAGCTTGAAAATGTAATGTACGATGCGATATATTCAGATTTTTCATTGAAAAAACTGATGGCGTAAAAATCTCAAGAACTCAAATATGATGCACTTGGCTTCACATGCTTACAATGATGGCAAGAGGCTTCTTAGAAAAATGTACAGTGCAATACACGCAAAGTGTTGTCAAGAATTACATTTAATTGTAAACAACAGTTTTAACTGTCCATTACATTAACCTAGCACATAGAGAGAAAATAATGGATATTTAATGGGTTTCAATATGTGTACTGTAATGTCTCAGAAATCAAAAAGTATGTAATTGTTTTTAGAAGAATTGAGCAGGCATCTCATCTGTGTAAATATGCTGTAGTCCATTGGGTCTGTTGATGATGTAATCTCTTTCTTAATTGCACCATTTTCAATGTTTAGTAATTAGTGCTGTGTAATGGGCCTTGGAGCCTGAGCCAAATGAAGCCATTACAGTGTGGTGTGTCCGAAAACAGACTGCAGTGAAGTGGAGGACATCGCTGCTACAAGGGCATGCTAATCAGCATCGGAACAATTTCGAGACCACTTGTTTTTTTCCCCTCTTTGAGATATTAGAGCACAGTGGTGATATTGATGCATCATTTATTTTGCGACCAAGACATTTGTCAGGCACTTGTCTCGGTATCATTTTACATCCTATTCCTCCTTGGAAATGTTCACTTAAATTCAGCTGTGCAAATAATCTGTCATTGAACGCAGCCTTTTTGTGAAGATTATCTTTCATGTTTAACAGAAAATGCAACCGCTGCCACACAGTCTCGATACAGGACCATCATTCAGAGGGCTGCTAATGGAGGTCAAGAGTGTCCCGACACACTTTACGAAGAGAGAGAGTGTGAATCACTTCGTGTATGTCCAGTGTATAGGTAAAAGCACTATTTATAATGAACTGCTTTCTGTTTTTAATCCAAGGACAAGTTAACTCAGCTTATCTGCCATATAAGAGCACACGGTAAGAAGTGAGTGAGCTATTTTTGAAATCATGACTAGGGTGCATTATTAGAGTTAAATGATGAAGTTTTAATGGCACAAGATGGAAGAATAAACAGGTAAGTAAATACAAATTCTGGTTTATATTCAGATGTTACGATACATGTTTAAAAACACATATAAATATAAAATTGCAATTTTGAATGATAATATGATACTAACACAGGTTGATAAAAAAAAAATTTCAGCTGCATGGGATAGTTTTGGTAAATATTATGTTTTTTACGGTGCGGAATGCAAAAATGATCTCCATTTCCCTTCATCATGTACAGTTATTTGCAAAATATGTGGAGTTTAAATTTAAAAAAGCAATGAAATGCATAATTTTTTTGAGATTCTTTACCTTTCGCTATGAACAAAATAAACCTGTTGGGACACGATCATCTGAGCTCCTTACACCGCCAAACTACCATTTCGGTTGCAGACCTGTGTAATTACCTGGGAATGAGCTTCAGCTATGTAACATAGCCACAAGCTTTAACATCAGAAACTTGATATTTGACATTCACTAAAGGAGTATGACTGGTAAAATATGTGTTCATCTTCATTTGCTCTGCTTGATATGCTATATTCCTTAAAAAATCTAACTATTCATCTGTGTTTTGAGTACAAGGCCAACCTGTTTTCGTCATAAATTCTCAAACTACTACCATGTCCCAAGCTTAGAAAAAAAAATAAAAATAAATACTGTTTATAGAATCGCAGGACAAATACCTTAAAAAACAAATGACATTACAAATGTAAAACACCTTTAGAGAAACATTTACAGCTGCTGGCTTCATGGTCTTACTTTTAAGTAATAGTCTCATTTGGAGATACTTCCCAACAATGGCTGGATGTCTCAGCTCAGTGTGATGCTTTCAGATTTGTTGCCAGTTTGGTTTCCTCCAAAATCTGCTCAGATTTAAACTCCTTCAAACACCTATATCTTCATTTCTTCAGCATACTGCTCCGTCTCAAACACCACTAGCAATAGATATGCTGGAAAGTTGTTGGTAGTTGGCCTGGTGAGGTACATGCACTTCACAGTAACCATTCATGTGCAAGAATGAGCATTTAACCATAACACACAGTTAAGCGTTTAACTGAGTTTTTCTAGTATTTAATGTGAATTCATGTACCTAATTTTAGTATTCATACATAAGCCCCCCCCCCCCCAAAAAAAAAAAAAAAAACCAACACCAAGAATTCAAGCAGAAGTGTTTTCAATAAAATACCAATAGAGCAATGTGACCTTCACAAACTGGACAAATTCAATGCCATAATATTTTTATTTTCATTGTAAAATCAAGAATGGCACTCACTTCCATTTTTCCACATTCAGTGCTGCCTGTGGTCCAGTTCACGGCTACAAACTCGCACTTCTGAGAAGAATATAATGACACCTTTAGCGTTTCTGTACTTAAAACTGTAACAAGCCGCTGCCAGCCTAACGTTCTTCTTCCTTCGCGTTTCGGTCTAGGTGGAGGACGCACAAATGGAGCAGCTGTTCTCTAGTTCCTGAATCTGTGAGACGTGGGCTGTCGGGACCAGGAGAAACGTGTGGAAAAGGTTTAGAAACAAGAGGCAAGTTGTAGCCCTAAATCAGTGCATTCTCTTCACTTTATATTTCCCAGCTGCTACCATTTCACCTATTTTCAGCGTTGCTCTTCCATCTATATACCATCTTTACTTAATGAGACCTAATAGTCCTTTCTGAACTGCTCCTCTAACAAGCAAATGGCAGAAACGTTAAGGAAGACAGCAATTTGTTCAGTGAATATCATTAGATGAACCTTTCTGTGCTTTCTTGACAATTTCATCATGTCACTAGTCTCTTATTAACGTACGTAGCAAGTCCAGCCATCACGGGCTACTTAGTATTTGCTTTAATAGAAATGAAAAGCCAGAGCTAGCACCATGCAGACCCTACATGCACTCATATGTTCTGACTCACAACTTCAAAGTAGACTCACAACTGAGTGCATTTTATGTTGGATAAAGTTTTGAAGGTTTCATAGCTTTCTCTGCTTTTCTAAAGTCAGACCGAAAAGAACCTATATTGATGCAGTGCATCAGGTTTTTTCTTCACCTTTTTGCTCACCTTTAAACTAAAAAAGATGGACATTAAAACGAGGAAACTATTGTGTAGTTTATTTGTCCTTGTCATTATGTCATCCTCTAGTTTACACTGATTTTGCTGAATGCATTCCTATTCTGTTTGCTGTTTTTCTTTTATTTGCAGCCAATCAAATCTTTTAGAACATTATATTTTGTAATATCTGCAAAATATCGCATGCAAGGCAGAAAATCTCAAAGTCACAGACTAATAATAATTTTTTTTAAAAGATGTCCTTCGTTGTTTCTATACTCGAGCTATGGCTCTATTGCCAATTACTTTGCTCCAGTTATGCCACAATTTGACATTTATGTGCCCTCTCATTGACTTGGTTAAGCCTAAGCTGAGTGAACGTAGCCTCTGAAATCTTTGTTGTTTAAATCCTACATTTAATTTCAGTGTTTTTACCAATTGCAAATTTCACTCTCACACTACAGTTTTTGAAATGTCACAGGTATTTAACTTGGCTATCAACTAATCATATTCAAATAGGAAGCTCTAAAGGTCAATGAGGCTTGCTCTTAACCTAGGAACACTGCAAACACTTTTCCCATCTTCATCGAAAAGTCATAGAAAGTCACTTGAGAAATGTCAGTTGTAATTATACTGCTACGTAGAAATCAGCGATGCCGAGAGCAGAAATGCTATAAAGTTCTCAAGGCAGTAAAATAATGCTCTGAAAACTTCTCTTGAGCCATATAAGTACATTAGAACAGCCGGTTTCGGGAATGCATCAGGAAGCTGCTTGCCTTTAAATGAGTGCAAAATGATTCAATTAACACCTATGGCTTTTTAATAATTTGAGCCTGTAGCAGTCATTTCCACAGATCCTCTGAGAAGCATAAGGATGTTCATCAAGGATATGACACAGGAATCTACACAGTCCAAAAATCACACAAGCTAAGAAGTGAATTTTTCAGCCCTCGGGCTGTATTTAGTAAGATTTGTGGCAGGCGGTTTTCCTATGGAGAGCAGAATTACTCCTACAACATTATTAACATTATACAGACTCAGATTTTGGTTGCAATAATATGAAGAATAGGGGAAATATTAGTTTTTAATTAAAGCCTTTTTGGGGTGTAAAAATATACACGTTTTTATTAACTTATTTATTAAGTAGAGGTTTAAAACCTTTGAAGGTCCATTCAACTTGAATTGTTCATATACATTTTTTCAACATAATCCATGACTATAGCTAGAAGGTTGAGATGAATTGGTAAGGCATGACCCTAATACAGTATTCAACTTTGAATTAGTTCCCCCAGACTTGCTATTAATTATAGTTGCTCACATCCTGTTGTAAGGGTGTGAGAGATGAGATGATAGCTACTTCAAATGCTTCTCTTCATTGAAAAATTGAATATGAAAAGTTGCAACATTAGTATGTCAGACCTTGATCCTCCTTCAGTGCAAAATCTAGGCTGGCTTTTAGCTGCTTGTCTTTGGCTTTCTTCAGCAGCTTGAAGTGAATCATGTTTCCGAATACACTGTATGGACAAAGGTATCAAAGTCATCTTTGAATTGAGCTGTTTTCAGATGCAGTGCCACACGTGCTTAAGATCAGCTGCCTAGCCACTCAGTCTGCTTTTACAAGCATTTGTAAAGGAATGGATTGAACTAAAGATCTCACTGAGCTCATTTGAGCATGGAATTGTAATAGGATGGAACCACAAGTCAGTTTGTGAAATTCCTTCACTCCTAGATATTCCATGATCAACTGTAAGTGGTATGATCACAATGCGGAAGCATTTAGGAACCATAGCAACTCAATATGCTTCTCAGTACTGAGTGCTGAGATGCGTAGCGCATATGTGCACTGCATGCTAAGATGAATTGTGCATATCAGGCTGCATCTTTGCATGATGGTAGTTAAGCAGATTACATATAAGAGTAACTGTCGTTTTTTAACCTGTTTACCAGGTTGGTCAACAACTATGAATGTAATCCTATCTTCTTGACAACATATGTACTGTTTAAATGATCAGCATAAAATATTAACATTGCATTGTGCTTCTACCAACTAGCAATGCACTATGAAATTTGTCCTCTGTTCTCTGGTCACGAACAGTCCATAGTGTTTTTTTCTAATCTGACACGTCAGCTTTCATATCTGTGATAGTGAGCAGCAGATCACAGCACAGTAAGGCATAGATTTTTTTAAATCACCAGAATTCAACTCTGCTTCTTATTGTGTTACCCATTAACATGTTTCCTTTTAACTTTATATCTGTACATCAATGAAATATATTTGCTTTAAGGTAGATGTAAGTGTATTAAACAGTCAATTATGCACTTAACCTTGGGTTTATCTCATATTTCTTTGACTTAATTTCTAACACTGAAAAGTAAAAACAGACACACAATCTATGTAGAAACCACTATTACTTTCCTTGAGATAGGCAGCATTTTAGTTGCAGTTGCCTCTACTGGGAGAAAGAAATGTTTTAATACAAATACCGTGCAGCCTCTGGAAACTGACTAGTGATGATAAATGTCACTATGAATAGTTTAAAGATGGTAGAAGAACAACTTAAAGAGCAACCAGGGCTTTTCTGCCTAGTCAAAACCAGTCAAAATGTTGTGAACCTCAGGCTCAGAGCTTTACTATGAGATTAAAATAATAGTCAGAATTTGCAACATATTGGCTCTGTAAACCTCAAATCCAATCACAAATATTTCCTTGCCTTGGGTAAATACTTCCATGTCCGTGTGAATCTGGCCTCATGCCAGATTCAAGGCATGTTGCATGAATGCTAATGTCTCATAATGTGCAGAACGAGGAGAGGTTTGTGTTATACAACTAACCCGCTGAGGTGCTCGCAGATAAGAGGCATTACTAAATGAAAGATCTGACAAGATGAATTAGAACCTTTCCAAATAAAATAAAAACACTAAACGAAAGAGAACACTTGACTGCAGATTACCTGTGTGAATTTGTAGCTGATAACCACTAGAGTGATCTGTTTGTCAGTGCATATTGCACTACATACTGTGTCTAAATTCAGCCAAATTTTGTATCATAACCAGCTGGATATGTTATATTCCTCCCTGAGTAGAACTGGAACCGTTGTGAGTAATTATTCAGTAGAAAGTGAGTCATGCTGATGATCTTTTGCTCCAGGAAAGATGTGACTTAATGGCTATGATGAATCCAGTCCACATTACACTTCACAATGCATTATACTGAAGAACATTATACAAGCAGTATGACTGAATTAAAATGAAGATGTTTGATGGTGGATGTGTGGGCTGGATATATAATGCATTAAAAACTTTGTATTAAGTAAAGATGTAAAACATAAAATCTTCTGGATTGGACTGAATAAAAGAGAAAGAAATTTGATGTTTTTAAAGAATCTCTTTTACCTTCAAGCTCTTTGGGATTTTAAAAAGGCAGAATATGACAAGCCTCTTGAAAGCATACCTTCTATAAATGGCACTCCAACATACCTTTCTAAGTATCTATATAATCAGAGATGATCCTTGTCATTTGCTGGGATGCCTTGACAAAAAGTAACCACTTGTAAGGGGAGATGATGAGATGATGCGGGTGTAGGCAACCAGAGCCTGAAAGAAACATGGATAGACTAGATGGCCCCAAGTCAAAACAAGATGACAACGAGATAGTATTCTTAATAAGAAGCTTCTGGGGATCACATAGTTGGGTTTTCAGTGAGACTAGCTAAAAGACAAGACATAAAAAAAATGTATTTTTCAATATATTCTCACGTCTTAAGTGTTTGATGGCTTACAGAATTAACCTATAGACAAACATGCAGGCTTTTGTATAGCTATGCATTTGACCATTACGTAAATGCACTATAACAACAGCTACCATCCTCCTTGTGCTGCCTGTGCAGAAGCTTTGTATGTAAATGACCATCCCACGCCTTTTCAGCAGACATGTAGAAACCAAACAGTTTTTGTCAGAGGGCAAAATTTAAAAGTCAAATACAAATCAATACAATGGATTAAAGGCATGTTTGTAGATCAGTGAATCCTCAAAGACTCGGAGGTCTTGCGGGAGGAGAAGTTCCCCTCACTGGCAACAATAATTTATTTAAATCCCAGAGTGACAGTGCAAAGTATTTGAACATTATAATGCCCTGTGCAGTTTGTTTGTTTATCTACGAGGATTCCTTTTTCAAGGTGTCAAAGTCCATTCAACCTTTCCTTCACAGTTAACAGAACCTGGCGAAGCTAAAAATGTTCCTCTGCCTTCCATCAGCCAGCAAACTCGAGCCAATATGTCCACAGGCATTGTTTTGTTTTTTTAACTTCATTTTCTTTGTGTTTTTTTATTTATTTATTTAAAACTCTACACATAGTACTATTTTTATGCAGCTACTTTGTGTGCAGTGTCTGAAAAATGTGTTTCATGAATCTGGGAGGGACAAATCATTCCTTTTATCAACCAGTAGATGTGTTGATTATTGTAATTCAGATGTTTTATTTACTTTGTTTTATTGTTTTGTTTTTAAATCTGGGTAGTGTTTCAATTATTATGCTATTTGATTTGCAAAAGCACTTATCACACAATCTATTTCTTTTACGTTATTTAAATGTCATGCATGCATTTCTAACAAATGGATGTGCTTTCTTCCATAATATGTTCCCTTTGTAGATTAGATAATTAGGTGTATAACTAACTGTCTATAAAATATCAATATTCCTGCAACATTTGTCTAAACATATTTATTGATACACCATTTAACTCAAACTTCATTACCATCATTGCTTGTGCTTAATGTGTGGTTTGCCATGCTAGGATATTAAGTTACACAAATGCTAATTATCAATGATTGAGGGTGCTAAAAGCCATCCTGTCAACTAAGCTCCAATTTTACTGTCTCAGACTCCAGTTTTATTTTGTCATAATTGTAATTACGATCTTTCCCTGTCTGTCAGCAAATCATAAACAGTTGTTCAAAGGAGTTTTTGAAAGCATCTTTAACCCATTTTATTTCAGCATAGTGTGATATTGTTAGGTTTCTGTTTATTTTTTCTTTGGGCATGCTAACGTGCTAACTTGGCCTTTACCCAAAGGAATGGAAACTATTATTTTTGGTAAGCCATTAACCTGCCTGCAGGTTAGGATTGGGCATTTTCAGTGAAAAGTACTTGATTTATTACTATGTGATCCTGATATGCTAAAGCATTGCTAATATTAAACCTGTTAAGCATCAAAATGTTAACGTTACTGTTAATTGAGCATGTTGAAACATGTTTGTTTAAAGTAAAATACAGTCTCACAGTACAGCTTTTAAAAACTCATTCTGATCTATCCCTTATATTGATTGTTCCTTTTGCTCTTGACCTTTGATGATGCCAGCTGTTGCATTTTCTGAAAAAGACACCTCTTACATCTTCCATTTATTTGCATTCATTTATTTATGTCTAAAGGAAAGTAACAGGCTAGACTGTGAAATGTTTCTTCTATTCAACTGAGCGCTAGACCCACTATCAGTAAAAGAAAAAATAACACATCTGCTTTTGTTATGCAGCTAATGTAATAATTCATGGCACACCCTGGCACATATTGCTGAATTGTAATGTCTCTATCCCTGTTTGATCAGGCTCCAATAATTTCTTTTTAAAACATGTAGATCATTCTGTCAAAGCTATTAACCTTTTATGTTAAGCTTTTATTATGAATGTCCTGTTTTTACACAATAAATCATAGTTATCTAAAGAAGTCTGATAATGGTGTTGAGCTTGAAGGTTGAATTACCATTTCACTTGATGCTAACATGAAAGCTGCACCAGAATATTCTAACTATGGCTACACTGTGGAGGCATTTTCTTTCTTCAGTCCAAGCAACCTCACATAAAACTGTGAACCTTTTCTCAGGCATAGTAGGAATTTTCGAAGACTATTTTACAGTAGCGACAACTGAATTTTGGCTTGATGAAGAATGGCTTGTCATTTGTGCAATGTATAACTGAAATGGCATTCTTGTAATTGCAGGAGTCAGTTGTGTTGGGCAGAGCGGAGAGTCTGCCAATATGACAGAGTGCCTGCAATGGGCTGGTCCCTTGCCCCCTCAGATCAGAGAGTGTCAGGTGGCTTGCAAGGATGACTGCACTCTAACTGCATGGTCCAAGTTCTCTGAATGTGCTGGATGTGGCAGCTCTCGAATACGAAAGCGCTCACTTGCAGGTAAAGACTCGTTATTCACGGATTGTGAGACACACGCAATTTCAAGGCAACTGTTTAATCTTTGCTGGTAGAACAATTGGATTGTGTTCTCAGGTGAAGCATTCTCACATTGTTGATTTATATTTTTATTGATATGACTGGTAGTCAATTTGGAAATAAATAAAAGCAGAGAGGATAAAAGCTTTTGTAATGTCTGAGCGTGTGGCAGTTTTCTTAAGTCAGAATATACCAGTTCAGACCTAATGCATATTAGTGAAAGATAAAAAAAAAAACTTATGTTGTTTCACTTTTACATTAAATTACAAAATTAATGAACATTTTTATGTACTTCTGCATTTACTTCAAACTAATGAGTCTTGTTTATTTATTCATATTCTATTACTGCAGATGGTAAAAAAAATTCTTTTGTAAAATTTGAGTAGAACACTGCCAACTTTTGACCAACTTCTACAGCTTTTTATTGTTTTGTTTTTATTTTAATCAGAATCAGAATCAGAATACTTTATTGATCCCTGGGGGAAATTATTTTTTGTTACAGTGCTCCATTATAAACAAACATTAAGACAAGACAGACAATACGCTAACTAAGAATAGTACAATATATACATATATATACATACATACATACATAAGTCACTTATAAATAAATATTTGGAAAAGAAACATGTGTAGCTGTAGCAGCAAACAGTGTGTTAAGTGGATGCGTTGTACAGGGAGATGGCCACAGGCAGGAATGATTTCCTGTGTCGTTCAGTGGTGCTTTTCGGTAATCTCAGTCTCTCACTGAACGAGCTCCTGTGACTGACCAACATGTCATGGAGTGGGTGGGAGGTGTTATCCAACATTGTCTTTATCTTGGACAGCATCCGCCTCTCCGACACCACCTTGAGGGAGTCCAGCTCCATCCCCACAACATTGCTGGCCTTACGGATCAGTTTATTAAGTCTGTTGGCATCTGCGACCCTCAGCCTGCTCCCCCAGCATGCAACAGCATAGAGGATCGCACTGGCCACAACAGACTCATAGAAAATCCTCAGCATTTTCTGGCAGATGTTGAAGGACCTCAGTCGCCTCAAAAAATAGAGACGACTCTGGCCCTTCCTGTAAAGTGCTGTGGTGTTTTTAGCCCAGTCCAGTTTATTGTCAATGTGAACTCCAAGGTATTTATAGTCCTCCACAATGTCAACACTGACCCCCTGGATTGAAACAGGGGTCAAGTGTTTCCTGGTCTTCCTGAAGTCCACGATCAGTTCCTTGGTCTTTGCCACGTTGAGCTGCAGATGATTCTGCTCACACCACGTGACAAAGGAGTCGACCACAGCCCGGTACTCTGTCTCATCATCCCTGCTGATGCATCCAACCACCGCAGAGTCATCAGAAAACTTCTGAAGATGGCAGGTCTCTGTGCAGTGGCTGAAGTCTGTGGTGTAGAGGGTGAAGAGGAAGGGGGAGAGGACAGTCCCCTGTGGTGCCCCTGTGTTGCTGATCACCTTGTCAGACACACACTGTGGGAGACGTACATATTGTGGTCTTCCTGTCAGGTAATCAACAATCCAGGACACCAGCATCCACACCAGCATCCACCTGCATCGCTGCTAACTTATCACCCAGGAGGGTCGGCCTGATGGTGTTGAAAGCACTGGAAAAGTCAAAAAACATGACCCTCACAGTGCTCGCCGGCTGGTCCAGATGGGTGTAGACACGATTGAGCAGGTAGATGATGGCGTCCTCTGTTCCGAGACGAGGCTGATAAGCGAACTGAAGGGGATCCAGATGTGGTCTTACTATGGGTCGCAGCTGGTCCAGGATGAGCCTTTCCAGGGTCTTCATGATGTGGGAGGTCAGTGCCACGGGCCTGTAATCCTGGGGGCCACTGGGACGAGGCGTCTTTGGTACAGGGACGAGGCATGATGTCTTCCACATCACCGGGACCCTCTGCAGACTCAGACTCAGCATAAACAGTTTATGAAAGACTCCACACAGCTGGGGGGCACAGGTCTTGAGGACAAGGGGACTCACTCCGTCTGGTCCAGCAGACTTGCCTGAGTGAAGTCTCCTCATTTGCATCTCAACCTGGTATTGAGTGAAGGTGATGGGTGGGGGAGGGGTGTCAGGAATCTCACAGGAGGCAACATGTGAAGAGAGAGGCTGGCACAGTGGTGTGGCTCTGGATTCCAGGCTGACTGCAGGTGAGGTTGTGGGGGTGGGAGCAGACACTGTGGTGTCGAATCTATTGAAAAACAGATTCAACTCGTCGGCTCTATTCTCACCTCCCTCAGCTCCCCTGCTGTTGGTTGGCCTGAATCCAGTGATGGTCTTCATGCCCCTCCACACCTCTCTCATGCTGTTCTGCTGGAGTTTCCACTCCAGCTTCCTCCTGTAATTGTCCTTAGCCTCTCTGATCTTGTCCTTTAGTAACACCTGGACCTTCCTCACCTCCTCTTTGTTGCCCCCTCTGAAAGCCCTCTTCTTGTTGTTGAGGAGGGCTTTGATGTCCTTAGTAACCCACGGCTTGTTATTTGGGTAACAATGAACAGTCTGAGCTGGAACAATGGAGTCGGTGCAGAAAGTTATGTAGCCTGTGATACACTCAGTAAGCCCATTGATGTCCTCGGCGTGAGGCTCACAGAGTGTTTCCCAGTCGGTCACCTCGAAACAGCCCTGTAGTTCCGCTATTGCCTCCTCTGACCACCTCCTAACAGTCCTGGTGGTCACAGGTTCCCTCCTCACAATTGGCACATAGCGGGGGGTGAGGTGAATCAGGTTATGATCTGACCTACCAAGTGGGGGGAGGGAGGAGGAGCTGTATGCATCCTTGACGTTAGCATACAGTAAGTCTAAAGTTTTCTCTCCCCTGGTGGGACAGTCCACATATTGTTTGAATGTTGGTAGTGTATTGTCCAGTGATACATGGTTGAAGTCACCCGAGATCACAATAAAGGCACTCGGGTGCTGAGTCTGTAGCCGAGCTATGGCAGAGTGGATAGTGTCACATGCAGCTGTGGGGTTAGCAGAGGGGGGAACTAATTGTTAATTACAAAGTTATAGTTTAAAAGAGTAGAACAACTTTGAAATCTGAAAAAAAATGAAAACAAATGAACTATGCCAAGATCTCAGCTTGTGTGGCAAATTTTCTGCCTTTAATATAAGTATGAATGATGTCCTGAAGTCTTTATTTGCTACAGGTGTGTTGTTTGTGCTTAAAATCTCATTAGAACATTGACAGCAATCAAAATATATGTAGCTTGCCAGCGTACACCTACACGCACACTATACTGCCAAAAACATTCCAAAAAACTCATCCATTCAAATTCAGATGTCCCAATCACTTCCATGGCCACAGGTGTATAACATCTAAGCATCTAGGCACACAGACTGTTTCTACAAACATTTGCAACAGCTGACATTTGCTCTCAGGAGCTCAGTGAATTCCAGTGTGGTACCATGACAGGATGCCACCTGTGGAACTGGAAAGTCCAGTTGTGCAATTTTCTCACTACTAATTATTCCACCATCCATTATTACTGTTATTATAACAAAGTGGAAGTGAATGGGAATGACAGCAACTCAGTTATGAAGTGATACACCAAGTAAAATCACAGAGTGGGGTTAAGAGATACTGGTGTGTAGAGATGTCGCAAACTTTCTGCACAATGAGTCACTACAGACCTCCAAACTTCATGTGGCCATCATATTACCTCAAGAAACAGTCTGTAAAAAGCTTCATGTAATGACTTTCCATGGCAGAGCAGCTGCATCCAAGACTTACATCACCAAACACAATGCAAAGTGTCAGATAGTGTAAAGCACGCCGACACTGGAATATAGAGCAGTAGACATGTGTTCTCTGGAGTGACAAATGCTTCTCCATCTGGCAATCCGATGGATGAGTCTGAGCTTGGTAGTTGCCAGGAGAACGGTACTTGTCTGACTTTATTGTGCCAGTTGCGAAGTTTGGTGGACGGGGTTGTTGGGCTGACCTTTTAGCTTCAATGAAAGGAACTATTAATGCTTCAGCATATCAAGACATTTTGGACAATTTTATGCTCCCAACTTTATGTGAGCAGTTTGGGGATGGCCTCTTCCTGTTCCAACATTGCTGTGCGCCAGTGCACAAAGCAAGGTCTGTAAAGACATGGATGAATGAGTTTGGTGTGGAAGAATCTGACTGGCCTGCACAGAATCCTGACTTCAGCATCTTTGAGATGTGGCCCTAAGAGACTGTCACCCAGGTTTTCTCATCCAACATCAGGGCTCACAAATGCACTTCTGGATGAATGGTCAAAAATTCCCATAAACACACTCCTAAACCTTGTGGAAAGCCTTCCGAGAAGAGTTGAAGCTGTTCTAGCTGCAAAGGCTGGGCCGACATCAAATTAAACCCCATGGATTAATTTGATGTCAATTGTGTTAAGGCTGACTAGTGAGTACTTTTGGCAGTACAGTGTATTACTCAGTGATACTAAAATTTACTAAACAAATATAGCATTTTAAATGTATTTATGAAGAAATGTACAATACTGTAAAAACTCAAATGTGTTTTTCCAGCACTTTGTTACAGTGTGAGTTCACACAGTTCCTGTAGTTTAATATCACGTCTAAATTTGATCCCTCACAGCTTGTAGTCTCTTATTTTAGTACAGATGGCAAAATCTGAATTACATGCTGTGGTTTCAGACCAGGCAGGATACTATTTGTCTACATTAATATTTTATCTGTTGCTGGAGGGGTTGCAGTAAACATGTCCTGTCTCCTTCTATATTGCTCTTATAATCCACCACATGAAATCAAGCTTAGCTCATGGGGAAGTGTGTTAGCATAATTGTCTGTTCATAGCAGTCAGAACATGTGAATATTTCAATTCACTTGTGTCTTTATCACTTTTTATCACCAAATTTATCTGGACATTTGATTGGAAATGATCCTACTTTCTTTACCAAGTGTAAGGATAAAGAAGTTTGTAAACTACAGCATACAGTCATTGCAGCCGGTGTTATCCTTTTTAACGTTGGTATTAGATTGGTCAGTCATCCAATAGTCAAGGTGTCTGTATGCCTATAGGTACCAGGGCAGAAGAATTTGGATGGTTTTCAGTTGTTGGGTCTGTCTGTTTGTGCGTCTCATCATGGCAAAATCTGATCTTTGAGACTCTACTCTAGTGGGAAGAATTTTATGTCTGTTTGTCTGGATGACAGTGAAATAATTTTCTCAGAATGATTTCAGCATTTGAAGATATTTGACAGGATACAGGTGGATAAAGGACATTAAAATCAAGGTCGAATTTGGAAATGAGTACTAAGCGACCAGTGCTTTCAGTGTTCTCAGTGTTCTCTGTTCCCATCTAGTCAACTTTTTAAATTTTTAATGTATTTTTACTATTGTATTTTGAAGTACCTTTATCTGGTGAAGCATATACCAGCCTCATATACCAGTGGCAAGCACTATACTTGCCTGTAAACTGAACAGAGGGATTGCACATGTAGAGCTCTGCACAAAGACTCAGTGAGTGGCAGGAGAGAGGGAGAAACCGGAAAATGTATTTTATGTACTTTACGCCATGAAGCACCAAACGGTTAACCACATATTGGTATCTATGATCTAGATCACCGTAAACTATATTTAGTGGACTTAAGTAGACAAATATCATCAGAGAACTAAAATTCGTAACATGTACCTTATCTTTATCCCTACATTTCTTTCTAGGTTTGCTTTTACAAGGTTTTAATATTGCATATTATTAAAAGTAAACTAATAAAATGCATTAGCTACCTTAACAACTGCAACATTTGTATTTAAACAAACAAACAAACATAGACAATCATGTTTGGGCGGCTTCAACTTGGGCCTGCCAGGACACTAGGCTTGTAATACACTGATGGAGATCCAAGTGACAAAAGGCAATGTAAAAACTAACCTCTAATCATTACAGGTTAAACAGGGTGGAAAACTTGCAAAAGTAAATATACATTCAATAGCCACTTTATTGATTTCTAATGTAAATATGCATTTAGGCACATTGACATTGTCAAAACGACCTGCTGAAGTTTAAACATCACATTGGGGAATAAAGGTTATTGAAGTGACTTTGAATGTCGCATAGTTGCTGTTGCCACACGGGGCATTCTGACTATTTCAAAAACTGATGATCTACTGGCATTTTACCACACAACCATCTCTGGATTGCAAAAAAGGAGATCATATCCAGTGAGTGGCAGTTCCCTTGCTATTGCAGAGATCAGAGGAGAATGGCCAGACTGCTTTGGACTGACAGAAAGACAACAGTAAGCAGAAAATCATCTTTTAATGCACAACCTTCAAGCCTTGAAGGTGATGCACTACAGAAACAGAAGACGACACCAGGTCCCTTTCCTGTCAGCTGCAATAGTAAAATAAGACTACAATCTCATGGTATACTGTAGCTGACAAGTTTGCACAGTAGAAGATTGGCCGCATGTTGCCTGGTCTAATGAGTTCTGCTGCAACATTTTTATAGGTAGCATCAGAATTTGGCATAAGCAACATGAAAGTATGGGTCCATTCTGGCTTGTATAAACAGTTCAGGCTGGTGGTGTAATGTGTAAAGGTCTGGGGTATATTTTCCCAACACCCTTTGGGCCTCAGGTAACAACTGAGCATCATTCAAAAGCCATAGCCTACCTTGGTATTGTTGCTGACCATGTCCATCCCTTTAAGACCACTGTGTATCCATCCCTTAAAGACCGATGCCTCCTCTATAGGGATAACACTCCATGTCACAAAGCTCAAATCATCTCAAAGTGATTTTTTTCTAACATGGCAGTGAGTTTCCTGTACTCCACTGGCCTCCACATTCTCCAGATATCGATCTGACAGAGCATGTTTGGGATGTAATGGAATGGGAGATTCCCATCAGGGATGTGCAGCTGACAAATCTAAAGCAACTGTGTGACACTGTCATTATGGACCAAAATCTCTGAGTAACATCTCCAGCATCTCGTTGAATCTGTGCCACATAGAACTAAGGTAGGTGTGAAGTCACAATGGGAGATCAAACCAGTAGTAGCAAGATCTATCTATGAATGAAGTGGCTGGTGGGTATAATTCTCTATTTAGAATAAAAGCTGTTTGTAAAGCTCTGTATACATTATTTTTCATATTTTAGTTCGTACCATTCCACTTATGTTCACAAACAGGCTGTGCTTGAAAGGAGAAAGGCATAAAACGAACAGCCATACCCACTGTTTACTGTTCTGTCAGCTTCTGAACACTTACCCTGCCCTCTGTCTTATATACTAAAGGACACAAACATGTTGTTTTAAGTAGCAGATTTAATTTATTACACCTCTGACTTTATATATCACATGCTTCAAAAATAGCAATCCATTTCAATTAGATGGGAGTGTATATGACACTCCACATTGAGGCAGCATCGGCTCAGTTGTTAGAACTGTTACTTTAAAAACTGTCCATAGGGAGGCTGATGCCTCTCTGTGAGGAATTTGCATGTTCACCCAGTATAGGTTTCTTGCAGGTGCTGTAATTCCCAAACGTCTAAACACATGCTGAATAGGTGTGAATGTCTGTTTCTATCACTATGATGGTATACGATCCACCAGTATACTGCATACTGAACACCACCATTATCTTTTGCTGAGTGTTTTTGGGACATCTCACATTATCATTTTACTCATTTCCATTTGGCTGCCTGGTTGTGAATAGATGTGCATCAGATTTGTTTAGTGTTTATCGTTAGCAGCATTGGTTTACCGCGTGTTGTTGAAAACATTCTGAACATATCATCTTTAACTCATGTGTCTATGAATAAATAACACCTTAATGCTGAAGGTCTGTTTCATACATCAGTAAAATACTGAAAAATTGAACCCGTTATAAAAAATAACTCTAGGGAATGATAATATTCTAGTTTTAAATACACCAATGTCTTAATAATATAAATGTTAATAGGGAAAATAATTATTGTTATGCCGCTGTAAACTGAATCAGTCAGAATTTAACTTGGGTGAAAAAAATCTTTTAGAAAATCATCATTTTTTTAAGCACTTTCCTTTTAAGTGCTCAGTAGTAGCTGGTGCTATATTTTCCAGGAGAATGAGTGGTGAATGAGTATTCAAACATTACCTTCTGTGAATTATTTCCCCCACTTATCCGAGAGCAGTGTTTGTGCAAGTATCCTGAAGACCTTAAATGGTAAATGGCCTGTATTTATATAGCGCTACTAGTCCCTAAGGACCCCAAAGCGCTTTACATATCCAGTCATCCACCCATTCACACACTGGTGATGGCAAGCTACATTGTAGCCACAGCCACCCTGGGGCGCACTGACAGAGGCGAGGCTGCCGGACACTGGCGCCACCGGGCCCTCTGACCACCACCAGTAGGCAACGGGTGAAGTGTCTTGCCCAAGGACACAACGACCGAGACTGTCCAAGCCGGGGCTCGAACCGGCAACCTTCCGATTACAAGGTGAACTCCCAACTCTTGAGCCACGATCGCCCTTAACTGCATTTCAATGATTTAGCCGGCATTGTTAGTGTGCATTTCACAACCGCTCTGACTCTGAGCCTTCTAAGTAGCTCCTGTGTATCATTTTAGACAGGCGTTTATTGAAATATGCTCGCTCCGATGGTCAATGGCTTATCTAGAAGCTGATTTCATTCCATAATTTTTCTTTTGTATTTTTTCTTCTTTGTGAGTTTTTATGATTTTAATGTTAAGAAGTAGTTTCTTTGCAAAGCTGACCTGACTTTTTATGTTTAATGGGTAAAATTTTTGATTGCTAAGTGATGGGTTTGAAAAGTCTTTAAAAGTCCACTCAAACTGCGAAGAAGTGTGTTGGTAAAATGTTTTAATGAAGTGGGCTGGAATTCAAAAGGACAAAATTTGTAGGATTTATTACACACTCTGGGGTAACATAACAAAAGTTTTAATATTATGCCGCTAGAGAGCCAGACAACAAACTGAACAGTCAGACTTTTTCATTCATGACAACTGTTACTCAGCCACTGTAGGACTGATGACATGAATAATTCACTTTAAGTGTTGCAACTTGAGGAAGTTAATATTATATGTAAGAATATAAAGTCTATCAGTCAAGCTATATAGCAGCTTTAACACATATTGAATTTTTTGTAATTCATTGTAATGCACTCTTATTGTATTGTACAAACACTTTATTTCTTAGGTTTGCTTTGAAAAAATATCAAGAATAAAGAGTCAGAGCATTTTAGTCAAAATCAGTGTGAAAAAATATAATATATTCTCAGTGTTTATGGTGACATTTAAAAAACAAACGTACGTAAGCCATGAATCAATTCAACCTTTTGAAATATACATAAACCAATCAGTAAATATTAAGAAAATACTTTATCTCACAAGCCAAATTCATGTATTTTTTAAAGACAGGTGCAGATGAAATAGGGGGGCATGGCTCAGCCTCAACAATGGAACAGCCATCATTCTTTAACAGTTGGGTGTCAGAACATACAAAGATATGCATTCACATCCAAATGCTTGGCAGTGTTGTTCGATAATTCTGCATAATATTATGGCTTTAAAGAAGCATCAGGTTATGACACTTTATATATGGAAGATTTAGAGGAAAAATCTCTATACAAAATACATAATATTAAAATAAGCTAGATATTGCACTCTTTGTGTTGCCTGCAGATCTTTAACTAGTAATTTGCCTGCAAAGTCAAGTTGCCAGTGAAGTGATATTGCACTGGCACTTTTCAATCAACCACCAGCAGTGGCATAGATTGAACAGATTGTTGGTGAATTGCACTGTGACGGCAGTGGGTTCACACTCGATAAGGAATGTTTGCAATCAAATCATGTTACGAAACAGATGGACTGCTCACTGACTGGGCACACGGGGAGCTAAAGACACCCAGGATCCACAAAATAAACAGAGGTGCACAGGCATAGCAGGATTAGTACAACCACAGTGCAACTCTTTTACCAGGTTGTGAGTGTTTGTGAGCTCTCCATTTGGCTCGGGTCAAGGAGTTCTGTTATAGTGCTTTCATTTTACAGTGCACGAGGTGTTTACTTTAATTGTAACAATAACGTAGCAATTTGCTTATTCTTGGGGGAATGCAATTCATTAAAGTGTTGAATGGTTCTATTCATGTGGGACTAACAGGATTTATTTTAACCAAACAACAAGAAAATAACCACCTCAAAAGCAGTACTGCATAAACCTACAAATAATACAATGCCATCTGTTCTTTGTACAGCAGGTTACATTGAATTTTCTTCCTTTTAAAGCAAGACGTTTAAATTAGGTTTCTTTTTTCCATGACTCTGAATTGAATGAGTGAAAGAAAATTGATGTATAAATATATATTGAAAAAAACTCATCATGTTAATCACTAAAAAGTCTCCTGATAGTTTTTGAGGAATCCTTTTTTGCTTGGAGGTGCTATTACAGTACATTTGTGTGTAATAGACAACAGCACATAAGGTAAACATGTCATACTACACCAGGAAACTGAAGTAATCTCAGTACACTTTGTAGGTTATTAGACTTAAGTGGCTATTAGAAAAAAGTACAGAGGGTCTCTGCTTTCTGAATCCACACTTAGAGGCAGCTCTTCGGGGCAGGCTCTAATTTTAAAAACTAGCAGTCTCAAGTAAATTTGCACTTTGACAGAGATTTATTCTCTTCATGTAGTCTTTAAGGTACAGTGGAGCCTGTTCATCTTTATATATATAACCAGAATTCTTTGGGGTCAATGTCTGTATCTCTTCAAGTCTATGAGGCTTTACTGTAAAGCATTAAAATCACCTGGAAAGGAAAGCAGTGATAGACATTACACACCTTAGCAACATGTCTTCAGATATCATCATACTGTCACAGCACACACATTGTTTTGCTAAATACGCTGTCAATGTTGCTATAGTAATGTATCTGTCTCTACATAATACAAACACTCAGTTGCTTGAGTGGCAGCCAATTTGTTCTTTTATTAGTTTGTTCCTTTATTCTGTATTTCTGTGGAGCACTTTATAATGCTGGTTTTGTGCTATACAGAAATCATTGTTATTATTGTTATTATTACTTTAACGTGGAGGTAAACATGATTGCAATATAGTGTTTTTTCAATTTCAGCATAGTCAGTTTAACAGTGCATTTAATCTGGCAGAAGGGATTCACATTTGCAGATCTGATGTATTATTAAACAGAGTTTGGAGATTCTCTGGTAAAAAAAAAACAGCAACCCCTAAACATATTAATTTTACACACAGTATACCCCAAACCTAAGGGACACACAAAATGATATTAATATTAATGTAATAAGCAACACACAAAACAATGTCAGGGACTCATTATGACCTAAATTGCATTTTTATTTTCATTTTGAATGGCAAGAAGATGAAATATAAAGATATGTAACCGTTTTGTCTTCCATTTGCTTGAATTGTCCCTTTATAGTCTTTGAGGTGTGTGGGTGGGGGGCAGTGGGCTTGTCAACTTAAATTTTTCTCTAGTACTGACAAGTACATGAAGAGGTGACAACAGAGGGGACTGTTTAATCTATTTCTTTATTTTAACTGATGCATCACTGAAAGCAGGATATTTATAGGTGTTATGTTATCATATGACACAGCAGACAATCTATCATAAGGTAGACTTCTGAGGGGCTGGGCAGCTTGACAGGTTGTATCTGTTGCCAGTCCAGATATTGAAAGTGGCATTTCCAGCCACTGTATTACTATTGTTGTTTTAAATAACATTAAATAACATTAAATAACTGTGAAAATACTCATGCTCAATCCACTGTATATCGCTTAACCCATGTACTAATACCCAGTGATAAAGACGGATGATAGTGTAAAATGTTTTCAGTTAAATCCTCTTTCATTTCTTAGACTCATTTTGGTGCCACAATCTCTATTAAAAGAAGCCGTACCAGAACTTGGCAACCCATAAGATGCGCTGTGTTCTGTGGATTGTAAGTAAGCATGCTGTAAAAAAGGAAAAAATAAATAAATAATTAAATTGTTACAATTTAAAAAAGCTTGCCAAAAGGCAAATTTATAAAAATGATTATGTGATATAAAACAAGAAGAGACAGGCTGAAGGAAGGTAGGCATTCCAAACACAATTACAGCACTTAATCGCAATGTAACAGCTGAGCAGAACATTACAGATTAATGATATAACTAATGTGTCTGTGCAGCTTTGTCCACCCATTTCTCCACTATTGTCAACCCTTTGAATCAAAGACTCTGCACTTTTGATCATTATTAATAATAAACAGCAACCACTAAGTGCTGGTGAGAAATCATGGTTGTAAAAGAATGAGAGGGAATAAATGCCCATTACCAGAACACATTCAAGAGATTTTTAAATGACAGATCTTTCTGTGTTCCCTGCTCGGTGGGAGAACACTGCAATGCTGCAGCACTTTTTATCCTTCCTGCTCCTCACGGTAGCACACAGTGCACGAATGTGCTATATTCAACGATGGTGCATTTACATACAAATGAGCTGCAACAGGTTATAAATATAGAAATTATGTTTTAGCTGAATGGAACAATAATCTTATTTGTATTGTCCATTTTAATATTGTCTAAGTAGTATGGTAAAGCAATTCTAGTCAAGTCTAACCTTCGCTGTAGCTGTAGAGTCATAACACAGACACTAAGCATGCACCATTTCCCCAAGGGGTTTAAAATAAATGGAGAAATTAAGCAATAATACATTTGCGAACAGCACCAATTATACAATGAGGTTTTTTGGGCGTCACACGACAAAGGGAACAAATAAGTGTTTTTTGTTGGTTATGATTTTATTTGTTTTTTGTTTTTTTACTGCCTCGGGGTTTTTTTTACTGCCTCGGCTGTGTTTCTTCTAAAGGAACTCAACAAACATAGACTAGAATCGCAAAAGATGACCTACTGAGTAAATTGGTTTACATCCAGCCTCGCAGCAGTTTGTGGTATATAATGGGAAAAGCCTGCCATTTGACTGCAGTATTTTGTGGTGGAATCACTCGTAAGAGGAAAGAAATGTAGTATTATACAAATATATTTCAATAAATACTACATAATAGCGTTTGATAACTATACAATAAAACACAGCTACTGTCACTCCATGTTAACACCTTATGCTCTATTATTGTATGATGGCAGATTTAACAGTTGGTTACATTGTCTTAGTTCATCTTTAGAGAATATACTGTATTTCTGCACATAACTATGATTTGGGCTTAAATGTGAGTGAGAATAATGAAACTTTAAGCCAGCTTCTAAAGCAATTCACTGCCTTGCGGAGTCAGCAGTGAAAGGGAGGCAATGATTCCCACAAGAAATGAAACAGTGATCTTATTAGCTAAGGCTCAAATACAAGTCTCTTAAGAGTAGAGATGGTGGATTTAAGAGAGCAAGCGAACTTGCAATGTGCCTGTAAGTGTCTCACAGTTATAATGGTGCAAATTAGCAATTTACACTCAGCTAATAGCTACACTGGTTATTTAGTTTTCTCACCTGCTGACTTTGTAAATTTATTAACATAAATACATTCTGTTACATTTAATGAACACTTTTTAATTACTGTAACTGCTGTTTATGTTAAACAATACACCTTATTATACATTCATCTCTCAAGACTCTTATCTAATGTGGAAAAAAGCTGTCCTCGTGTCCTATTACAAAACATGTTCTGCCCATCCAGTTCAGTAATTTTGCATTGTTTGTCCATCTTCTGCTTAGGTCGTAGCAAAAAAAAGGAAACCTGCTTGAATAAGGAGTTGCACCCGCTGGAGGAGACAGAGACATGTCCTTGTGATGAGTTTTTGTCCCAGCCCTGTGGGAACTGGTCTGCTTGCATACTCCCTGATCCTTCGGTCTTGGGATCATCACAGGGCTGGATGAGCCATCGAGAGGTGAAGGATTGTGGCCAAGGTCTGCGCTACAGGGCTGTTGCCTGCATTAGCCAGCAGGAGAACCTGGTTAGCCCTTCACTCTGTACAGAGTCAGGTAGGACTAATTGAGATATGCCTACAAATTACACATTTTAGCTAAAAATAATGAGTATCCTTCATAAACATACAACATTGTATTAGATACATGCAACATAGATTATATCTCTAATTTATTTCACTATATATAGTAAATTGATGATGAAATTTGATGAGAGTATGAGCAATTTAACTTTTAATGTGAAAGAAAAATGTCAGTGACTAAAACACAACTGTAAGTCTTTGTCCTATATGGTCGTTTCCTTGTGTCGTGAAGCCTTGCTGTGTAAGTCTAGCTAAAAACCAAACGCAGAGAACAACAATTTTTTTAACACACTGTAAAAAGCTTATACAGCATAGGAATTAAATGCTCATTAGTCAGTTTATTAGCCCTCGGTCTCACGGTGGGTAAGTCCAGGGTCTGGGGTAACACTCACCAGTAGCGTGACTGTCTGACATAATTAATGTGATCTGCACTGCAGCTGCAGACCAAGTCTGAATCATCCCTGCCCATTCTGTCTGCCAATTTAAATTCCAGGCTACATTGTGGAGGTTTGCCACATCCCTTGCCCCATAGACTGCAAGCTCAGTGACTGGTCAGCTTGGTCCCCCTGCAGTGCATCCTGTGGCAGCGGGTTAAAGATCAGGTCTAAGTGGCTGAGAGAGAAAGCTTTCAATGGAGGACGACCATGTCCCAAACTGGATTTAAAGAACCAGGTAAGGCTAGCACCAGTGTAGTATATAGAATCCAATACAAGAGGAAAAAGCAAATATTGAAAGGTAACTGTTTGTTATGAATCTGTCCTCAAAGTGGAATTCGTATTCACTTGTTGCTTGATCTTTATTAATATTTATTAATAACAGTTAAAAATTTCAGGGAGAAATTTACACAAGGAGACACAGTAAAACCACACAGAAATGCGCTCATCAGCTCTTTTGCTGCTTATTTAAGTTCCTTTTTCTCAGACTTGGTCATTTTCAGGGATAATACAGTTTTCAATTCTGTTTTATTTATGTAGGTCCAAATCATAACAACAGTCATCTCAGGCACTTTATAAGGTAAAAACACTACAATAATAGAGAAAAACACCAACAATTAAACAACCCCCTTTGAGCAAGCACGTGGCAACAGTGGGAAGGAAAACCTCTTTTTTAACAGGAAGAAACTTCCGACACAACTAGGCTCAGGGAGGAGCAGCAATCTACTTGACTGGTTGGAGGTGATGGGAAGAAGACAGAAGAAAAGACAGACTGTGAAAGAGAGCCAGAGATTAATAATAACAAATAATGGAAGTCACGTGTACTTCTGCAGTACATGCAACACAGAATTATGCTAAATGTGGAAACAAATACCGTCTTAGTGCTAATAGTGTTCTCCTTGCTGTACGCAGGCACACACTATCTTATACAGGAAACATTTGTACGGTGCATGCTGCAGTTTCCATGTGAGTGTTTGACACATCTTATTTAGGCTTTTAGGATACCTTTGATGAATTCTGCTCACATTTCAATGACAAGGTTTATTACCCTTTAGGCAGAGGGACTCAGGGGTGATCAGTTCATTGTCTGGTGTTTTGAGTCGCCAAATCAATGGCCTTGCAAGACATGCCCTTTCCTTGACATAAAAATGGAAGAAAATTAAGTAACAAAAAAAGAAAGAATAGAGAGGAGGGAAGTGGACAGATGGGAGCTTTTGATATTCCATAGTCAGGTTTTTTTGCACAGCCCTGAATATTTTGTGACAGCACATCTCTCGTGGGGTCACGGTTTAAAGAGGGGAAGTGTTTTATGAATGCTGCCTCTATGCTTGAATGGGCTTGAAAGGACACTTTAGTTTGTAGAGGTCAGTATGGAGATGAGGCATGGCTGTGTGAAAAATATTCTAATGTGTTCTAGTGGAGATTTGTGTACAGATGGTTAAGTGCCCACTAACAAGGTCTATATGGCCCCTGTTGTAATGCCCTGTAATAACCCTCAACACTTAAATTGGAGCTCACTGTTGCCCATGTCCTCATGGATTTATCCAGACTGTGGAGTGGGGCTCATTGTTAACATTGCTAAATTGGACATTTAAAGTGAAGTACATCTGTCCAAAGTGTGGGTGGAGAGATACTCTAACCTTTGTGCTAGTTCTGTAGGCATAGAGCTGCGAGGGTGCTTCCTCCTGTTATGTCAAATGAGGAAACTTCTAAATGGTCTCAACAAGATGTCAAAGAAAGATTTATCCTCTGGTTTATCCTTGCTTTGTCCTAAAGTAACTATTGTCCATTGCTCTCTATTTTTACATTTGTAAAAATGTAGTTAATGTCTGTTAGGAGTATTTCACGACAACGAAAATTCTCAATCCTAATTGGTCTCTCCTCTTTCACAAACACTTGCTCTCCTGTCGCTGACTCTGAACTGTGAATCGCTGTAGCCAAACTCTAGCCTCACACCTACCAGCAGATGTTTCCCCTTGAGCCCCAGCCAGAAGTGATTGGCTCGACAGTTATAAAATTTACAGCATGCCACAAATCATCTTCTTGTCACACGGCTGAGTGAGCGCAAAAGATAGGGGGAGAGATAGAGAAAGGAAGAGCCAGAGCAAGAAGGAAAACGAAAGCGAGAGAGAGAGAGCCACCATGGAAATAATGAGCAATAATGGCTACAATGTCAAAAAGGCTGTGCAGAAGCTGCTCTGTAAAGTAAACTCAAAAGTGTGCTGTTAATGAGCAAGCCCATATGTATGTATATATTTTCTTTTTTTTTTTTGTACTGATAAATGAATGACCATGAACAAGTTAATCATGATGAATAATGCATGCATCACTCTCACTGAAAAAAGTCCCCAAGCTGTGGTGTACAAGTGGGAAATGAGTAAGTAAAGAATTAACTTCATGTTGAAGAATACTAAAAACTCGGCACTCTTGTTTGCACTTTGATAAACGCCACCCCTAAACAGCAGTTGTTCAGTCACAACTAGCCAATGTTTTTGATTTTATCCATGTATGGATCCAGCTGTAACACTGACTGTATATAAATCATAGCAAAACTATGTTTAGATTAATTAGAGATAGACCAAAATGTGAACATTCATGGGCGCATATCCATCTTTCTATCATTAGTATTAGTAGCTGAGTATAATTTCAGTTACAGGTTACCAAAAAAAGCGAGTATATCTGTGTAAAACTCATTAACTGAAATAATGCAAGTTAGTCCTCATCCAGCACAATGGGACACATTCCATCTCCCAAATCGACCCACCCATCCCAAAGTGAGTTGTGGTGGGTCATTTGCTCGGACAGTCCCAGTGGATAAGACCTAGGCCACTCCTGTCAGCTAGCAGCTATCAACAGGATATTGAGTCTACAATTCACCACTGATAAGAAGATCTTCTAAAAGAAAACTGGAAAGATCTTGTCTGGTCTAATGAGTCTTAATTTTTGCTGCAGCATTTGGACGGTAAAACAGGGATCCACCTCAGACTGCTGGTGGTGGTGTAATGATGTGGGGGATATTTTCTTGACAAACCATAGGCTATGGATCATGTCTTTGTGTTCACTGTATTCAATTGACCTCCGGAGTCACCAGATGTCAATCCAATAGAGTGTCTCTGGGATGTGGTGGAATATTCAAATTCAAATTCAAATTTTATTTGTCACATACACAGTCATACACAGTATGATATGCAGTGAAATGCTTACACAATTGCTCGTGACCTACAGAAACAGAAAAAAAGGCTATGAATAAGATAGGAAATAAATATGAAAATTAAAAAGGGTCAATTTAACTAGGAAGGAATAAAATAAAATATAAAAATTGAAGTTAAAAATGAAACAACTGTACAACAACAAATTAGAATGAAGGGTAAATTTAACTGGGAAAGAATAAGATAAAATATATAAATTAAAGTTGAAAATAAAATAACTGTACAACAAAATACACAATACACAAATACACAGTATAGAAATATATAAGGATGTATGAAGAAATATAAATATATATTTATAGCTCCTCCTCAGTCTCTCTATGTTGGTCTTCAGGGAGCGGAATCACTTTCCTGACCTCAGCAGAGAGAACAGTCCATTGTTGGGATGGCTGAGGTCCTTCACGATCTTCCTGGCCTTGGTCCAGCATCGCCTGCTGTAGATTGAGTGCAGGTCAGGGAGCTCGGAGCGGATGGTGCGCTCAGCTGATCGCACAACCCTCTGTAGAGCTCGTCTGTCCTGCATGGTGCTGTTCCCGAACCAGGTTAAGATGTTTCCCGTCAGGATGCTCTCTATGGTGCACGAGTAAAAGTTCCTGAGCACCTTGGAGGGCAGTCGGAAGTCTCTCAAGCGTCTGAGGTGGTAAAGATGCTGTCGGGCCTTTTTCACCACGGTGTTGATGTGACAGGACCAAGACGGGTCCTGCATGATGTGAACTCCGAGGTATTTGAAGCTGTCCACTCTCTCCACTGGGCACTCGTTGATGACGGGGGTCCGGTAGTTCCTCTCCTGCTTAGTGCTGAAGTCCACTATCAACTCCTTTGTCTTACTGACGTTTAGAAGGAGGTTGTTCTCTGGCACCAGTTCTCCAGATTCCTAATCTCCTTCAGGTAGGCCATCTCGTTGTTATCAGAGATAAGGCCCACCACGACGGTGTCGTCAGCAAACTTAATGATGATGGTGGAGCTGGTAGTGGCTACACCAGGAGAATAGGAGAATCACATCATAAATGTGAAACCAGCAAATCTGTAGCAACTGCAAGATGCTGTCAATATCTGCCAAAATTTAACTACCTTGCCAAATCTATGCCAAAAGGCCTCCAACCAAATATCATGTATACTGTAATGAAGTACATATCTAAAATCTTTTGTTGACGTTATTGTTTTAAACCATAGCCAACCTTCATTTTTGATAACAGTTATCATGAACCGGTGTTTTAGAAATGACCACAAACAAGAAAAAATTCGTTTTTACATTGTCAACATAGCTTGTGTAACTTTTTGCCATGCAAAATATGGTATTATATAAATGTATGTATATATATATATATATATATATATATATATATATATATATATATGTATGTATATATAATGTCTCCTTGAAATACACTATGTGTTTGTGACTTCTCTCAAAGAATGTGGAGTTATAAATACAGAACTGACAGTATTTTTTTTTAAACATTGCATCAGGAAACACATGACTGCTGTCAAGGGTGCCTGGCCATAGACTGAAGTGAAGTCACCACTGGCAATACATGGCTGTCTTTCTCATTTTCTTGAAATAAGTTCTATCTTGAAGCCTCGACATATTGTCAGCTATGAAAATAGGAGAAACAAGAGGGGGAGCTTTAAATTAGGAGAGATTTTAAAGTTGCATACATATGATGTTTATTGGTTCATTTTCATTACAGTTAGTATGGGTTCCCCATCATGATAAGTGTCTCATATATACCCTTATTTTTAATTGTGGAGTACAGGTATATACAGTGGTGTGAAAAAGTGTTTGCCCCCTTCCTGATTTCTTATTTCTTTGTATGTTTGTCACAATTAAATCTTTCAGATCATCAAACAAATTTAAATATTAGACAAAGATAAAACAGGTAAACACAAAATGCAGATTCTAAATGGTGTTTATTAAGGGGAAAGAAAATCCTGACCTACATGGCCCTATGTGAAAATGTGATCACCCCCACGTTGTTAAATCATGAATTAACAGTGATTGACCACATTTTTATAAACCTGACATCAGTTTCACTGCCACACCAAGGACTGATTACTTACAGACCTGCTGAATGAAGAAGTCAGTTAAATAGAAGTTATCTGAAAAACTGATGCGGGTTAAAAAAATCTCAAAAAGCAACACAATATGCCACAATCCAAAGAAACAGCTGAGAAACAAAGTCATTGACATCTATCAGTCTGGAAAGGGTTAAAAAAAGCCATTCCTAGGGGATTGGGACTCCAATGAACAATGGTGAGAGCCATTATCCACACATGGAGAAACCAGGAAAAGTGATGAACTTTCCTAGGAGTGGCCAGCCTACTAAAATTACTCCAAAAGTGCATCAATGACTTATTTAGAAGGTCACAGAACAACAGAACAACATCTAAAGAACTGCAGGCCTCACTTGCCTCAGTTAGGGTCAGTGTTCATGACTCCAACATAAGAAAGAGACTGGGCAAGGGACTGCCCCATTACATCTGGTGTTATGAGTAACACAACATTTCAGAAAAGGAACATCATACAAACACTAAAATATGGTGGTGGTAGTGTGATGGTCCGGGGCTGTTTTGCTGCCTCAGAATCTGGAAGACTTGCTGTGGTACATGGAAACATGAATTCTGCTTTCTACCCAAACATCCTGAAGGAGAATGTCCGCCCATCTGTTTGTGACCTCAAGCTGAAGGGCACATGGGTTCTGCAGTAGGACCAAAACACACCAGTGAGTCTATCTCTGAATGGCTTAGAAGAAACAAAATGGAGACTTTGGAGTGACCTAAGCTGAATCCGATCGAGAACCTTCCAATATGGCTGAATTACAACAATTCTGCAAAGATGAGTGGAACAAATTGTTCCACAGTGCTGTAAAAGTCTCATTGAGAGTTATTGCAAATGCTTGCTGCTGTTAAGGGTGGCCCGACCAGTTATTAGGTTTAGGGAGCAATCCCTTTTTTTACACGTGGCCATTAATATGCAAATCTTTTACCCACTTGTCCACATCCTCAGTGCGGCATCCTTCTCTCGTCTGGACGCTTAGAATTTCCGTATTTTGCTGGTGTTTCCAACGCACAACAAGTGGGTCAAACTTCCTTTGTTGCCTGGTCTTAGACTTTCATGCTGTGCTAGACGAGCCTTCTTAGTGAAGTCAAACACCTTTTGAAGAGTATTCTCATCTGGAAACATTGTAAGTCTCTGTCAGATCCGCGCCTCTTTTGATTTTAGCACATCAATGGTAAAAAAAAATGTTGTCTCACCCGTTCATTGAGCAGCTGACTCTGTGCCTTCTGCAGGAAGGCACCACTGACGATCTTGTCAGTGATGCTAGTTTCAGTCATTGTACAAAAGAATTGTTTATAAGGTTGGGGAAACCTGCATTCAACTGAGACTGCAGAAGTCATTTGGATGAGTGACGAAATGTTTCTCTCACTGAAAACCAGATGAACAGAATCAACTTTTGGGGATCTTTTTCTAATATTTTAATTAGTTTGGTGATCTGAAACATTTAAGTGTGACAATCATACAAAAAAAGTAAGAAATCAGGAAGGGGGCAAACACTTTTTCACACCACTGTATATCCCACATTTTTAAACATAATTATAAATTCACCCAAAAACCTTTCTAATGAAATCATGAACCCCTTCTCATTGATGTAAGAGTACCACTATTTGTAGCATACAAAACAAATTTCCCACGTGTGGGACCAGAGATGGGCAGTAACGCGTTACTTGTAACGCGTTACTGTAATCTGATTACTTTTTTCAAGTAACGAGTAAAGTAAGGGATTACTATTGCAAAATCGGTAATTAGATTACCGTTACTTTCCCGTAGGAACGCTGCGTTACTGCGTTACTAAAACCGTGATTTTTTTTGTGAGAATGTCTCATGACAGTGACGTAAACAAGTGCGACGTTGGTGACAGCAGCTGTGTGCAGATCAACAATGGATAATATATCGAGTGCGGGAGAGAGTATGAGCGTGCAGCGTTTAAAGTGTGGAAGTACTGACCTTACTTTGAGTTTGATTCCATAAAAAGTGACAAAAACATTAGCGTCCATCGTGCGTGGGAAGAAAACTTCTTTTTACAGCGAAAAAAACCCCTAAACTTCCGAGCAAGCACCGAGTAGCTACTACGTGATGGGAAACTCACAGAGACACTCGCGCGGATTCTTCAACTGACCGCAGCACACCTGCACCAGGGTAACCCTCCGCCTACCCTGCTCCTGCTTTACAGGTGAAAATAGAGCAAAAGGACCGCTGAGTCTTTGACTTTATTTATTTTCTGCTGTGTTTTACTTGCATCTGTTTGAAAGAGTGAGTGAAAACACAAAAAATATTTTATTTTATGTGCTGGAATGTGTAGAAAATAGGTTTAAATGTTAAACTAATTTATTCAAGTCAGAGAATGTTGCATATAATTAAATGTTTTGCTTGATGCATAAAGTTAAAAGATTAAAACTGATAAAACAAGTTAAAAAAAGAGACTTTTCCATTTGATTACATTTTGTATGATGGATTATGTAGAAAAAGTAGAATTGGGCTGAAAGATCTATCACTTTATTACCTATTCAGGTTGTAAATCGTGTTTTTAAAAAGTAACTAAGTAACTAAGTAACTAAGTAATTAATTACTTTTGAAAATAAGTAATCAGTAAAGTAACGGGATTACTTTTTTGGGGGAGTAATCAGTAATTAGTTACTGATTACTTTTTTCAAGTAACTTGACCAACACTGTGTGGGACTAATAAAGGTTATCTTATCTTATACTGCTAAACACAAGATGCCCTGAGAGATAGCCACTGAGAGCTCACAGATGTCAAAGCTGAGCTCCAAGGCAAACACAAATTGGATCTATAATTACTAGAGATATCTGAATTTCATCAAAACTCCAACTGTTTACCACCAAATGCTGAGACATCACGTACTATATTCACTTTCCATATAACACATGTCTTCATTCTGTTAAGGCCTTGGGGTCTACACTGCATGCACTATGTGTGCTAAGCGGTTTGTCTGTGGATGCTGTTTTAAGAATTTTTTGGTGAACAACAAGCAAGATGTAAAATTAATAAAATTGCCTTCCATTTCTCAAATGATGATGCTTCATCTATCCCGTCTATAAGAATGAATAATTATATTTAATTTATAAGTTTTTACAAACAGTGTTGTTTTTGTAGTGAATTGGAAACAGTTCAATAGTTGTCAGCGGTTCAATCTTGGGCTTATTCTGTCACCAGACTGCACCGATGCATCAATCCATGTGGGTGACTGTGTCTATTAGAGAGAAAGCCTTGTATGTATGCAGCAGGTGCTGTATGAATGTCAGTGTGAAGGATAGGGGAATAGGGCTTGTTGCATGCATCAAACATCACAGTTGTTTTAAAGTCTCAAAAGAAATTCCTTAATTATTTTAAAAATCTATGCCACTTTTTTAAAAGGTAAGACAGAATTTTAATTATAAGTATATGTAAATGATATGTAGATGTAAATGATTAAGATTTTACCCACCATATCCTATATACAATACAACAGTCAACAGTTATTTCCCAGACTCTGTTTTGTTTTGACAGAGTCAAAATAAGGTATGTTGTGCTTTCTTGGCCATTGCTTGATCTCTTGGCTCCGTTCACATGGGTGTTTATGTATTTGTCGGTAAGCTACGGGGCTGCTGATCCTACTGGGTAACAGTGTCTTGCTTTAGAGAAAAGAAAATGAAAATGGTGACACACGGTTTTAAATAGGCCTTAATTTACTGACAATTTGTTTTTTATCTCAACCACACATTTACTGATGAGAAATGTCATGGTGTCTGCTGGTATTGCTGCCAAGCTAAGCTCTAATGGTGCTGCTGTTTATGATACCCAAGCTCACTGTTTTTTCAGTAACACATGTAAATGTTTGATGCTGTTGGCTGTTGCAGGATTAAATTTCTACTAGTCTTGTCAGCACTTGTTTTTGATATTTATCTAGTCTGCCCTCATGGCTTAGCTCTTGTTGATAAATCTTTAATACATTTGGTGTAATTGGCTTCAAGTATTTTAGTTTATCAGATTTTCTCTACAGATTTAAAATCTTATTTTGAAAGGATAATTAACTCTGTTCACTTAGTAAATGATTAAAAGATGTGTCTGTTGTTCATGCATTATACAATTCGACCTAAACCACGGTCCCGTTAAAGTTGTGAGGATTAGCTAATCACACTTCATGAACATGTGACCGTTATTACTGTCTCTATGCCAAAACTGAAGTTATAAACAAGTTTAAAAAATAATTGAGTCTGCATATGTTTGCTGGGAAATTGGAGTTCTGGGAGTTTTACCTACCTTAGAGCCTGCATTGTGTGCTGTTCTCCTACTAGCCAGATTAAATAAAATACTGTTCAACCTACACATCGAATCTAACATTCTTACCAACACACATTGTCTGCTGAAGCTAGCTAAATATGTTGACAGTTGCTTTTAGAAACTGTTGGGTTGTTTGGCTGTGTTTTGTTTTTTGAGTCGTTACCCATTTTCATTGTAAAGAACCTTCAATTCACTGAATCTGAATGAACAGCCTCGTACACATAAGAATTCATCCTGCTACTTCTTTATGCAGTCACATTATCAAGAATACTACTGGTCCAGTTCCACTAGCAGACACACATGCTTATACTGTCTCCACTATGTTTGCCAGATGATGGAATATATTTCAGCTCATAAGGTGTTCCTTCTCTTCTGAAAACATTCTCATTCCTATCATTCTGGTACAAGTTTATCTTGTTTTGATCTGTCCAAAGAGTTTTCAAAGATTGTTTTTGTTTTCCAGGACTTTTCAATGTTTTCTGGGGTTGCAGAAAATTTCTGAAAAAGCCTGGCTTCCTATTCTTTAGTGTAACCAGTGGTCTGCATTTTGCCATCGCATCCACATTGCAGACTTTTATAATAATATACCTACTTCCTCTGGAGTGTTCTTAGTTATAAACAAGACTTGGAAACAATACATTTTAGCATTCCATGTTTCTGGAGTCCTTTTGATGTTGTTAAGCTAGCCAGTGCATTCCCTGTTTTAAGAATGCACCAGATTATCGATTTGCCCACACCTAAACCTGGTCATTTCAGTTCATTGTCAAGATACTTTTGAGCCTTTGAAAATGAGGGCCTATGTATAAAAATGGCTGTAATTCCTTCAACTTAACTGCAGTGGTGTGCTGAGGCAAAATATAAAAAAAAATATATTTCTTAGCACAAATTTTATGGACCTAATTGTAGGATTCTGCCCAAGGAATAAAACCAACACGTGGTCTTTAGCTATAGATATATACACATCTAGTTGAATACAATTAATATGAATTCCATCTACCCATCCATCGTTTATTTTTTTTGATAAATTATGTTTTAAAATTAATAATAATATATTACTGTTATTTATCTTACAGTTATGGAGTAACCAATAGAAAAATGCAAGCTTTTTAACGTGAGGCAGTTGTTGCATACTGATGCGTGAAGGGAGCAGAACCCACGGGGGTTACTACACTGACAGACAGTTGCTTTCATATATCCCAGAGATGAGAGAGCCACATCATGTTCATATGACGTTGGGAATGCACAACTCTGCGAGCAGTGTTGGATATACATCTTCCACAAGCAGCCAAAACTTGCCCGTAATGCCTTTAGCCATTTTAGCTGGGTTTGTCAGGTCAGATTCAGTCATCTCAGAATGTCATTTTTTTTCCTGAAAAATTCTCAAGCTAGAAAGCCTTTCATGTTACTGTGACAGCCAGCAGCTGTGAGTCATCATGTCCTTTGCTTCAGGATAACCGCATAACGAAAAATGTTTTTAATATGACGAATAGGAAATGTTATATATCTTATAGTCTAACATATTTTTGTTTTATTTTATAAAACAAGTCTGTCTTCATTTGCACATCAAATAAGGTTGCACAACAAATATAATGAGCAAAACAGTTTACACAGCATGTAAGATGTAGTGGTACAATGTACTGAGCAGAAGGCAAATTGAAGCCATAAGCAAATATTTAATTATTTTTGTGCAGACTGTGTGCATATGCTCATCCGGGGCACGGAACTTTGAAAACAAAGGTTATACCTGCTTTTGGCAGTAATATGTCACCACTTTGTACTGTGTGTGAAAAGTACCATGAATCAATATTGATATGATAAATCTTGCAGGAACCTTGGCTTGTACTGAAGACACACAAGTGGGCCGTTGTACTTCCCCAGAGTAAATAGGGGTGCAGTGGTGACAGACACTGTATCAGCCATTATATGCAATATTTTCTACGTACTGTGTCGACCTATAAGTGCTTTTGAGAGCTCTTTGTATGCCAGATTGTATGACCTACCGTAACAGAGGCACCCCTGTCTTGTTGTTTCGAAAATCTTCAATAATGACTGTTCACAGTGCAGCAAAAATAAAGCCCAAAGTACACAATTATTGCGACATTATTCAGTAATATAAGCTGCTTTGCTTACCTTATTCAAGTGCAAATTTGAGATTTGGCAAGTACAGCATCGGCTATGCTTACCGTAAAAGCACTTGATTGTTTGTACTTTCAGGCATTTTACTTTTCGGGCTCTGTGAATAAATTGATAGCTGCTGCTTTGATGTTACTAGCTGTTCTGCTTTGTCGTAAATGTTCTTAGGGACTCTCTTCATCGCCGTGACAGGTGTTATGTTATAGTTATGAGTGTGTCATGTTGGTAATTTCCATACTTCTGTAAATAATTTGTTGAGAGTGTTTATATTATTGTGGCATATACTATGTGCATCTATCCTTGCCAGTATGGTGGTGTTAACTCATTTTCATCTTATCACTGCATGAAGTTTATTTAGAATATTATTATATTATATCATTCACACACAGCGATTCTCTTGCACCAAAGATTTAATATAGACTATGAAATGAAAATAGAACATGCTTGAGTTGAGCATTTACAGAAAGCTATTGTCTTTTTTTTTAATTCTATGTATGATGAACCGAGGCACACTGCATGATGACATTGTAGTGACCCATCAGTCGCAAATTATTCTGGCCTAAAGCATACCCTGCTGTATTGTCCTTTTGATTACAGCTGACAAAATGAATGCCCTGTATTGAATAAAATTTCAAACTAGTCGTTGAGATCATAGGCAAATCAAGAATGTTTTTAAAAGGTTAAAGAGAACCAAAGTTTCACAGTGTGACTCTAAAACCTCTAAAACCTACATTCATTTTTATATGCAGTGTATGGGTACACCCCGTTCTGTTGGAATCATTAGTGTATACAGTTAATTTTCCTCAGTCAAGTCTCGTTCATCCTTCTGTTGAAAATCAAACACAGCCCATAGCAACTCAAGGGAATGGATGGATCCCAAACTGCAGGATTAATGTTAGATATCTTGTGCTTACCTGGCTGCAGCCAGATGGTGAACTCATCATTGGCTTCATTAGAAAGACAGACTTTTGTAGTCATATTCTGATGGAGCTTCTGATGACCATTGAGGTGTAATTAACTAAGGGCATTGCTTGGGTAAATGATATTCTCCCCCTGTAAGCCAGACCCTGCGTATTTGTTAAGAAAGTTTGAAGTGCTGCCATTATTCTCAAACAGGCTACATTTTAAAGCCCTTCGAAAGTCTCTAGCCAACCAGATGATCAAAAGCAAATTGAAAGTTGGGACACTGTGTGAAATGTAAATTAAAATAAAAATACAATGACTTGCAAATCTCATAAACCCCTATATCAATTCTTTAACTGATACAATTCATGAAAAATCTGAAGAAAAAAAATCATTTTTAATTTGATTGCAGCAACACATCTCAAAAAAGTTGGGACGGCCAATAAAAGGCTGGGAAAGTAAGTGGAACTAAAGAGGAAGTAGTTAGTAGTAAATAGTTAGGTTCATTTGCAACAGGTCAATAAAGGTTCACTGTGCCACAAATGCAGGTGAAAGTGCTATCATACAAAGGAGCATTATGTGAGCATGATAGAGAAATGTTGCTGTCGTCCATGGCCTAAGCGCCTTAAAAATGGACTGAGGAAAAGTTAAATGTTGTTGTCACACAAATTAAAATTTGAAATTCTTTTTGTAAAACATGGATGGACACTATGTCCTTCGGACTACCCTCCTGAGACCGAGCCTATTCATTTATGTCTGCTGTAATGGACATTTCTTTTTGGTCTATATCTTTTGAATTATTTGAGTTTCCCCACTAAGTCCTGATGTGCTAAATAGTCCCCTATTTAACACATCACGACTGTGGCCTTTCCAATGATATTTCATGTGTTTGGGTGACCTTGTTTGGCTCCAAAAAGAAATCACAAAAAAAGTTAATCTGAAAGATACTTTTTTCCTGAGTTCTCAGGAAGTTATTGGTAAGTGGGCCCAACCAGCTTGTTATCAATGCTGGGTTCAAAAGCCAGTTTGGGGTGCACAAGTGCCTGAGGAGCTCATACCCAGAACATCCGGACAAGCACCATCAATGCTGTACACATCTTTTTTTAGAAGACCTTGCGAGACAATGCCAGACATCATACTGCATCTTTTTTTCCCCAAGTGGTACATTTTGTTTGAACTATTGGTATGTTAAAATGTTCTATTGAATCTATAAGATATGTAGACCATTGCATTATGTTTTTGTTTTTTTAATTTTACACAATATTTACACACCTTTTCAGAAATGGGGTTATAAAAAAGGTTAGCTGTACCAATTAAATAACCTAACAACTGTTAGTATCCAGCGACAACCAGGCAAAGGCTGTGAAGTGACGGTGCTAAGCACTGCACTTCCAGGTGTTTCTTTTACTTTAGCTTCACAGGGTGTTGCTGTCACATTGTCACACCTCCAGTGTGTTTCTTTGAGCTTCCTAAAGCCATTTTGCACTAATAAACATTTCAAAACTGTGAGGAATATGCCCAGTAGTGAGATAAATTATTTTCTTGCACTGTTATTTGATGTAGTATTTTTGTGACTAATGGGTGAAAGTGGAAGAAGAAAAGTTCACATAGAAGGAAATTACAATATTTATGGGAAATACTGCAGAAAGGTCATGTTTTTCAGAAGCCAGCCACTACCCTCACACATCCTGGAATCATCCATGGCATTTCAGCTGCGTACACAACAACGGAGCATGGGAATTATGTAGCAAGTTTTATAAGCAATGGAAATGCAGCAGTGAACAAGAAGCTCATGGTAGAACTGCTGTCATGTCCAAAGCAAGTTATAGAGAAAAGATAATAATAAATAATGAATTGTTTTCTTTTTGTAGTTCCTTTGTTAGTTAATGGAATGAAACCTCAAAACCACTGACCAACCTCTTTTTAAAAATTTGTATGCCACGACCGCCAGACAAAACAGGGATGGGTCTTTGTTCTGACATCAGCTGGCCAGACCACAAATCCTGAAAGAATGGCCATTGCTCCCACATGGGATCTCTGAGACTGGTGCTTATGCACATCTGTTTTGGTTACTGTCTGCAAATTATTTGTCAAATTTCCCATATACATACACATATTCTCATATTACGTGAATTTTTAGACATATTCCTAGTTTTGTAAATATGCAGAAGTTATAGATAAGGTTAAACACCACAGTCAGTGTGAACTTGTCCTTTTTAGCTCAATGTATGGCTTCAGAAGTGTTTACAGTTGGACTCTTTTATTTGAAACAGAATTTCTTCACATACACTAGTGATATAAATTGCAAAAGACAAGGGCGGATGCTGAGGCTCTTGTATGTGGAAAAAGATATTTGACCACATCTATTATTATGGTGCAAGGTTAAGTACTTGCAAAATGTCTCTGCTAATGTATTCCTGTCTTGGTGAGCTAGGTTCTTGTAATAGATTACAAAATAAATGAGAAAAGGAGATTATTTCAAAGCATGATTGCCAATCAATTTGTGTAATTACAGAAAGTCACGGCGTTGCCCTGCAGTAGAGCCAACACAGCAGTGGGTCCAAAGGGGATGTTAGACAGACTGTAAATCTTGTAAAGGCTTTGGTTCATGAAAGTGTTTGATAGTAAGAAAACTAATTGAGAGAGAGAGAGAGAGAGAGAGAGAGAGAGAGAGAGAGAGAGAGAGAGAGGGTGAGGATAATAAGAACCAACTCAATGGTCAATGACCAACTGTTAAAATTAAGTGCAGCTACGGTCAGGTCTCTGTCGGCCATGTGCTTTTGTGATGCTCGCAACATAAAACAACTACAGTGGTTTAAACAATGCTTAAACAATGCTCTTCTATTGTGGCTACTATACATGGCTATACAGTATAGCGTGTTGAAAGAGTACATTCACAGAATTCCTGTGACTCAGTATAAATTTGGAATTCAGTTTATTAATCTATCTATTAATTTATTAAAGTGTTATAAGTCTGTCTGGTGTAAAACCAGTATAAACAGCATAGTGTCAATGTTAGGGGATCAACATCAGCCACCATAGCTTGTGAAAGTACTGACATCTTGTTGAATTCAGTTGTGTAAATCCACGAAGAGCAGCAGGCCTGCAGATCACATAAGAAAACCTACTGAAGCTCACTTGCTGAATCCCCCGGTATCTCCTGACTCATTTTACTGTTTAGGTGTTGAGTTAATGTAGACAACAGAAACTAGTTATTTATTTAAATAGCACAAGGTTCTGTTGCCTTTGCACAAAAATAGTTAGTAGAATCATACTTCAAAGAGTAACTTTTTACTTTCTTTGAGTACATTTAACAGCCTGTACTTTTCTCCTTTAACTTGAGTAAAAAACTTGCTTCAGCACTGCAACTATTACTGCAATATTTTTTAACCAGGTATCTACTTAAGTACAAGAAGTCTGTACTTTTGCCACCTCTGGTTCTGTTCTTTTCCTATCCCAGCTTCATCTTCTGTCATCTTAAATCAGTTTGTTTGTATTTTCATTCAGCAGTGTTGTATTTCTCTTCTGAAAAATCCCAAATTGACGTCTTCAAAAGCAAGGCTCTATTATACTGTATTTTGGCACATTTTAAGTTATCATCTCATGAGTGTATTTTAGAGGTCATCATCACCCCAGAATAGATCCTACTGTGTTTCTCAGTGGTGCCATTGTTTTTTAGCTCATCCATGGGCCTACTGACAATAATTGCAGAGTCTATTTGAAGTTGGAGGCACACAGTGACACTATGAAAGAGATTTATAGAATAGATTGCTCAGCATCAAGGCTTCGTGTTCCATTTTCTCTCTGTTTACAATAAAATGCCATCCCTGCAGAAGGGCCTGCTGGTGCTTCAAGTCCTTTTGTGTTGGTCTTTTATCTATCTGATTGTGTATAGGTGTGTTGTCTTTTTATGTGCACTTGCGCATCACTGGGTAAACTTCTAGAGTACAGTAGGTATGTGTGTATTTGTTTTTTGGGCAGGAGCCATGTACAAATTAGCATCTAGCGAAGCCATGGAGTTTTATTTCCATGTCTTGCAAGTAGATTGTTTTTTCCTCTGTAAATATGGGACTTTATATTCACTGCTAAATATTTTTACTTATTCTGATGCAATTCAAGTGGGAAAAAGGCATAAATGAAAGAATGATTCAAAATGACAAGGAAAAACTTGCTGCATTGGCATTAATGGGGATTTATCAGCACAAGAATATACAGTCAAAAGAAATTAAACCTTTTTTAATTCCAAGGTTTTACGTATGGTGATATGATAATCGGGGGGAAAAAGAGCCCTTCTGAGCCTTAAGAGCTTCTAAAACACCTCAGGTATAAAATAACACACAACAGTTTCCATCTTTTCTTTACTTATTTACCAAAAGAAAAACAATCTAAGTGCACCCTATGATGCAGTAGCTTTTAGAAGAACCTTTAGCAGCAATAGCATGTAGTCATTTTCTGTGATTTTGTCAATTTCTCACATTTTGGCCCATTCTTCTTTATACCTTTCTTTCAGTTCATTGAGGCTTGTGGGCTTTCATTTTTGCATAGCTCAAGGTTCCACAACAGCATTTCTATGAAGTTGAGGTCTGGACTTTGACTGAGCTACTGCAAGACCTTGATTAATTTGTTTTTCAGTCATTCTGTTGTGGATTTGGTGGTATGCTTGGGATCATTGTCCTGTTACATAACCCAGCCAAGACTTAGCTGTCATACAGATAAGCTCTCATTTGACTGTAGAATAGAATACTTTGGTATAAGAGGAGATCATGGTTGGGTCAATGAACGCAACGTGCTCAGGTTCTGTGGCTGCAAAACATGACCAAATGTCACACCTTCACCACTGTGCTTGACGGCTAGTATGGGGTGTTTTATGTTGCGATGCTGTGTGCATAATGGCTAAAGACATTATTCCAGAAGTCTTGTGGTTTGTTCTGATGCAACTTTGCAAAGCTAAGCCTTGTTCTTTTTAGAGAAAAGAGGATTTCTCATGACAACACTCACAAACAAGCCCTACTTTTTCAGTCTTTTTATAATTGTACTGTCATGGACATTTAATGCTGACTGAGGCCTCTACAGTCTGAGGTGTAGCGCTTTGGTTTTTTGCGGTTCCTCTCAACATTTCACAGTCTGACCTTTCTGTGAATTTGAGATTCCTGGAAAGATTGTGGCATTGTGTTATGGCACATCTGAATGCCCCAGGGCAGCAAATTGCCACAATTTCTGCTTTTATGGCACATAGCCTGACTTGAAGTGGACTTGGTGGGACATCCACTCCTAGGAAGTCTGGCAGCTGTCTTGAATGTTTTCTACTTGTGAGTTGTCTTTGCCACTGTGGGAGGATGGAGAAATTGTTTAAATGTCCTTACAACAGTTCTCAAATTGATGGGCAGCAGCAAATGCTTCTTTAAGATTATTGCTGATGTCTTTCCTCCTCGGCACGGTGTTAACACACACCTGAATGCTTCAGACCAGCAAAGTGCTAAATGTCCGCTTATATAGACGTGTTTGCATGGGCTGATTGTCAAGTAATCAAGTGCATTTGATTAACAACATCTGACTACTTCTTACCTTCTTCCAATGGAAGCAGTAAGGGTGTACATCGTTTTTCAGACATTGCATTTTAGTTTTTGTTTAATAAGTAATGACACTGCGTAATATGACATATGTTGCTCTTCATTTAAGGTTGCTTTTACCAAATTTTAAGACCTTGTCTGATCAACCAACTTCTGTTATTTGTTTTTAATATTTAAAGCCATATAACTGAAAGAAGGTACAATATATAATCTTTGTACCATGACTGTGCAGTGGTACATTTGCCATCTCAAGAATCATTTGGCTTAAAAAAGCATTACAAGTCTAGTTAATATTCATTTTGAATGAATATACTATATGTTTAAATCTGAAGCTGTGTATTTTATTCGAATGTTTTAATTAAACTCATTCAGAATTACCCAAACAGAAACTTGTCAGTGAGATAACACTTTATATTCAGTAACCTTGTTTAGATACAGAGCACACAGCCTCTCTGAGCATATGCTTATTCACGCGGACTTCCCGCTCACCATCTCCAGACAAATTAATTCCTTGGAGTTGCCTTCAGCTGCAGGTCTGGCCAGAGCACAGCTGTTACAACCAACTGCAGCATTTTAAAAACTCTCTCAGCATTTTTAGTCATTCAGTTTGGCAAACTATCCGGGACACCTAGATTCACTGTAGATGATAAAGTACCTAATCATCCTTTACCCTCATTAATGAAACACCGAGGAGAATGCAGTTTTTCAAATTTACGCAGAACTATACATTTCTGTCACTGCAGGCAAAATCTATACTAATGATCATATCATTGTTCTTCTCTCCCCTGCCCCAACTTCTGGCTTGTCATGCACTGCTAATATGGACATCCACGCAGGCTCAGGTCAGTGCTATTCATTCTGTACGTATACTCTGCTTTAGCTAATGAAGACAGAATGCATGCCGGATCTGTCCAAGTCACATATACTTCTGACCTTTCTAGCCCTTCGGCCGAGAGAAAGAACAATAGTTTGATTGGTGCGAGTGCAACACGAACAGAAGTAATTTATCCGAAGTGCATTTAGAGGATACATCATCTGCTTTTTAACTGGAGAAATTCACACTGCCAAGATGTCAGGGCTTCATTATATCGTGAACAGTTTTTTAAAGTGTTCTAAAAAGAAATTGAGTCAGATGATATTATTGTATTGTTAATCTTTAAAAAAAATGATTTTAGGAGTCTTTTAAAAGGAATAAAAGAGCCGCCTGTTTGTCTTTCGTCTGTAATGAAGTGTGTGTGACAAAAGTTGTACTCGAAAGGTGGAGTGGTTTGCATTGGAACCACATATCAGGAGTGATTGGTTTGAATCCCACGGTCGTCTGGGGCCTGTGTGTGTGGAGTTTACATGTTCTTTCTGTTCCTCTGTGGGTTTCCTATTGGTACTATAGCATCTTCCCACAGTCCAAAGACATACATGTAAAGTTATTGACTGACTCTAAATTAGCCATTGGTGTGAAATCATGTGGGGGGGGGGGGGGGAATTACAGAACAGAGTGCTGTATGAATGTATATGAATGAGCGATACGCTCTAAAAAGGCGAGGCTGTTCCTATTCTTTGTTGCGCTGCACCTGCTTTAAACTGCAATTTACTCCCTGTGTGAACCTGAACTGAGACGCTCCAGCCCGGGTTGAAAAGTTTGGGATCAGTGATGAATAAATAGTGTAGCAATTGAGGAAAATGGCTTAAAAATCACTCTTTGGGTGATAAAAATTAGCCCTTCAGCTGGTGCTGTGTTTCTGCAGTAGTAGCGGAGCATGTGTGAGAAGAACAGTTGCCAGTTTACCAAGCTAGGGGCATCTGCAGGGACAGATGGGAGATGATGACGTGTGTAATAGGCATCTGTGTGGCCCACAGGGGAGGGAATACTCGAGAATCATTCCCTGTCTCTATCTCAGCACACACACACTCGTGAGCGCACACACCACGGTGACACCCATTACAGCTTGTCATAGCTTTCTCCACAAATTGTCCTCAAGAGTGCACCTTTAACTGTGGCAGACAGTTACATAGATTGAGAGTAAACATGTGTTTACAGGAGCATTGTGCTGGCTGCTCCCTTGGTTCAACAGACATGCCAGATTCAGTGGCTGAGTGGAGAAAAGTGAATAGCCTCAAAAGCGAGCCAATTACATCATCAGCTGAAGGGCCCGTTGCCATGCTCATTGTCGTTTTACGCACCCCATGCTGTTCTCTCCATTTCACGCGCAGGTTTATTTTAGTGTGGAAAAAAGACTTTTCATCTATAGCTGTATATAAAACGTCTTTCAGCACCTCTCTGTAGTACAGCCTTCATTTTCTCTAGCTACTCTGACTGTCCTCACAATTTGTATTATTTTGTCAACTTTTAATTATGTTTAAGCCTCATTTATGCTCTAAAATATAAAGAACATCGACTGGCATAAAACTCAGGCGCAGACTTCAAAACATCTCAAGAATACACAAGTGCTTGATGGTAAAAATAAACAAAACATGAAGGTAAATGCTACCACATGTAAGAAATTAAGCCTGAAAGCTCAAAGCGGTGTGTTTTTCTATCTTTACCAAAGGAAAACCCAGGTGAGATACTGTTTCTGCTACAGAGACACCTCATTAGGTGTGAAAACTAAAAGTGTTCCTACATTTTTGCTATAAATGTAACAACCAACTCTTCCTTTTGTAGCATGCTTGTGTGTGGAGGGCAGGTGGGGTCACTGTGTGTATGAGTTAATTTGTATGCATGTCTAGTTTTTCAGGTCATATGCTTAGTTGCTTTCCTTCTATTGTTTATTATACGTGTCCTTTTCCTCCTGTGTATGTGTGTGTATGTACATACAGGTGTATGAGGCTCTGCCATGCTACAGTGAATGCAGCCAATACGAGTGGAGGGCCGAGCCATGGTCCATTTGTACCATCAACACTGTGGACGACCTGCCTGCCTGTGGGGAGGGAGTCCAAAGCCGCAAGATCAGGTCAGTGAGTAGGTTAGGTTTAGAAGACTGCTTGCCTAGCGTTGCAACAATGGAAAGAGAAGACTGCCAACGATCCTAAATCTGGCACTCTCACTGGCCCCAGCACTCGCAATGCCAAGGGAAAATAAACAGTCAAAAACAATCCACAGATTCCTAATGAGTGTCGATAGATTTTTGTGCACTGCCTTTTAGTGCTACTTTAAAAAGCCACAGAGAAAAAGAGTGAAGTATTGACATTGCTGTTGGATTAAGCATCGTCGGAGAGAATAGACACTGATTTGGGCAATTGTGTTATTGTGTCCAAAGAAACTGATCTGGACTTGTTCAGTGTGAGTAACAGAAACTAATTTGCGCTAATCAACCACTCAAAAAGAAGAGTTTTTACAATACCTTATGTACATTCTCTTCTTCTGAGAATAGTCAGCAAAATTTTGTTTGTACTTTGTATGTAAGTGTTCTAAATTCCCTTACCTATAATTATTGAATGTTTAAGGTTTGTACATTTATCATATTAGATAAATGTACAATAATGATGTAAAAATATCAGTACTTACTGTAAAATGAATGACCAGGGTAACAGGAATGATCTATTACATGATTAACTGTTACTCCTTTAAAGAATGAAAAAAGACTACTAATAATAGATAATGATGAGCTATTAGAGTTCATTATTGAATAAATTACTTAAAAGTTAGATTATCACTACTTCTATGCGAGTAAAACGAGGTAACAGTCACTGGTTCATCAGTTATCATGAATTCACCCACTTCTGAGAGATACAAATAATGACCTCACACTAGTAAAGACTTGTTTAAGCAGGAGATCCGACTGAAGCCAACCATCCAGCTGGGAATCTTTTCTCTCTGCTGCAGGACAACAATTCCATATCATCTTGACAAACAATATGTTACTCTTCCTGAAATGTAATTAAGCCGTTTTAACGAGGAAAAATCTGTAGTTATATTTCGAGTGAAAACAAACTACCTTGAGAATTTTACCTGACCCAAAAAACATATAAACATGTAATCTAGTGTGAGTCATAAACTCAGAAATGGGTTTTAAAACTCAAAAAAAAGTTGTGCTTCTGGGGCCCTAGAGACTTATTACACAGCTGCATCTGCTGCGCTCATAGGTGTGTAAAGAAAGGAACAACGGGGAATGGGGAAGACAGCACTGTGGAGGATAGTCTGTGTGATCAAGAGGAAATGCCACCGAGAGCCCAGGTCTGCTATCTGGCATGCCCCAATGACTGTGTCATGGCGCCCTGGGGACCTTGGAGCAACTGCCCTGTGGTAAGAAACAGAATTTAGTGGCTGTTTCTGCTGTTATTTGACAAATTGTCAGGGAGTAAGTTGCTTGATTTGTTGTTTTCATCTCAACTGTATCCATAACAACATATATATATATATATATATATATATATATATATATATATATATATATATATATATAATAAGCTGCAGGTAAAAATGGACAAATACCCAGCTGATCAAACAACGTATTTCATTATTGCCTTTTATTATTTCTAAAAAGTAAGGGCAAAAAACATGTATGTGCATTAAGTTCTGCATTTAACTATCAACTATCTGCTGTTAACAGGCTCACAAATGCTTAGATGAGCTTTATGGCCTTCCATAAAATTATTTGTGTCATTAGAAACCAGGTGTTTTTGTAACATGTCACATTACATGTGTTTATCTAACTTCAGTATAGCTTAATATATATAAATATATATTCATATTCACAGTGAAGCACTGTTCTGTACTTGTTCTGTAATATTTTCTGCATAGTTTAAGGTAAAGTGGATAAATTGAACTTTATTAATACGCCTCTGTTCTATAATGAAGGTTAGCCCTCAGGCTGCAACTACGTAACATATGTCCCCGAGTGTTTGTAGCCACAGGCTATTGGTCATATGGCCTCTTAGCTGTGTTATAGGTTTCCTGTCAAACGCAACAGTTCATTGGACTGGAACATTAGAGTCAGAAGAGGTGAAACGAGCTAATTAGTCTGAGTCTACTCTACACATTGATTCATTCAGTGTTTCAGTCTACAGTATTTAGTAGCACTTTAGCATTAAAGGACTGCAGTAATGCTGTAGGTGAAATAATAATGCAAAACACATCAAACTGAGAGCTAATTAAACAGTCCTGTTTTTACAGCTAGGAAAGCTCTGCACATGATGTAGGTGTTTGTTTTTGCATCTGTTGTTTAATCAAATACTGACTCAACTGAAATTTAGCCACTTGAAAGAATATTTCTGGTACGTAATACATAAATATACTGATGCAGAGAAAAAATAGGATAAAATAAAAATGTTAACATACAGTAAGCTTAACATTTTATCTACACAATTGATCTAAATCATTTTAAATCAAATATGTGAGCCTTACATTATCCTGTCCTACATAAAAGTAGTAATAAAGTAAAGAATTGATGAAGCAAGTCTACTCATACACACCGGGGTATGCAGCTGATTTACAGTCTCTGCTGTCAACCTTAAACTGCCACTGCGCTGCAGTTTGGTCAAATATTTTTGTGCTTCTTGAAGTTAATCTCTAAAATTCAACAACTTGAGATGATGATGAAAATAACGCTTGACACTGATTCTGCATCCTCATGCTGTGAAAGGAAAACCTCCTCTGTAAGTGATAATGTTAGATCAAACAGAGATATTTTATGTAAAGTATGCCCATCCACTGTAATTAGCAGAAGCTTTGTACCCTTAGGTTATTTCTGCTCTCTCAGCTGGAATGAAGGTATTGTGCTGCATGTACAGGTATGTGACGAGATGTGTGGGGTACAAAGGCAGCATAGTGATAAACGATAGCATACTAGGTAATAACAGTTTGATGCTTCCCTTTTCTCAGCCTTGTTTTAGTTTAAGTTAGATTAAACGAATACTTTTATGGAACTGTAACTCAAAGTTTATTTTAAAAAGACATAAATTGCAGAGCAGTGGAAATAAGCCCAGATTGGTTTTACTATTATGACCAAGTTGCTACATCATTTTCTCTGCATGGTTTTTAGTAGATTTTGATTACACTTCTTTGAAGGTTTTTAAGGCTCTTTTGAAACTAGGGTTTTATTTCAGCATTACTGGCCAAAGTGGAAATTTTGCTTCTCCAAGGCAATGTTTTGTGCGTCATAAATTATTGGGGGTAAAAAAACAGGGAAACACCTGCCATGAAGCTCCTGGCACACAGTTTCTGTGCTGATGTTAATGCCAGAGCAGGTGTGCTAGTGACTTGTAAGCACTATATGCCTCATTATTGAACCCTACTCTCACATAGATGTGATCATGGAATATCTACTCTAGAAGGGAAGAAATTTCACAGACTATCGAGTGGTTGCTGGTCCTAGTTGGGCTGTGCTTTAGCTTATTTCACTTATTTTCCCACACTGTCATCTGTACGGTTCAAAAAGAATGGTCCAAAAGAAGAGAAAATAACTAGTGAGCAGCAGTTCACAGGGCCAAAATAATTCATAACTCTTAAAGAAGAGCATCTCTGAACATACACCATGTTGAAACTTGACGTACAGTGGCTACAGCAACAGAAGACCACACTGAGTGCCCAGTAAAATGAGTCTAAAATTTGCACAGGCTCATCACATTTAGATAGTAACGTCTGATCTGATGATTCTTGATTTCTGCTGTTATGGTCAGAATTTCGCTTAAACGACATAAAAGCGGGGCCCCAACCTGCTTCCTGTTTAGTTTAGGCTCAGTTTAGGCTCATAGTGGTGGTGTAATGGCATGGGGGATATTTTCTGGGCAAACTGACAGATTTACATCAACATTATGATGCAATCAAGTCAATATAGATCAGACTGTCTGAGGAATGTTTCCAGGATCTTGTTGTGCCATTAAGACTTAAGGCAAAAAGAGGTTCAACCTGGTACTAGTAAGGTGCACCTAATGAAGTGGACAGTCAGTGTATTTTATAGTAAATGAGTTGCTGTAATAAGAAGGAGAAATCTTAATCTCTGAGTCTCTGTATGAAGCATACAAATGTAAGCACGTGGCTTTGTGATCGTGAGCCTGAACACATTAAAGCTACAATGACTGCAGCTGATTCATGAGATTCACACACCACCACCTTCTCATTAGGAGGTTGCAGTGACTGATACAAATGCATCTCAATGCAAAGACCTTTATTAGAAGAATATTTGAACCAAAGACCAAGCTGACAGTTCACATTTAATCCTCTGTTAATGGATTTCGCTTCCTCTGTATTGTGACTCCAATGATTTGCCAACGCTCCTTATTTAGTAAATGTTGTACTCTTGCAGTTTTTTCAATAATTGTCTTCATTTGCCTTTAACTGTGTGGTGTAGAGGTTGATTATTTAACAGTGTGGTATAAAAGTCGATGAGTTCTCCTAGCTTACTGACTTTGCAAGATTATTTAGATGCCCAGTCTCTATATGTATTATTTATAACAGGGTGAAGGGAGCAGCTGCCATATAGCAAATGTGTTTCATGTGTCAATTACTGCTGACGAGTGTTGCTGTTCAGTCGAGTTGGATGTTGGGTAAGAAAAACATTTATATTTATACTGATAAAAACAAACAGAGAAAACAGAGAATGATACAGAAATCAGGATTTGATATCAAATTTTTGACCTGTATTAGCATCTGCATCAGTTTTTTAGAGGTTTTCATTATCTGTAAACCACAACACAAATGAAGGGTTATTTAAGTAAATTTCTGGGTATTTTGTTTTGTTTTGTTTTCCATTTGCAAAATAGTTTCTATTATTTATAAGACTGATGTTTTCACAGCAATTAACCATAATCATGTCAATAGAAATGATCTATTGAAGAGGAACAATTGCAGCTTTCATTCTCATAAACCTTTTATTAGGTAGCTTATGCCCAAGGTTAACACATTGTGCTGAAAATCAGGCCGCTAAACGCTCTGTGCTGTGTAATTTGATAACACTCATGTCAAGAGAAAACGAGGGTTTCACCTTGAGCTGGCTCATTCAGGTTGCTTTTCTTTCATTAAATGTGTTTATCATAGCATGTTATGAACAAAAATATGTTCTTTTTATGAGAATAAATTATTGGATTATTTGCTACTGATTATAATAATAAAAAAAAAACAAGTTTGTCCTTGAGAATAACTGCAAAAAGTAAGCACTTTGGATTCATTAGGGAGATGTACAGCTGTCGGCTGATATTGAATGGTATTACGTTAAATTTTGAAATCTACTGGAAATCTACATAAAATTAGTGCCATAAAGGTCACTTCTAATGACAAGAAGTATTTATCATTAGTTTCTGCATGCTGTTGGGGCACAAATAAATTTGAAATATTTTGAAATTAACAATGTATTTCATAACTTCTAGCTATTAGTATGTTTAACTTGGTAGATCATAACACTAAAGACAGCGGATGCTGTAGGATGCTTTGTTTCTGCCTGATCATCCCATCACTCTTTTTTCTTTTTGTTGCTTTTTTTGTTGTTATTCTGCAGCAATGTGACCAAGATACATCAAGAAACAGAAGCAGACATATCCTGCGCCCCGCAGCTTCAGATAACTCACCCTGTCCAGAGATGGTCCAGTCAGAGTCCTGTGTTCTTAATAGTACATGTTTCACCTACCAGTACAGAGTCTCAGGTAGGACAATCTGCACGTCATTTCTGATCTAATTCACGTTACATGATTACAACCTGTTGTTAGCCCCATAAACAAGATGGGTGCGTACCTAAAACCAGCAAAAGGTCAAGTTTACTTGCTATAAGAATGCATCCATTATCGTGGTATACTGCAAGGGACAAGATTAAGTCATTTTTAGTTATTTTGTAACACAGTGATACACAACAAAGTCCCTTTATCCAACAACTATAATGCCAGTATTACAGCTAAATAATATATTAATAAAAAATGTTATTATTTATTATAAAACTGCTTTAAAAATAACGTTTTTATAACAATGAAAAAACCCATTTATAAAAGTGTTTTATTAAGGAGATCGCAAGATGCTTCATCAGGGATGAAAAAAGAGCAATAAAACACATTTCTCAACATATGCATAAAGCCAGAAGACAGATATATTGTAATTTAGTGTTAGTCATTCTCACATAAGGAGCAGGTAAACACCTGTGCATTCAGCTTAAAGGTAAGGCTACGCACTGGTTGGAGTTAAGTAGGCTAGCTATTTTTACATACTTTCTGCAAGTGTGGTAGCATGCTCATTTTTAAGCTGTAGAACGATCTACTTTTTCACAGTCTGTGGATTACTGTCAGATGATAACCAGCCAGATCTAGAATCTACCCACATAACATAAAGTTGTGAAACCTCCCTAACTCTTCCTTATTCAGTGCACCGAGCGAGTCTAAAGACAGTTTCCATACTAGAAAGCTAGATTTAGACCTTTTGACACAGATTTCTCCTGTATTGAAGTAGCAGTAATCATTGCAATAGCAATATAAAATATTTATCAAACTTTACAAAAGTATTATGAGAAAAATAGCTGTGATTCCTTTTGGAACAGCTGTTTTCTCCTTTTTTCATTTTTAGTGAATTTTTTTTACATTTTTCCAATATGGATGGTGCATAACACACTCAAAGAGAGAACAACTCAAATGTTTTAGTTAACTGAAATATAATAAACAAATAGACAGTTGCAGATTCATTTTATGTGGGTTTTGAGCTTTATAGGCACACACATGCCTGTATGCAAGAAGTTATCAGTAAGACTCCCCAGAATGGATTCCAGGATTGAAATAAAGTGAATTAATTATTAATTATTTCATTTAATTATTCATTAATAGTGAATAATTAATACAACTATTAATTGTTAATTATTCCCAGTGTAGCCAGAATCTTTTGCCTTTACCTAAATTGCCAGAGCTGGCTTTGCAGTGCATATGCTGTCTACCAGCAAATCCTTTGGTTTCAGTACACCAGACTGCCATCATACCCCATCCTCATCATCACTGAATATGGTTACACTGGTTCCCAGTTCTGTGCACCTCATTACCACGACTTCTGAAATAAACGTTAGCTCAGCTTTGAGTTAGAGACGCTCATCCCCATGAGAGACTACTGAGTACAATATTTGTTACTGCTTCATTTGGTCTGGTTGTTTGGGTGATTGGGATAGTTGTTCTGAGTGAATCTTTTTTATTATTGTGGTCTTGTGGTTGTGCAATGGTCTCAGGTCTCTCTTGACAAAGAAATCTTGATTTCATGGAGTTTCCTAAACAAAGAAACAGCCGAGTGTGAGCTTGTTGGGATTTGTGCAGAATGTTGCTGTTGTTGTAGACCAGTAGCGTTGACATAAAAGACGGTTTGACAGTGAGACTAATGAAGATATGTTGCTGTGTGCGTCTAGACTGGAGTACATGCCAGCTGAGTGAAAATGCCATCTGCGGTCAGGGATCACGTTTTCGTCTCCTGGACTGTATTCGCAGCGATGGCAAGGTTACGGAGGTGCAGAAGTGTGAGCAGGTAATCGCTGTGTAGACAATTAAAGATGTATAATGTAAAAATGAAAAGTTTCATCACACATATATACATATTTTGGGTGCAAGTCAAATTCCAAAGCCATACAAGTTTTAAAAAATGCACAAAATTAACTTATAGTTTGCAAAATCTGAAATATTGACAGCTATTGCAGTGCAGCAGCTTTGCTTCTGTTCTCATTACTTATTTATTATTGAAAGCTCAGTTGCCCAATTTGATTAAGTGAAAATGTTGTATCTGATTTCATACCAACTTTGCCACTAAGCCAAACAGAACTTAATGTTATTGACTTTATTTGTGCAAAGACAAATGGCGCTCTTACGTTACTGTAATTGAATAACAGTAGACGTAAAAAGATTTCTCATTTTTGTGAAGCAAATGTTTGGGTAATCTCTGGCACATCCAGAATCATATTGCACTATCCACTTAATGCAATTTTAATGGGATGAATGTAGCAATGATGTTGTCTCTGTGTTAAATATAATGTACATTAACAGCTCAATAGCATCTGAAGGTTTTTTGTTAGGGTTTTATTTTCAGCTGCTGCTTTTCCACTGTCTGAAATGAACTGTAGCATATTTAAAATATGGAAATGTGTGCGCTCCCCCTTTTCTTGTTAGTGGAAATAATTAGCTAGCCCTCCTCTCAGATCTGTTCTTGTTTTCTACAGTTTGGTTTGATCAACAAGTGGATTCTAACAGAGAGCTGCGTAGTCAACTGTCCTGTCAGCTGTGTGCTCTCTGAGTGGTCGCCGTGGGCAGAATGCTCGCACAGCTGTGGGAGTCAAGGTAAAAACATCATGAGCTAAAAACCTTAACTTAAATTCATGGGAACAACAACCTGATAAACAGACACACGGTGGACTACATATGCAGCGCCTCATTATTCCATCTACTCAGGCATGCACCAAGATGTTGAATAGTGCATGAATACATTTAAATGCATTAAAATATTTACGCGTATGTGTAATCCAATGCCTTATTATGCAGGGGAACTCTGTGCACAGGTTGTGGTTTTTTTTCAATAATGTATACTTTACTTTTTCCTCTTTGTTTTATATTATGCACCAAGTTTATTTATTTATTTATTTTTTAATTAAGACTGGAAACTTTCTTTGTGACATTATGTTTTAACAATAGATGCGTCCATAAGTGTGAGCTCCATAGCTCACACTTATGGACGCCATAAATGATTCAGTGTTCCTAAATAAAATATATAGCTATACCACTCCGTGAGTGCAAACATGCAGCTGATAATCCCCAACCAGTGACACACTTAGTATCACTTTGTGCAAGTCATGTTGTAACCTCATGCAATATACAAAAGTAAATGATTAAACCGAAATGCATACATTGTTGCTTCAGCTTCCCAAAGTCAATCTCCCAAAGAGAATGCATGTTATTCTGCTAATTAGAGAGAGTCGGCACTGTCTTCTTCTTATGTTTATTAATTTTAATTTGTCACTCGCTAACTTTCTACTTGCAGTTAACCCCTTATCCCAATGAGCTCACACTAGCCCAGGCTTTCATCTGGGAATATAAACTCGAAATCCTTTCTTTCACAGCTCAGTCACTATTGCTGTGACTCTTTCTGCTACTATCACTTCATTCTCACACATTGTGAAACGCATTTCTCTGCCTCGATGAGGGATTTGTGTCATATTTGTGTCGTATCTGTGTCAGACGACGCAAGGATCTTGTTTTGTCAGGATGCCATGGGAGCGTTAATGTTTTTGGTTTGATTTTTGAGATGGCAGAGCCGGATGTCCTTTTTGCTGCGTCTTCCTGCGGCTCTCGGAGCTCGGCATCTCTCCTGGCATTACATACACAGGCGCGCGCACGCACAACTTCTGCCAACTGGATGGCTCATGGAGGCTTACAGGACCCAGGCACAAGCTGCTTTTTTCCCTGCTGGCATTTAGCAAACTTTTCCTTTCACACATTATTAATGGCTCACTTGAATGAAGCACTTTTGTTGGAAACTGCAAAATCTGAGCATAAAGTGGCACAGTGACACAGATGTATAGTGCTGTTACACTAATTCCTCTTTGTCGTGAGGAAAATATTTTGTGAGCTAAAGAGCAGGCACAGCCTATTTTCACTACTAAATGAATCATCATCTCTCATTTCAGCCACTCATTGTATTAACAGTTGTTTTATGGAGTCTTATGTTTGTGTAGTGATCCATTTTTGTCTCTCTCAAAGCAATTGAGAGTATGAGCTGAACTAAGAGGATCAATCCCACTGTGTTCTTACTGTGTTTTAGCAATTAATGGAAAAAAGGACATAAAAGGCAGGCATCCAATGCAAATGCACTCTGCTCGATTTATTGTCACATTTGCATGTTTGCCTTGTGTTGTGTAGGTCAGTCTGTGCGCAGTCGGAGAATCCTTCAGGATGCTCAAGAGGAGGGTCGCCCCTGTCCCAACCAGCTCATCCAGACCAAACCATGCCCCATAAGGCCTTGCTACATGTGGGTGCTGAGTGACTGGTCCCCATGCACAGTAGCGGTATGACAGGTTTTTCTGCCTATATGTTGATGTTCTTTGCACTGTACTGCCTAACAGCTTTTTGTGTTTCCTGTGGTCTGCAGACTTTCAGCATCACATTTATCTAATATGTGTAGTTCAAGAATATGCTGCAGTAGCTGTTGCTTCTGTCATAGTTTTAAAGGAGTATCTCACATTCAGCTTTCCAATTTGGACTTGTCGCCAGCCTGCTGCAGTGCTTCAACAGAAAACGATATACAAATAGGTTAAAATAAAATTAAGAAAACCTTTGCAAATGTTTATTAATGTTGATTTATTGTGTCTCTGCAGGGCGCAGCATGTGGTGAGGGGCTTCGGAGAAGAAATCTATCATGCATTGTCCACTGGGGAAACTGGCACGAGTCTCCTCGTCAGCCAGTGAAGGAGGAACTTTGTGGAGACGTACTTAGGCAACGTATCCAACAAGAGATGGAGCAGCCCTGTTTTGTCCCCTGCCCTGGTAAAGCTGCATTCAAACATAGTGGATATACTGGATTTGATAGTTTTACACGAATATGTCAAAATTACATGACTGAGTGATTTTTTTTAATTACTGTAGTCCTTTTATATTCACCAAACAACTACATAATCATTGAATCCGTCTAACAACACAGTCAATAATCTTGTTTTTAACAGAAATTCATTTGCTAGGATCTGCCAATAAATTGTCCCTTTTTCCAATTGGCTGACATTTTCAGCCACTAAATAATTGCAGAATCAATAAAAGTCATAGCTTTACTAATGACCCTTGTAGCTCTACATTATCTAGTTTCGTCCTGTACAGTAGCAGTACAGGGCCTGAGCTCAGTAACTATGAAAGAGACATATTTTATAATCAATAACCTGAGAACACTTTATTTCTTTGCACTGCATTATGTAACAATACATGACTCCGTAAGGCATGAAAAACCATCATCTGCTAATTGAAGCATTTAGCAGATCACATAGCTGAGAACAATCCCAGAGCTTATCACAGCAGTTTAATGCCTATGGGAATTCTGCGCACAGAAAGCTTGTTCAAATGTGAATGTAATAATTTTCCAATAAAAAAAACAATTATTAGGAGAATGAAAGTGCATTTTCAATACATTTAGTGTTTACTGCAAACACAGTGTATGTAAAATATAAGGAAAAAAAACGTTTTATCCTATTTCCATAACAGTTTGTACACTGAGTCGCTTTGAGTTTAACACAAGCTTCAAATGATGTTGACACATGGGCGACAAAAACCTGAAGAAGTTGTGTGGTTCTAAAAAACTAACCCATCTAATTTAATCATTTGAAACTATTTTTCCGATGTAAATGGATTTAGGGGGATTTTATTACTTAGCACATCTAAAATCAAGAAAAAGAAAAAACATCTGTATGTACAAGGATTATAAAAAATTATATTTTATGGTACTAGCACTGAATAAAAAAAAAATCTGTACCAGTTGTAATTCTATAGCATGTAATTCAACAGGTTTGAAATACATACTATAGTGCACATATGCATGGGTCATTTGCACACCTTTGAAGGCCCCTTTGCTCAGGGGCGTAATTTCCAGGGGGCTTAGGGGGGTTATGCCCCCCCCCAATAATCAGATCCAACCAATAGAACCCCCCCCCCCAATAAAATTATGAACTACCTTGCATAAATAGCCTGTTGATTTTCTTTACTCATTTCAGTTAACAGCAAAATAGTTAACATAGTTATACAAAATAGCATGTATAATCACCCCCCCAATGTTCAGCACAAAGTTACGCCCATGTTATTGCTGAATGGTATATACCGATTTCTGAACAACATCTAGCCAACATAATTTTAAGAAAAGCATTGCTTATTTTAGAAAGACTATGCCAAACCCCATTCTACCTCTATAATAGTACCTTAGTATGGCTCTGTAAACCTGTTGTTTATTGAAAAATCAGCATTGTCTCTGACAAAGAAGTCTGCAAACTGTTGAGAACCTGAAATTTATCATTCATCAAGTAAGTATGAGGGGAAAAAAACCTTGTGAAAAGTACAGTAACTGGTCTCCCCCGTTGCTGGCATGAATTCATCATGAGCATATATTTTTCATCTTTTTTCAAATATAACTGCTTTGTGTCTTTATATCATTTCTGACATTATTGTGATGAAATAATTCTGTATCTTGGACTAATGCTAGCCATAGCTTGTGAACCTGTTCAACTGTATCGAGTTATTTTTTTTTAAGTTATGATTTCTGTCCAATCAAAGAGAAGTTTGTCAGCTGACATTTCAGTCTTAGACAAATCCCATTACTGGACTGCATTACTTTAAAAATGAATATACCTCTGCTTATACCATGTGTATCTACACTAAAGTGTGATGTGATGTTTTGGAGACTCCAGACTGCATTGTTCAGTACAGTAAATGTCACTGTGTCAGTGTGCTGTTTGCAGTGCACATCACACCACATGTTGGTCACTGTGATGGATAACGATAGCAGAGCACCAGTGTTGGTAGAGTAACTGTCTGTAGCTGTAATGTAGCAAAAAGAAAAACATAAAAATAAGAAGCGATGGTGAATCTTGGCACTGCTATGTGCTCTACCTCAGCAGCCTAAAATGCAAAAACTTGTTTTAAACGAAATCAATTTATGCAAATTTTCTGGTAGACTTTTTCGAAATTAAGGCATGTTGCAGCTTTTCAACCTTGTTGTCTGTAGTAAATTAACACTGCATGTATTAATTCAAACGGAAAATATAAACAACATAATAGTAGACTTCTTGCACGACATGCTGTTAGTTTGTTATTTTGGTGAGGATATTGGGAACCCCTACAATGAACCTTTGTCATGATTTTTTATTGGGTCTGTGCATAGAAATTGATTAAGCTCATTGTTGTAAAAATCACTATAGCAACAGACAGACAGTGTATCATTGTTAACTGACATTCAACTCGTGTTTTTTTTATTTAGGCCACAGTGTGAATGTAGAATTTGCCTTAACCAAGAGAGTTACTGGCCAGCTGACAGTTTTGACCTGCTTCACTTGTCACTGTCTGCTTTTCCACCCTGCGAGTCTATAATGAAGCATTACTGTCTTTAGGCATATGCTAGCTGAACAAACTCTATAGAATATATTTGATTTTCTCTCTGTTTTTTCTTTTTAAAGAGAGAGTCATTATGGTAAAATCACCACCCCTCAAAAAATGACCTCCTTATGCATGGCTACTTCCATGTATGGCTTTTGTTAATTTGTGCTTTGAAGAGAGCGAGCAGTGCTTGCTTTTGTTCATATGCCTCTCACTCTCCTCTGATCCTCTCCTTGATTCATCACTCAAACCGCCTTTGCTCTGAGTCTTGGCTCGGGATCAGGAGTGTTTGATGGCAAGAGCAGATGTGTGTGTATGTGTTCATGTAAGTGTTGATGTGATGGTGGCAGACGCAGAGTAGGGGCCAGAGGAGGAGTTGTTGACATGCTTGTGATGGGTGGGGGTGTGTGTGTGTGTGTGTGTGTGTGTGTGTGTGTGTGTGTGTGTGTGTGTGTGTGTGTGTGTGTGTGTGTGTGTGTGTGTTTGCTGTATACTGTAGCTATTGCTACAGCATGTTTCCAGGGTTCTAGCAGCATGAGTGAAGAGCTGATAGACTGTATCCATATAAAGATGAAAGATAATGAGATGTTCCAATCCACAGACAGTTACTAATGGGTGTTCAGGGCAAAGAATCGGAGGGTTGTTCTGGCTGAGTAGCTGAGGCTGTGGGTGATATTATCACTACAATGTGACCCTATCAAGAAATACAAGAGATATTTGTGTTTGACATTCAAAAACCAAACAGATTTTATCCTTTAAAAAAAATATTCCAAACTAAACCAAATGAATTTTCCATCTCCTTTGAGACGCATTTCAGTATTGGGTTTTACCTTTACAGTCCAGCTTGGAGTTATAGCTTGTATTGTATAATTTATAACTCTGGTTGGTCTATTACTTCTGAATACCCACTGGGCTGTCTGAGTAATTTGTTTGTGCATTTGTTACATTATCAGCCGCAGATGTGTGCTGAAGTTGTTTTCGATCTCTTTTTAATGTTCCAGGAGCTAGCAGGGGAGCCAATAAAACGATCCCTGAAATAGTGTTGGCAAGCTGAATATAAACCACCCGCAAGTATCTGAAAGGAGAGTCTGACAGTGTTATTGACCAAGTTGTGCTATCACTGATGTTTTACTGTCTTTTTTTCCCCTCAGGAGACTGCCATTTGACTGAGTGGTCGTCTTGGAGCTCGTGCCAGTTGACCTGCCTGGAGGGGCGGAGCTTTGAAACCACCGGTCGCCAAGCGCGCTCCAGAGCCGTGATTATTCAAGACATGGAGAATCAGGACAGCTGCCCTCATCAAGTCTTTGAGACCCAGCCCTGTAAAGGTACTCGGGATGCCATGCATTTTCCATGCAAAGTCATACCAGCATCAGGTCGCCAGTGTCAGGCAAAAGACGACTTTCTTCTTTCTTCCTGACAGTGACTGTTGACCAAAATGCACAATAATTGATCAGTTAAATGCACCAAATACTAGCAGTTTGGTAACAACTACTTTGTAAAGGATTGAGCTAAGAACATTCAGAACAGCTGCCATATATCACCAATGCTTCCCTCTCCACAGCAGCTCATGTGTGCATTAATGGGTCATTTAAATGGACAAATTCCTTGTTACTTCTGCATCAGAACAACTGATCACAGAGTCTCTCAAACAGCTGATGAATTTACACTGGTCAGTGAAAATTAATTAATTAATACTGCAGAAATATGTTCTTTCCACTACAAATACTGTTAAAAAATAATATTGTGCTATAGTGTCGTATAAAACTCCAACTCCAGATTTTGAAGTTTGCTCTCAAATCCTTTTTTCCTCCTTTTCTCAGGGGTGACCTAAATATTTGTGGCTAAATTCTCAGGTTTGTGCTGCAGTTCAGCTGAGTGCCTGGTGTTGGTTTGATGTGTTGGAAAGGTGTTGTGCCTCCAGCCTCCTCCGTTTAATGAGCATGTTGCAATCTCTCTTGTCAGGACTTAACAGACAAAGTCAGCATTTTCTCTAGCAATTACAGAGCTCATGATCGCCACTCCTAAAAATAAAGTAAATATTCTCAATTAGCATTAGCAAGGTAATAAAGACTGTCCGCCCTGAGAAAATAAGTCATTTGTGCCAGCTTCTGTTACATCCTATTGTTTTATTGTTTTAAAAGTTAGACCTCTAGCAGCTGTGCAAATAAGTGGATGTTTACATTAATATCATAACTTTTAGACCTGGGAAGTCAGATTTTGTAGGAAGTGACGCAACTCTCAAGCTAAGGGCGTTCCCCTGGTAAAGTCAGAAAAGCAAACAACAACCGGATTTGTTTTGCTTTAGCAAGGTGGAGCCAGTCATGCAACACTAGCAACACAGTGCAGGGCTTTTAAAAAAAAAATTATTTAACACCATTGAGATTCTATTCTATCTTCATAGATAGAATCTGATCAATTCTCTGCATATGGCTTATTTAGTAAGTAGCAAAGTATCAAACAGTTGCAGTTCAGATTAAAATGTTTTACGGTTTTACTGATCTTTGTGCTCATAGCAGCAATCCTGGATCTTTGAGTCTGGGTTGCTGGGGCTCCTCTGACTTTCCAAGTTGAAAATCTCCCTTGAAATAGCTTTCCTGTTTAAAATCTTACCTGGTAACTCAGTTAAACTGATAACTCAGATTCAAATGGAAGGCACTAATAGAGAGGAGCCATCCTTAATAGTGCCATCTACGCCCAGACCTCTGGATGTGAACACAAGAGCCCCACCCACCTTCTGTCTGTGAGCGGCAGCCAATCACAAGAAGGTTGGCTTCCCGCTTTTGAACCATAAACTCTACAAAGTTACTCTAGAATACTGCAAGTAAATAAATATGGAGCTGGAAATGAGCATATACTGTAGGCTCCTTTTAATTAATGGTCTCCTAGTCAAAACTTGTGTGTGTTTGTGCTTCTACCACCACCCTACCTCCCAGTATGTTGCGCTATGTCTGTGTTGCTTTAACAGCTGGTGTCTATGGTCCTTAAATAGGCATTAAAAATCAGTTATTGCAGGTTTTAAACTGTAACCGAGAAGCTGAAAAACATGCCCCCGAACCTTTGAACCACTCAAGCTGTTTCTCTTTCACTGGCTTTCAAGTTGACCTTTATTGTCTTCATAAATCTACAGATAAATAAATAAATGTAAGAGAAGATTAACACCATGGTGACATGGAAGGTCATCATTTACTGTGAGAAAAACTGCTTTTTTTCCTTCTGCACACAGTGAATCTGTTACAATTTTCAACACTCAGTATTAAAAACAAAAGCTTCTTATCCCTGAAATGGATCAGTGACATGAATATTGCCTTCTGTTAAACATTCAGTAAACTTTATGTCTTCTCATAAAAGACAGACAGATTTTTATATGATTCTGTATGTGTGACAGAACTCTTATAGGCCTTTCTGTTCAAGGTAAAAGGCTAAAAGGTGATACTACAAATGGTTTCTAAATGGGTATCTGTGCTGTAGATGGCAGTCTGGTGATTGTAATTGCAAAGTTCTCATTGAGACTGTGTCATGGGAGGTTAGCACTTCAAAATTACAAATTGCAACAAAAAGGCTGTGATTAAACAGTCAGCATTTGAACCATAGAAGGGTCATAAATGTTATTCCACTTATCCAATATTTGATGAAACATGGAGGTCAATGCATTTGACTGATTATTGATTCACAAATTGGAGATATGTGTGTTTCACAAGAGACCTTTGTGACTTAGCTCTGAGTTTGAGTTAATGTATATTTATATATAATATATGTGTACATATATATAAAAAAACCTGGACAAAGCTGGACTGAATGATAGCACAGAGGCACTAATCATGGCAGCACACGAACAAGCCCAAAGCACAAGATCCATAAAAGCCGGGCACACCAGGTGCAGGCTGCGTGAAGATGCCTGTGAGATAATCCTGCTCATAGCAGCAGGGTGCAATAGAATAGAATAGAATGTCCCTTTATTGTCATTGTACATGTAAAATGAATTTGTGGGTGCTCCACACCAGCTGTCCCAAAATAAAATATAATTAGCAGACAGCAGGAATTAAATAGCAAACAGGAGAAATATAAACGATCAAGGTGCATATAGACAAAAGAAGAGAAATATATACGAAAACAACAGAAAGGCACACATTAGAGAACACGATGCTAACAGGCAGGGCATACATGGAATGCTATAACCAAGTGTCTGGCATAGTATTAAGGAACATCTGTGCCAAGTATGACCTGGAAGTCCTGAGGTGACAATGGGATACGCCCCCTAGGGTGGTTGAGAATGAACAAGCTAGGATCAAGTTTCCAGGCCTGGTAGAGGATAGAAGACCGAAGGATAAAGACTCCCCACATCACCGATTTTATATATATTTGTGTATATATATAATATATATATATATATATATATATATATATATACACATATATATTAGGGGTGCAACGATACACAAAATTCACGGTTCGGTTCAGTTCGATACTTTGGTGTCACGGTTCGATATTTTTTCGATACAAAAAAAATGTTCATGCCTTTTTAATTTGTCATTTATTAAAATTATAAATATATATTTTAACTCAAAAGTACAGTTTTTAAATTTAACCCTAACCCTTGTGCGTGTTTTTTATTTTGACAGCGAATGCGCACCTGCGGACCACTTATGTGCAGCCCTGGTTATTTAGCTTGTCATATTGCAGCCACAGAAATTCTTTTGTCCATGAAACCATAAAGCTGCACTTTCTTTTTGCCTTATAGTCTGATTTGTCATAACTTCTCCATTTTGTGGTAAGCTTTTCTTTGGCTGTCACTTCTTCACCCTGACCTGTCTTATTTGGCTCAGCAGAACTAAAACATATATCTGTCTGTGAAGGTTCTCAGTCATCCAGGTCATCGTAGTCAAATATAAATCCTGCTGCTTTTACACACGGACTCACATAAGCTCAGCGATTCTCTGCGCGATCAACCTCTCACATGTTTAAGCTGCGGGAGATTTCACTTGTCATGTTTGCATAGTAAGCTAACGATTAATAAGACGATGTCAGAGGAATTGGTGCACAAATTATCATCACTCACAGATCAGTGCTGTCGCTCTCTATACACAGTTCAAAGTCCACAGTCCACCACGATTGCAAAGTGAAAGCAAAAAAACAAGCGCAAATTCAAACGCGATTTCAATATGTCACATATTGACAGTGGCTCACCGATGCCAATGACATAATTACCCAGCTACATTTCTGAAAGAATGCAAAAGCATTGACATATATTTTTCCTTCTTACAATAGCCCGACGGGCAGGGAAGAGATAGATTTTGGTAGCCCGACTGAAAAAATCGCTAGCCCCAGGACGTCAGGCTAGCGATATTGCAAGCCCTGTATCTGATTGAGGAATCATGCATCTTTGGAAAAGAGAGTTTATTACAGAGAAATGTCTCTTTCCAAAATAAAAGCTATACTATCCGCTTCTTCTGGGTTATATTCTCAGCAGCATAAGGAGAATCATGTGCTAACAGCTGTCTAAATGACTCGGCTAAAGTTAGTAGCATGCTTGTTGTTTTTGTCTTTGCACTAGGATGATGTCGGCGTAAATGTGTAGTCATATTCGTTGTGTTCCCACTAGTGCTTTCAGGTTAATCTCGTTGAAATGACCTTAACACCACAACATGGCAAATCTCCGTTAACGAGCTACCGCCGATCGCCCCGTGCATGGGGCTAGACGGCCAACACGTTAACAAGCTAACTGCGCTAACACACTAGTTCCCACCCATGTAATTGAGCATTGCATGGCACATTCAACATACTGTTTTACTTTAGTCCATGACTCGCTTACCTTCAGGGTCATACGTCACATGAAAACCAAAATAATTCCAAACGCCAGATCTGAATGAGGGTGGGGGAGGTGCCCTGCGCTCTTCCTTCTGACTATGCTGTCTGTGTTGAGCGCTCAGTGGATCTGCGCTCGACAGTGCAGCCTAGGCGGAGTAGTCGAACGCAGATTCACTGAGCGCTCCACACAGACAGCATTGTCAGAAGGAAAATTGATAAAATAAATTACAAATGTTGTATTGTTCGATACATACGCGTACCGAACCGAAAGCACTGTATCGAACGGTTCAATATCGATACGAATATCGTTGCACCCCTAATATATATATATATATATATATATATATATATATAGACATTGTCTACAAATTATTTTTGCCTCTTGATTGTTTTTCTATTAATTAGTTGTTTTTGAAACCATAACAGGGTAACTGTGGGCTACAGCGAATATATAAATTGTCCTAACCTTGTTCTTTATTTCCTTTCCTTTAGTGTTTTTAATCGTTTGTCCCATATTTTAGCACTGCACATTTTCTTTAATACATGACGCTCAAGTGCCTTTCACTGTTTCTCTCTTTAAATCAATTTTTCCCTGTAGCTTCCTCTGGGAAAATATGAGCTTTCCTGCAAAAAAACAAACAAAAAATGGCATTTTTCAGACATTTCCAACCAATTTTGAGATCATTTTCACCACCTTTGTCTCACAGCACACTGCATCAGTTACAAAGGTGCATTTTCTTCCCATACTAAAACCGTAATATGTCTTACCATAATGAAGTTGCAGAAAGGAGTGGTAGTTAACGTCTGACGACAGGTCTGCTTGGCCAACACAAACTGCTAATGAGCGTCGTCTCTGCCTCTCTGCTGTTGCAACAGGAGGAAAATGCCACAGTTACCAGTGGAGGACAGGAGGATGGAGCAACAACGAGAGAACAGTATGGTGTCAGCGCTCAGACGGCGTCAATGTTACAGGTGAACAGTCGTTGGGTCTTCTGGCCACCTTAGATGGGTCAAACAGAATTGCTCCTGGGAAAACGCAGACATGTTCTTGTATAAATATAAATCATATTAATGCAGGCTGCAGCTAAAAGTGCCCCAGTTCTGTTTTTGTTCCCCCATGCTGAACTGAATCATTTTTCAATTCAGTCTGGATCACACGGATATGTGCTACAATATCAGATAATTTGATCGCTCAAAAAGAAATTTGTAAGCGTTGCCATGACAGTAAGTGAATCTGCTTTCATTCATCTAAGAAAGCTATTACACTGGTAATATTAGCAGAGGTGGCTTTAGCAGGTGGTTCAGAAATAAATATAGATCATGATTTTCTTGTTGGTTCACGAGATAATTGGAAACGAGACGTTGGAAAAGATCTGAGAAGGCTCGATACAAAATCGGATACGATGTCTTTTTGCCTTTGTTAATCATTTGAGTTTATGATAATATACTGTCCATGGGTTACATCCTGTAACAATTATGATTAGCTATTTTACCCCCTCTCAAAAACATCTGATAGTACTTCACAGTCTTCCATTGGAACACATGTTTCTTTCACATGCGTATAAATACACACTCAGAGAAAAAGCATGGCTTTAGTATAGAGTTCTAGTTGAATTTAACACCTTATTTGATCTACCTAGTCTCAGTGGAGCCTCCATTGATTTCTGCCTCTTAACATAAGTAATCAATAAGCCAGACTCTGAGCTGCAAGGCTTTCAATCCATATAAATATAAACGTGCATTTGTATTTGTGGGAAGTAAAGCAGGCGTAGAGAACGAGAACAAAGGTAATGGTATTGGGGGAATGAAAGCTTTAGGCGAGCTTGATGTGCTGTAAATAGTGGTTGAATGTGATCTTATCACTGCTAGGAAGTGTTTTTGGCAAATATGAGCCCAGAAGGAATAACCTCCCTCTGCAAAGAAGGCAACAACCTCAGGCATTACTCTTTGATATTTTGACATGCAATTTTCCATGTTGGAATTAAAATGTTCACAGACTGATGGGGGGCTCTGATAGGCAACTAAGCCCATTAATCTGATGTGACAGTACATTAATTTAGCAATCAATAGGTAAAGGAACAGAAATAAGAACACACTGTCTTTCTCCAGGGGGATGTTTCCCACAAAAAAGGCCCACCACGCTAAGACACTGTCATCCTCCGTGCACAAAACCGTTCTCACACTGCACGCCGGTAAGACCATTGCACTTTGATCAGGCAGCTGTGATCTCTGTAATTCTCACTGTTTTTTTGTTTTTTTTGCCGTTTTATTTGTATTTTTTTGCTGCCCCCACGTTTTCGGTGGGGAGTTAAATGGATTTTGACAGATGACATTTTTAATTTGGCAGAACAGGCCATTAAAGAATAATCAGATTAATACCAATGAACGTGGGCTCCATGTCAGTTAGAGACTACACCTATGAGGTGGGGGGACTGCACACAAGCAGCATGAAAATGACAAATAATAGATTTAGCTTGAAGTTTTACTGCCCCTTACAGTACCCCCGTGTTACTGCACCCACAAATGCAACGCTGTGAAATCACGTGTTGCATTTGTTTCAGGGTGCCTGTTTTTAGCCTGACGGGGCGCATTCTTATCCGTTTCCAGATCCGGGAAGCGGTGTAATCTACCCCCCGACGAGAACAATTTAGTGCTGGAAAAAGTAAACCTGTGTTTAGAGTGAGAAATATTTTGTTGAGTAAAACAGAACGGTCCAAATATGTGGCAGCCCATTTGTCAGCAGTGCTTTGCAGTAATTGGAAAGCAACAACTGCAGTCATCGTCAGCTCGCTGTAAATGATGTTCTTCTGGGCTTCTTTCCCCCTCATGCAGAGTGGAGTGTGTGGGTGTGAGAAGGGTTACACTGAGGTGATGACCACTCACGGTTTCTTGGACTACTGCACCAGAACTCCGGGGTTGGACAACAATAAGAAAGCAGATGTGAAAACTAACTCTGGCAGATTAAAACCTGGGCCGTCTAAGGCCAAAGACCGCTACAACGAGTGGACCCTACGACCTGTTGGCCCAGGTACTGAAATGAAAATCATGTGTGCAGACCAACCAGTACTGCTACGACCTTTGAACCTAACTTTGTTGCTCACCGGGACGGGGGAGGAATTTAGGTCCATGTTTTTACACGAATTCATTATATATTACAAGAAAGACAATGTTCAATAGACTTTAAATGCCTAAAACTGTAGTCAGGACTAGCCCTACTTATTTATTCTGAGCAGTGAGGAAAAAGTTCTAAAAGATATTCATAAAATAGATGTAGACTTACATATATTTAAAACTTTCTATTAAAAACTGCTTTCTGATTGCACAGATGGAAGAGTAAAGCTGTGGGTTTACGCCGTGACTGCTGTTGGATTCATCTTAATACTCTTCATTATAGCGTTATCGTTCCTGGTCTGGTATGTACCGTTTTCTACTCGGTGTTCAGTCTCAGAAACAAAAGATTCATTGTGGTTTGTGCACATTCTGTATGAGAATGGAGAACATCAAGAAGGAAAGCAAGTGTCTTTCCTTGGACAGAACCCTGCCAAGTATGAGTTATAGTCTACTCTATACTTTGTCTGCTGTGTTGCTGTTATCAGATAATGGAATTCTTTGTAAGGACTGAAATCAAGTTGGGCTGCCTTGTGCTACTAAGCCACATGAACTCTTAGCTTTTCTTTCTTGTCTGTCCTTTTTTTTTTTTCAGTAAGCCATCCAAAACCACTAAGACGTCTCCCCCACCGCAGAAGCCCTTGACCCTGGCCTATGATGGTGACATGGATATGTAACCAGGTTGCTATACCTCACAAGGACACGCTCGGCATCAGACAGCCTGCTGCCTGTGTTCAGATTGTTAGGAAGCACATCCGTCACTTACTGTTTGCTCGGTTTTTGCAATGTCTCAAATAGATCAGCGAATAGCAACGATCACACATGATTTGCTGCTGAAGGGTAACAAATCTCGCTAGAGCCACTCGCTTCCTCAAAGAAGAGGAACCAGAGCTGATCAAAGTGAAAAAATGAGACAAGGACCTCTAGTTTCTTTTCTTTTTTTAATGCTTGCAACATGAACACACAGTTGAAGCACTATTTAAAACCTGCGAAAGAAGATGAATGCACAGCTGTTGCTCTTGGAGGGGGTTTTTTTTGTTTTCTTTTTTGTGTGTGTCAAGTATCCGAGGGACATCCTGGTTGACTCGTCAGCAGTCGCTCGTGATATTCAAAGACCCACAGAGGTGGGAGTATTTGACTTTGTCTCATCAGTGGTGGATCTTTGTGAAAGGAAACGTCTCAAGCCTTTTGAGTAAACTAAAACAGCCTTTTTTTGAATTTTCGACAATAAACACGATGGTCTATGCACTACGTTAGTGCTGATTCCGTTTTCCTTTCCGATGACTTTTCTAGTGTTTTAATTGTAATGCAAGTTTTTGCTGTCAGATTGTGTTTTGTTGATGATGCCATATGTTGTGTATATGTGAAAACCAAATGCAGGCTTGCCTTGAGTTTAACGATACAATGATGCAGTAATTTCTCCTCCCTTATTCTCCCTGGATTCTCGACCACTGAGGACAAAAATGAGTAAGTAAGTCAGAGCGGAGTAATTTGTACAAAACCAAAAAACGTCCGAGTATTTTGGTGACGAGTGCGGTATCGCACATAATGCAAATTACAGTATGTAATACCAGTATGATAAAGACCATACCTCATATGCAGTGCTTAAAGGTTATTAGACCACCTACCATTAAAAGAATAATACGAATAAATAAGTATTTATTAGGCAAATATAAAAAGAATTCATATTTTTAGATTAAAAAAATCAGAAATTAATGAAGCATAATATTCAACCACTAAAACTAATTTCTCTGTTCAGGAACACAAGGAAATAACTGTAATTTGACATTTTTATCAAAAAAATAACAAGCAGTTTGGGGTCTTTTTTATTGTTTTTTTTAACTAAATGTGAAAATTCGTGGATATCAATGATAATTATTTGTCAGCATATAACAAGTTTGCGCATACAGGTCGATTTAACTGTTACAGAAACATAAAATATTATTCTGGTAATTACCGTTACTGTGTAATTAAGCCAGTTGTGGTATGAACCTTTCTATGGGTTGTGGTCTAATAAATGTGTTAAGCACTTTTTCACTAAATGCAAAGCAAGAAAGGACTAAGCATCAAAACATACCGGAGCATAGAGAGGACGAATTATCCACTGGATTACACACAGTGCTTTAACAGAGCAGATGCGCTTTATTTATTTAAAAATTTTCATATTTTAGTGCTTTATTTTACATCCAAATACAAGGTCTTTTTTTGTTGTTGTTGTTTTTGTACCATGAGTACAGGGCTGAAGACATAAAAGATAGCAAATACCAAATATTTATGAGCACATAATTTAATAATCCGGCAGCTTCTTATTTATTTTCTTATTCTAGTCTTATTTTCTAGCCCTGTCTTTTTTTAAAAATATATATATTTCCACTCATAGCATCTTGGTAGATTCGAGACTTTTCACCTTCCTTTTGTGCAATATTCACACAGCCCAGTGGAGAATGAAGTTCCTGGTATTGGCTAATTTTGGCTCTGATCGGAGTTTATGCTGTTTCTCGTTCTGCCAAGACTAACTGGAGATTTGGTCTTGTGTTGTCCGATCTCCTCCTGAATGTATTTTATCGGGAACTCTTTAATCTTAACGGTTGTGCAAATACGGTTGTTACGTGACTGTATTCCAACAGCTGATTGTATGTAGGCATGCTAGATCCATTTTGGCAGAACGTTCTCCAAGTGGCCTTTGCAAAGATTCTGTTTTACAATTTACCGAACATTTCAGAATCGTTTAATTTAGACAGTGTTTCTAATATTTGGCCGATAAAGTGACACAAAGGAACATGTGGAAAATGATGACAAGGATAACGAATAAAAGTAAAGTGAAACCCCTTTCTGAAAACATGACATACTAATTATTTACTGTATTTAAAAGAAAAAAACAGCCTGATTTGATGAGACGTCTCTCTGGTTATGTCCCAGAAAACTAAAAGTATGTTCACCCATTGTTTACAGCATCATGCTGCTTGTGTTTTTATTGTGTATACATGGAGAGCTGGACAAAAATGCAAATAAATTGTGAAACCATGTGAAATCAATGCACTGCTTTCTTTCCTCTTTGGTGCACCTTTTTAAATATTTTTTTGAGGGATGCTTTTGTTCTCCTGTGATCTCCATCGGCTCCTTGACTATCGAGTCCTGATAAATTCTAATTACTGATACAGGCTCAGAGGCAAAGCCTAGAATATATAAGCTGCTGATAAGATTCATCTTGCCCTCCAGTCAGATTCCCAGTCTGATAGTCCCGCAGGATGCACGCAGGTTGCGAAGGAAACAGTGTTTAAATCTTTTGTCTCATCTAATTCATTTATTTAAGACTGTCACTTTTGTTTAAGAGAAGGTTGAATTCAAATGCTTGTGTCACGGCCATCTGATCTGTGGCAAAGATGTGGGCCGATCTTGTCATGTTCTATTCATCTCATTTTAGTAGCTTTCAAGACATATTTGCACATTTCAGTGGATGCTTGTGAGCGGAATGAAAATGGTTAGTTTAATTAATTTTATTTATCTATCATATGAAAGCTGGCTGATTCTAATAAAATGCTGTATCCTGCAGTTTGTCAGGGCAGAGCAGAGCTTAATGAATGTTTAGCATCATCAGTGCTTAATGCTTTAAAATAATGGCCATTATAATGCTTATTATCATTTATTACTAATGTATTATGTGTGAATCTGCAGCCCAGAGGAGTGAAGCAGTTCTTAGAGATATCTAGTTTCTGATATGTTCAGCCTCTCTAAAATAAGTCTGTTAATGTTTTTTCCAGGGGAAAAAAAGTCTTTTTAGGATTTTATGAATGTATTAGGAATCGTCGGCCAGCAGACATTGAAACAAGAAGCCAGTTTCATTCAGATCGTGTTCATTACAGGTCTCTTGACCACCAGTATTCTCCATGCCTTTAGGATAATCCCATCAAGGTTTATATCAGGATCAGGATTTAATTGCATGAGACTCCTCTACAGTCAGTTTTAATCACCAGTGCTGCTGAAGCTGATAAATTATGACATTTCTTGAAGACTTAATACAAGGGCAGCTATCTTTGACTTCACTAAGTTATTTAGTTTGTAAGTTTAGGGGTTGGGGATGTTGGAGCTAGTCCAAAACTACTACTGCCTGATTCAGCTGTTTCACTGAAACTAACAATTAATCACTTACATTGTATAGATTTGTCTCGAGTGTGTTTTCAACCATGCTTTAATGTAGTGGCAGCAGAAAGTTAATGTTTTCACTTAACCCATGAAGATGTACCACTCCGTGTCCATCTACCTGCTACACTATGCTTTAGAACAAGAGTTATCAACATCACCTATGAACATTATCTGGATGCTCATTGTAAAGTTGCAACTGTGTAATAAACCAACTGTTTATTAATTAGTAAACATCCAGCCATCTATCTGTTTTCTTCCACATATCCAACGCAGGGTCAGTGTTAGGCTGGATCTCAGCTGTTGTGCCTCCCAAATAATTATTAACTGAAGGTAAATTGACAACTGATTAACCATTTATTATTATCATCATTATTATTTAATAATAGGGGTATTAAAGTGTACCCCTATGTTGTAGTGTGGTGTTTAATGTCAAAGCAAATGATTCAGTGAACAACCAAGTAAAAAGTTTCTCTACATTCCCCTAACTCAAAAGTGCATTTTATCCAGTACTTATAACTAAGTGAATGGCAAACTAAAGATTTCTTCTTTTTAGAGCCAATATATAAATCCTTGCACGGTAACACATTCAAGTGAAATGGTGAACACAAAAATGTCAGTGTTGTCATTGCGAACATGTTATTACTGACATTGCTATTTAGCTCAAAGGACCATTAAAAGCTAGATTGAAGAGATGAGCGGCTGACCCTCTTTTGAACTATGACCTGGCATCGCGTGCTTCCGATAGTGTGGTGGTTAACACGTTCACTTGGCGAGTGAAAGGTTGAGTCCTGCCAGAGAAACAAATTCCCTTTGGGGTTGGAAGGGCATCCAGCTTTCAGCGTAAAACCCTGCCAGATCAAAAATGTGGAGCTACCTGCTGTGGTAACCCCCTTGTTGCAAGGGAGCAGCTGAAGGAAGCTTTTATCACAGAGCACAAAATGCACAATAGTGTGTGTCTTGCTGGGCCTTCTAGGGATAGAAAGACAGAGAAAGTGAGACAGACTAATAAATATTTGGTGCTGAATTTGACAGTTAGGCAGGCTGGGTATCTAATTAATCAAGAAGGAGAAGAGAAGGACTTCATGCCAGTCCACCCACTAATCTTCTGACTTCCATTTTTGGTGATTACATGAGCCAGCACACTGAGATCTTAGAGGGTGCAAAGGTGGAACACGGAGAACTGTGAGGTCAAAAAGATGAGCTGGTGCAAGCTTATGTAATTAATAAAAATCCTGGTTTCCACATGGAGTCTCTGAAATAAGGACAAATTGTTGTTATAAGGTCAGTGCTTTTCATTTTCGTCTGACAGCATTATTTAGTTCAAGATGAAATTTTAATCTTCCACAATGTTTTAAAAAAAAAAAAAAAAAAAAAGGATGCAAGACTTTCTTTTATGATGAACTGGAAAAATTATGAAGTACTGATTTAAATTCACCTCAGTCAGTGTTTAGAGGTAAATGATGTCAAGTAAACCCAGTGAAATGCAATGATTTCTTGGTACATTTGCAAACTGAGACACACAAACCAACAAAGTGATTAGGCTATGTGTGTCGGTAGGTGAAGGCACGATGCTCTCTGAGGAGCCAAGGTTGTAAAATATCACTGCTAAAATGAAACGATTACGTCATAAATGTCGCACTTTCTATCCTAGATCTCATTCATCTCACTACTGCAGCAGCACAGAAAGAAAAATCAACAAACTGACAATAAACACGCTTCTAATCTCATGCACAGTTATTATACTTGTGCTGAAGATGTGCCAATTATCCAACCTGAATTCATAAACAAGCCTTTTAAACTTCTACTAATTGATCACAACTAATACAAGACGATAAAAGAACCGAGGATATTAGCTGTGTTAGCGAGTGCACTTACACAACGCTCGCTTACACAATGCCTATCCTTGTGTTGTGTAAGTGACACAATGATGTAAGTGACTCAACTGACACAATAAAGAAGGGCTTCTTTATTATTTTCTAATAAAAGGATTTCTTTTATTAGAAATCAAGTCAGTGCTTCTATCTTTCTTGACAAGTTGTTGATCTTAGCCTTGTTTAACTCATTTGTCTTGTTTTCCTATTTAAACACTCTTCATTTGAAGCCAGAGATGAAAAGGCATTTTTGTTGTCTTGTGACAGAGCTACAGTTTACAGGTGCTTTTTAAGGCCTAAAATAAAGATTTTTCCAAAGACTATGTGGCAGGTGAAGTACTGCTTTCATCATCCATTTAATAATGACAGTAATAATATGGTCTGCAAATGTTGGGATGGGTTGGGAGGATCCTAGCAACAGAACCTGCTGGGAAATACTGTTCCACCATTTTTTTCATTTTTATTTTATTTTTTTACATTTCACAAAAACTTTAATAAGAAATAATCAGACTGATCGAATCATCCAACAGAGTCAAATTACTCTAATAAATTGTAGACTTTCTGCAACACAATGTGCAATAAACTACACCACAAAAGCATGTTCTTCTTTGTCATATCAATCTGTACTTGAGCATATTCCCAATCAGCTTCATCAATATCTGCATAACTATAAATCTGTCCAAGGCCAAATATTTTTCATCAGTTTCATTTCAAAGTATATTCTTTCCCAGCTATAGTGTGAGTCTCATGACCAGGAGTTCAAGTGAGATTATACATGTGGGGAAAATGATATATGGCTGATTTCCAAACCCCAGCTTGTACAAAAGGTAGAATTCAGTGAGTGAATCTAAAGAGCACCATCACCTTAAAGATAAATTGATGTAACCTAGTAACAGTACTCTAGATGTAACCAGCAAACCACAAGGCATCACTGTAAACTTTTAACTAATCAGTATAACCCACACTAAACAGCCTGATGTTTCATCCAACCTATTCATGTAACACAAAACCAGCCCATTCATCCAGTCTCTTCTGCTTATCCCTATCCCAGCTACCATAGGGTGATAGGCAGGGTACATAACAGAAAGTAGAAAGAAACTTCAATTTGTGTTGCAAGACAAACACATAATTTAGCATAATTCAGCATATAGCTCCAATATCTAAATTTCTTATTCCTGAGCTGTTATCTCCATGGCATCACTGGAAGCAACGACAGGCTGCAGCACACAAAAAATTAAAGTCATTCAACAGTGATATGCTTAGCCTGCCTATCAGATTTAATTACTCTTTAACTAGAAGTGCCAGAAAACTGTTCTGATTGTTCCGAACCGCTTTAACCCCTCACTACACCTTCTCAGACAAGGGGTCACACTGACCAAAGAATGATCTTGTTCAGCTCACTTTAGCTCATTCAGTTATGTAGTTGTTATTAATTGCCTAGATAGTGCGATTGCAGACATTTGTTTTTCATTGCATAACATGCTGATGCCCCCCCCCAAAAAAAACCCCCCACAAAAAAACAAATGTGAGTCCTTGCAATGAAATGAATATTGTTCTAGTTGTATGTCTGACCACCGGACCTATATTTATTAGCTATAGACCACTAAGACCAGCAGCCCTCCCCTCCTCCCCTGTACGCTCTTTTAAAGCACATCAAAAGGGATCTGTGGCATAACAACAGTCTAATTTGAGTTCTAGTCCTGATTCCGGTGTCTGGCAATTCTTAATCACAAACAAGACTTGACATTTACTTAATTCCCTTTCCTTCAAATTAAATAATATATCCTCATTTTCATGCTAAACGGAACCCCCTTTAAAGAGACTTTTACATCATGTCCTACATAACAACTCAGACAAAACTTACTAAAATATTTGTTTAAAAAAAAACACAATTATTGACAAGGAAGTGCATGGTTATACAACTGTCATGAAATTAGAATAAATGTAAAAATTTCTCTTGTGGTTTAAAAAAAAAAGCATTTTAGTGTCCAAGTTTCATACCAAACACATTAAACACTATTTTTTCTTGAATGTAAAATAACGACACGGTATTTCTTTTATAACGTAATCTGACAAACAGCACTGTCGCCCTGTGTCCTTTGCACTTCGCTCTGCATAAAGCCAAGCGGAGACGCTGGTGGGAGGGTTTATTCCAGCCGGGCAGACATCCGGACATCAGTTCTGCACATGTAAGTGAAAACTGCCGTGTTTTAGCTCAATCTTCCTGCTGTTTAACAAATCATAAACAAATATGGCAAAGCTGGCTCTGCGACACATGTTCAGCGAGCAACAGCTGGCCTTCAATTGTTTTAGCAGCTGCCTACGCGTCGATGGACGCAGCAGACTCCCGTGTTTGTGTGGCGTAGTTGTGTTTCCGCCGCTAAGACGCCGACAGCCAAAAGCCGCCGATGATGTACCCGTCCTCACTTCTCTTGCACTTTCTTATGGTGTGCATTTTGTCTATTTCCACGACACAGTTACTCACTTCCCACTGTGACTTCGTAAGTGAGGGCTCACTTGACCGCAGTGCTGCTGATCAGACTGTCCTTCTAACATCACCCGTTTACGTGGTTTAATTTGAAACCGATGGCCAAGCGTTATATTGTGAACGTTGTTTTAATTCACCCATGAAAAGGAAGGTTTCCTGGTTATTCCTGGAACTTAGTAATATGCTTTGGAAACTTGTCATTGGCAACAGGTGCACGTTTGAACATGCCTCAGGTGACGCAGAGGTAATCCCAGCCCACATTTATCTGGATTTGCGGATCAGTCATTGAATATTTGGTCCTTTAGAAGAGCAAGAAGTCACTGAAGAAATACTGACTTTTCATCTGAAACGTGGCTGTGGTCGAGAGTCAAATCTGAATGTTAATTTAATGTTGGATCAGCATTAAGATATCAGTGAAGCCAAACAGCGTGTCGACACTGGAATAGGACTGATTCATAGGGGTTTTTGTAGTTGACCAGTGAGGCTGAAAAGTCAACAATTTATAGTTGGTCGAAATTAAAGATGGTTTCACCTCTGCCACATTATTATGTTGAAAAGTCAGCGATTAATGTTGCTGATCCTGTGGTAGACAACATTTGAGAACCCCAGAGATGTCTCCTGTAAGTGCATCAGGTAAGCATTGAGTTATTTGTCTAATGTTTGTGTAAAATGTATTTTTTTTACCAGTTATGTGTTATGTTCATTGTTACTGTGACAAAGATTTGTGACCGTCACAGTGACCAGATACTGAAGTCAGCCTGTTACTGTACCTGGTAGAATAATGCTAGCTAGGGTGAATTAGGAGAAAGTTAAGCCCAAATCAGAACAAAGTGTGTTCCTTTCATATTTTTATCATATTTTTATTCATTTTTTATAAATATTTTGCTTTGGTGTTTTCTTTTCCAGATGGTCTAACTCATCAGTTGGTCAATGTGGCAGTGTGAAGTCTGCTTTACCCAGGCAGTTCACAGCTACGGTCAAGACGGTGTGAAGGGAGTCTGGATGAAAATGTAGGAGTAAATTGACAAACCAAATTTTAAACCAACCCTGATGATAATAAAGTAAATAAACTGCTTTAACTGATGTGAAGTTGTCTGTTATTTGCATGTTAGAGCCTAATGTTAAATTGTACAGTTAAATATATTTATCCTTTATCTATAGCCAAGATAAATGTTATAATTGTGCTAATATTTTGAAGTATTCTTTGTAGTGTGCTGTATTAAATATTAGCTGAAATACCACTATGGTCCTGTGGACCTTTGGTAGTGATGTTACTGCTGTTCTAATATTGATCAGTGGTGCAAAAGGGAGTAGGACTCAACAGCAGTGTTCAACATTGATTCAGTTACATGTAAGTTGACAACAGACTGTTGTTAAAACATGATCTCGGCTATTGTTGGCTGTCTGTTTCAATACTTGTGTTGTTTCAGGGTTGATTAAAGACCCTTGACCAGTTATTGATCAAACAGTGTAGGTAGACTGGATTAACTATTGCTATGTTAGCTGAGCTCAGTGTAAATGTCAGCATCTGCTGCATTTAAGAAAGTAGATAAATGGACATATGAAAGTGATTTATGATTTCAAATGTTATTGCTAAACCTAAGTACTAGAAACATGTCATGGTCTGGTATTTTTAGGACGGTCTCTCAAAAAATGTATAAATTAGAAAATTCACATTTATAGTAGGTGGCTTGTCATATATTTAGGTTTTTCTTTTCTTTGTCTTAGTTCCTGGATTGGTCATTGGTTTCAGATTTACATAAGTGTCTGATCACAAGCCAATAGTGGGCACCCAACATCAAACAGCTCTCACTGCTGGAAAGTGGGATGTGTTGGGAAAATAAAAGAAACATATCCGTCGGAGAGCAGTGGCTCAGAATCTGTGCTCTCACTTTTAAGCCATTTCTCTAAATACACAGGCTGCTCTGTAATGACTGCTAAGATCTGGTAGTCATGGATGCATGCTCAGCTTTAGTATTCCTATAGATAAGTACAATGGGAGCTGAAGTGAAGAATAAATACAGGAAAGCTTTTGGAGATGTTGACTTAGGTGAAGTTCAATGTAAGAAAACTTATTTTTCAGGGATAAAAAGCAAAAATGATCCAGATGTGTCATTGTTAACAGTGTTTGAGTAACACGTCGTGGCAGGTCATTGTTTTTATATGACAGCAAGCATGTTAATGCTCACTTGAAATAATACTTTTTTTTTTTTTTTTTTGGCAGATTGTGAGCCATGGCATCTTCCCTCAAGAGTTTGGTTAATGATGATGACCGATACCAGAAATCCTTCCAGCTTTTTTTGGAGCGCTCGTCTGAACACCAGTGTATGCGGGACTTCATCCACAATAAACTGCCAGATATACTGGCCAGGTAATCTACCACACACAGCTTTGAGCAACTCTGCACGACCATACCATTCAACATGGCATGCATTATACTACAGCTGAATCTGAGAATCAAAGCAGTATTTAAAGCTAAGCAATCATTTACTGTCAAAACTCTGAAACTTTGGTGCAAGCCTTAAAAACCTGATACAGTAAGGTTTAACTGTATTAAACATATGATTTAAAAATGAAGCTGATAAACTAGAGTACCATAAGTCAGGAGGCGTTAATAACCTTTAACCTCAGCTCCTTTTAATATGGTAATTTGAGATGTAGATTGGGTAAAATAATTGAATAAAAAGTTAACTCATGTCTGGTGTTGTGGTGGTTAGCATCATCTCCTGACAGCAAGAAAGTCCTGGGTTCAAATCCACCAGCTGGTTGTGTAGATTGTGTATATTCTTCCTGTATCCTCATGGGTGCTCTCTGGGTGATCTGGATTTAGTCCAAAACTGCAATCCCAAATTGGATAAGTGAAAGAAAATGGACCGATAGATGGAAAACCCTTAAGAACAGCCAATTAACTTTGAGAACCTATACAGACATATCAAGTGTCAGTCATCTAGGTCATGGTAGACTTCATCTAAGCCACGGTAGTCTGGACTTCTTTAAGTTTCTTTTGAAGAAAATTGCTTTCTTTCCAAGCTCCTTAGACTAGATGCATGGTAGTGTCAACATTAGTCAGGGTTAAAAGTAAGTGGGAATTGGGTGGCAACCATTTATTGTAATCTTATTAGATGTGAGTCAATTGAAAAAAATACAATCAGGCATTATAAAGTATATATTTTGTTGTGTGTCGTTTCTTATTTTACTTAACTATGCAAAGTCTATGAAGTCATTTTGAAACCTTTCAAATATCATTAAGAATAAGCCACAACATTAAAACCAAACTACAATATTGTTGAAGTACCCCGTGTGTCAAAGACTCATCTCTACACACATCTCTGTGCATGGATCTCTATGATTGCCCTATGAGAATTTACAATTAATTAGCAATTACAGCTAATCTGTGGAGCCTTCTTGGACTGGATTCTTCTGTTGCACCTTATGGATTATGCAAATAGGGAGTTTGAAGGCCGGGCAACCACTTTAGGGTGTCTGTCATGTTCTGTATGGCATTCCTGACCAGTTGAGCAATGTTTAGATCAGTGATATAGGTTTAAAAAACATACACATAAATGCCTGGACCCTAGATAATTACAGTTTAACGAGATGATCAATATTATTCATTTCACCCGTGGTTAGTTTTAATGTTGGGCCACTTGTGATGATAAGCATCAGCCACTCATACCTTCAGACCGATTTGGAATATGTCGAGAGGTGACAAAATACAGTGTGAAAAGGAAGATCTGGAGCACACAGACCATTTAGTGACTAAGCTGTGTCAATCAGTCAACATGTGCTCTGCTTAATACTGCTGAAAGCAGTCAGAATTGCTGAGTGATTAGGACTGCACTACAGCCCAAAGCGGAATATGTAAGTACCGTTTCACTCACAGAATCAAATAACTGCCTACACAAGTGTACATGCTAGATTAACCAGCCAAACAATATGTGATTGTAAAAGACAATGACTGATTGCTGTGGAAATTCCATCTCTTCCTGTGTTATTTTCTGTTGATGTAGGAGGCAATTGACATGCAGCAGAAAAACAGACCCTCTCCTCTTCTGTGCAGGTCTAAAAAGCAGATCAGAGAGGAATCTGGAAAGATGTGACTCATGAGTAAATTAAAAAGGTGTTATTAAAAATCATACAGTGAGTGACAGAACATGCCACAGCAATAATCAAAGCCTGGGTATCTGTAGATTCTTCAGTCGCTACTTCAGAACATCTCACATGCCCAAGTGTCAGGGAGAACTGACAAGCCCAAAAATGTGACCCACATGTCACAGGTTGGAGGATGTGAACCTTTCTGAAGTGTTTTATCTGCTCTCTCCTCAGCATTGGAGATGGAAAGTCACATCTGAATGTCATTGGAGTTGGAAGTGGAGCTGGTAAGAAAATTCTGTTACCACTGGTCTAAATGTGACGCGTTAAAAAGCAGCGCGACCTGCGCAGCATCGAAAGTGACAAGACATTGCGTAAGCCATCTGTTACTGCTGTTGCTGCAGTTTTTTCATTTATGGTTGCAACAGGAAAAAAACAACAAAACTTTGCCCTTATTATCACTGCCAGCAGTTTGTAGACATCTGTCCAGTTTGTGAGATTAATCTTCAACCCAGGCCAGATAGCATGACCTCGCTGTTCTATAACTTTACTGCACATTGTTTTCAGTGCCCGTGATACAGCAAGGTTAATATTTTTCCTGAGCAAACCCAGTACATGCCCCCAGAGAGCTGTTACCCTTTGGTTATGTCTCCGCCAATCCTTTTAATTTACTGAGCTGTCATGTCAGAATCATATTGGAGCATTACGGATTCTCTTTTCGGCTGCAAAATACATTAGAATGACTGGAAACTCCCCTGAAAGATATTATTCAATCTAAAAGATTTAACATGTGTCCACATGAGCTCCTTTGTACATGGCAACCTGTCACCTTCAGTTAGAATTAGAGCCAAATCCCTGGTTACGTGATACTGAAACGGTATCGCTGTGATAACTATCTCTCATGGTGTTGAATTACATTTTTTTTCACTTCTGTAATTACTGCAACAGAAAATGTATGATTTTCTGCAAAACTGAAACATGCTGTTAGATGCTTCCTGCACCATTTCAACTGATGTTGATCTGTTTGGCTAAAAGTGGAAATTTTATTTTCAATTATTTTTAGCAGTTCGGGAACTGTGGGAAAGTGGGTCAAATTTGTGTTTGCGACTTTGTCTTCCAAATAAAAAGTGTGCCTGTGCCTTTAGGTGAGATTGACCTAGAGATGCTCTCTGAGCTCCATAAGAAGCACCCAGGGGTGACGGTGGATAACGAGGTGGTGGAGCCTAGCCGCCAGCAGCTATATAACTACAAAGGTACAGTCTTTACAGGCACACACTTCTCTCACACAACACAAAATGAATCATTGTATTCTCAGCTGTCCAAAATGGGGTTCAGTATTTATTTACAAGCAAAACAGGATATTATTATATTTTTATTGGTGAAAAACAGCATCTTAAGAATTCACCGGTTCATATATTAGCAGGAAATAGTCATTTAACCACCAGTGGCGTTGTAGAGTTTAGCCTTAATGTCTGTAAGAATGGACCCGACTAAAGCATCTGTGAGTAAAACACTGAATCGTTACGAGTTTCAAGTCTGCTGCTGTCTGACCAGGATCCTTGCATACATTAAAGCTACAACCAATTATTCACCCAAAACTCCTATAGACACGATATCTGATTAAAAATAATGCATAAAGCAGGGACTCCCCCGTTCCTCATTGTTGATTTTTGTTGCTGGTTCTTTCCATTGTTCAACTTACAATCTAATGAGAGACACCTTTGCTGTTTAAAAATGTTTTAAAGCATGTTGAAATCTTTTGTTATTTGTGGAACTGATCATAATTGTCCCCTTAGATTTGCAGTTCAAAGAAAACAAAAGGTGTTTAAGTTTCCCCAAGATAGCAGACACATGCTGCGTTTTTACAAATGATGCAACATGAAGTGTAAGCCTCTACAAGAAGGGATGGGTGAGCTTATCATCTTATAGACTGGATGGTCTAATTTGCCGAATGATCTGCTTTGCAGAGGATTTCCAGACTTTCTTATTGACTATGAATTTGGTGAAAGTGTGATTGGTAATTGGTTTTGAAACAATTAGGACTATTCTCCTGGAGGTGTACTTCATGGCCTTTACCCCTCAGATGACTGGGTGTGTAAGAAATAGCAATATGATATGTAAGAAAAAAACCTCTTTGAATGATTGAAAGGTTCATTCTAAGGGGATTGTAATGTCGACATAGAGAAATAAAGTAAAATGTATGACATTTAAACTTTGCTCCGAGACATATTGATAGAGTAAATGAACCTCCTATTTTCTGTTGGAGAAGCAGCATTCCACCCACAAAAGACCTACCAGCCTACGACTGCAGATGCAATTAGCTCATGTAAATGAATCCATGAACTTACGATAAGTTGAATACCTGTCATGCTGGAAGTCAGTGGTGGATGCACGAACAGCAAAGAGTTTCAAACACACTGTAACATTTTAATTTCAATGCGTTGTGATCATTCTCAAAGGTCTCTGTGTGGTTGTGCCAAGTGGTCTCCATTGTTTTTAATGAAGTGTGATGCAAAACAAGTGCGTTGTTTTTAGAGGGGGGGGGGGGGGTGCAAATTACAGAAATGCTCTCATCATTGTGACAAGTGTCAGCTCCGTTGTGGCCTGAAAAAAAAAATCAGCCACTCTAAGCTGTAAAATTTCATGCCAGCTTTATTTCGGTGTTAACTTGTAATAAATAACTAAGTAATTATCTGTCTGCAGTTTTAGTGTCACAGAAACCAGATTTAGATTACATCAAGTTCAACTGGAACACGATGACTGCCTCTGAGTTTGAGGAGCACTGGAAAGCCGAAAAGGCCACCAAGAAGGTGGACTTCATTCACATGATACAGGTCGGTGTCGATGAGCATACCCTGTGTTTTTTACACAGCTGGGTTACATTCATTTCTGGCAAATGGCAGCAGTAAATCCAATTAGAACAACTGCCTGGCACAGCGTTATAATTAGGCATTCTGTGAATGCAGTTAGTAGCTCATTATCTGTGGTGAAATCGACAGATGCTATACTACGTGAAGGATCCTGAAGCAACTGTCAGATTCTTCCAGGGTCTTCTTGGTAAAAATGGGAAGCTTCTCATAATTCTAGTGTCTGGTAAGTGGATATTTTCTTTCTCTCATGTGGGCGATTTAATTATGGTGCAAATAGCTAACGAACATACTGCTTATACATGCAATACATTTGGAGATGAAAGGTTTAAAACAGCATCTTACAGAAACAACCAAACCTTTTCCAGCATTCAGTTGATATATAGTACACGCACATAACTTCAGAATATAGAGCAGCAGTTATACTGCTGTTTTAACTTATTTATTTTCACTTAATTCAGTAAAAATTTTCAAATTTATTGCTGCGAAAACCAAGAGTGGCCAAAACTCAATTTACTAAGACACCTGCTCTCAGACATCTCATGCTGCCATGCTGCCCAAAACCAGTCTCAACCCAAATGAGATTCTTCACAGCCAGTCCTTCATTTAAAAAAAAATTAAAAAGCCTTGATATTAGTCTGACCTTTTTCCCCATGTCAGCACTAATGAGTCCATAAATATTGCAGACAACAAAAGAGACAGTTTGCTAGCACACACCGATCTCCTCGACATCTTCAGTGTATGCTGAGGTTCGTGTCATCTGCTTTGCTCCTGGTATGTGAATCCGTGAATGTGTAGATGCATAAAAATGCAACTTTTAACTTCAAGACAAAAACCTTAAACAGGGAAAATAAACAAGGCTCTGAGTGTAATCCTGAAGGAGCTAAAGCTTTTTCTTATTTCTTACTTCCCTCTGAGTCTTTCCTCTGAATTTATTAAATACCTGAGCTGCGATGTAGCAACGTGATCCATGTAAGCATCTCCATGGTGAAAAAATTGCTCTGATGCATATGAGGATGAATTCTCCCCGCATTGTACCACCAGCAAGTCATTATTCATTTATACTTATTCAGTCAAGTATGATTCAGTTTCTGGCCAATTCTAGACAGAAATTAGGATGGTGACCGTGCTAAACACCTGCTTGTCAAATTGTCATTGTTGTAATATAGCCTCTTTTTCATCTGTTCCAGGCAAGAGTGGTTGGGGGAAGCTGTGGCGGACCTACAGAGCACAGCTGTGTCAACCCGACATAAGTCAGTGTGTGACCACTGGAGACATCAAAAGCTTCCTGGACTCCAAGGGAGTGCGTTACCAGAGCTATGAGCTGCCATCTCAGATGGATATCACTGAGTGTTTCACTGAAGGGGATGAGAAGGGAGAGCTGCTTCTTGATTTTCTCACTGAGGTGCTGGATTTCAGTAACACAGCTTCACCTGAGCTCAGAGCTGGTGTCCTAGAGATGCTTCGGCACCCAGACTGTAGTGTAGAGTCCAACGGTAAAGTTATCTTCAACAACAACCTTGAAGCAATATCACTAGACCAGCTCTCCTAAACATGTACTGTCAGTATAGTAAATGTAGGTGGATCACATTGTTTGATTTATTTTGCACTTGATGTATATAATAAGCTGGGTAGAGGATATCTACACACCTGCTTCCATTTATATATTTTGTCTACTTACTAATAAAATAATGACTCCATAGACTGCTGTTGTTAGAGCATTTCTTAACAGTTCTGTAAAATCAAAGGTTATGCTTGTATATAAGTGAATTGGTTATAACTACTGTTTGTTATGAGTCTCACAAATAAGTCGTAAACTGCTTCGGACATTAGCTTTAGATTTCACCGTCGTATCATTTTTAATGAGCTGCATTTGGCAGGCTTCGGTGCTCCACTGCCAACCCCATTATGTTGTTTTCATTGGAACATGTATTAATCAAAATCTAAAAGTAAACAGAACATTAAGCAGTTCAGTTTTCCATAAAGGCTGATCTATTTTAGATAAGCTGAAAGGTTGTAAGCTGTTTGTTATACAGAAAAACTTGAAGATGATATTTATTTTAATGTGAGAAGTAGATGAATTAAAGTCGCTGCTTATACTGGACGTGTATAAAGCTGAAGTAAGTTACTTATACAACTGATTCTAAGATGAAGCTGTCACAATAGCATTTTGAAATTAAGATGGTTTATACATTAAAAATAAATTGTTTTCCTAGATGAGTAGATTCATCGTAATCATGGCGTTGTGACTGATTTGGGGATTGTTTACAATAACTGTTACAACCTTTTGCAGCTTAAATATATTTATGCTCCAGAATGTCTTTTCAGCTCAACAGCTTGTGCTGTTAATATTTATAAAATGGTAAAGATGATGTATGCTGTGGCAGCAGATGTTCTGCAGACACTACGATATAGCTGAACTTTTGGCACCATCTTGAGGACAACTTTACTTACTGATCTGCAAACACAACCATGTAACCATGACATGTAATGTATGAAATCATCTAAAGCAGTGTCTGTGAAGGTTCTCAGTCATCCAGGTCACCGTAGTCTAAAGAGCTTAGAAAGAAAAGCATCTGGACTTCTTTAAGTTGCTTCAAGATGCTGCAACTCTCATTCAAGAAGCTTCTTCAGTTCTAAATCTAGGACCAGAATCTTAGACCATCTAAAGTGGTGCATGCTTTGCATATGTTTGGTTAGTGTTAAGGGCAGGTGAGGCCAGTTGAACAGGTTGAGGAAAGCCCACTATTTCTGTTCTACAGAGAAAATGTTGAAGCCCAGCCCATTTGTGGAAGAGAAGAGAAACACCACAACTTAAAAGAAGGGGGAGAGCAGTTGGGTCTCTGCCCTCATTCGCCACAACCAGTCCAACAGTTCAGGACGCCCACTATTTGTGCTTTAGAGAGACTACTTTGAAGCCAGCCCACTTTGTGGGAGGGAATGTAAAGTGTGCAACTCAAAAGAAGGGGAAGAACTCTATTTCCACAGAGGCTACAGCTATTTAAGGTATTTTTTTTTTTATTATTCTTATGATGTAACTATATAATTAAAGTGTGGTGAGCAACTTGATTATGTTGTTGTTTTTGATTTCTGTGCATTGCAGGAATCAGTCATGGCTGCAGAAGCACAGCACACTTGTTATGAGGGTGACAATGTCCACATTTTCCAGTTCTATCTGGAACACTCAGGAGAGCACAAGGCCATTGTGCAGTGTGTTAACAATCTCCTAGCAAGAGAATTTAAAAGGTACAGCAGGAAATGAAATGCTTGAAGTAATAACCCATATTCCAAGCTAAGAGTAGGGGACAGACTGCTCATGCAGCACTACAGTAATGACTGTACTCAAGGGTTGGAATGTGAAAACTTTGACGTAAGTTGCATCTGTGTCCTCCACTTGTCAACAGTAGATGCTTTATACCGCCTGAAGTTCCACCACAGTATGGTCTCTGCTAGTTTATGGAAAGTCGTTTGAGCATTTATCCATTTAGTTAGCCAGGCTTAAATTGTTGCCTTCCTTATGTTACGTGCTGTTTTAGGGAATGGGGTAATTTAGCCCACCAGGGTCTGTGCAGATAACTTCAAAATGTCTTTTTAAAGGCAGAAGAAATTGCCTACAATTTCATGCAAGCTGCAGTGCACGCACACAATCTGAATTTTCATTCAAAAACTCAATTTCTTTCAGATTGTCCCTACTATGTCAAAACAACCCATTTGGTGCTAAATTGGATCAGCCTGATGGATGATGCTATGCTGTGATTGGTTATTACATTTTTATCCGTATTTGTCACACAGCTATTTAAAACAGACGGGAAGACTAGAAGAAGGGTTTCTTGTCTCTTTCACTGCCGCACAGCCCTCTTATAAAAAGTTTCTTTTCACCATGATCTCCTGAATATCCACAATTTGTCTATTGAAATAATGTTAACTTGTGCTCAGCAAGACTGGTCATTTTTTTAATAAACCCCCTGAAAGAATTCAACAGTACACTTGCAGTTTATCCTTTACACTTGTCTTTATTCACTTGATAGCACAAACATCTACTGTTTACTTAACTAAATGTACCTCACCAACTTATTTATTAAATGAAAAATGCTTTGAGATATTCTGTAGTCTGATAGTTTGCAATAGATTAAATTCCATATTGTAAGTAGAGGTGAAATGCTTAATAACAAAAGATGTATGGCTTTCAGCTTTTACATTTTCATATTTTCCTTTTAGATTTTGTGATCGTTTAGAGGTTTGGGCTGATCGTTTTGAAAAGCAGCTGTCATAATGCTCTTGCTTTGAGCTCTGTAATTAGTTTTTTCACAAAAGAAAACATCCATGCTTTCAAACAGTCACTTCTTAGATGCTCTTTTTAGACCACCATTCAGGAGTGAAGCTGTTTTAAAAATTAAGCAAGCAGCTGAGCTGTGTACAACCCACTGAGCTGCCAACCCATCTATTCAATGATCCAGCCTAGCACCAGCCATAATAAATTAGACAGCTATAACACAGAGGCTCCATAGTGCAATTTTGTAAGACCGTAATTTTCCAGCATACATCTTGTGACACACATACTGTACACTTTCTTTAACGGTTTATTAACGTTCTTATTTTTGATGCAGGATTGGAGAGGGTAAAAGCAGCCTGAGCGTTCTTGGTGTTGGAAGTGGTGGAGGTATGTGATCAAATATAACAATAAGTGTAATATTAATTGTAGTAGCATTACTGACCATTGTATATGTGTGCTGTGGTAGTTCTGGCTTATTTTGTCATGTGGCAGTGTGAAGTGGGCAGGAACACTGCCCAAAATGCAGGCTCACAAACAGGACTGAACTCAAAACTCTTTAAGCTTTATTACTGGAAATACAGAGGACATGAAACCAAACTGGGGAAAACTAGGAAACTAACAAACAGCCAGAGTATGAGGGAGATGCAGACATAAATGCACACAAGGGGAAATCAGGGAACAGAACACAGGTGGGAACACAGCTGAAAGTAATCTAACTAATGAGACAAGGAAGCAAAACTGAACATAACGCACACAGCACAGGAGGCTAACAAAGGAATTATGAGAAACACACACTGAGACACAGACTGACTAAATGCAGGCAACAGGGGGAGCGAGAGAACTTAACATGCATAACCAGACATGATGGACTACACAAGGAGGCACAAATAACTTACACAGGAGACGTTGGAGAAGACACAGAAGCAAGACTGAGAGACTGGCCATGAGAGGGATCTAAATGATTAAACAAGGGCTAGGAACTAGAACTTAACAAAACTCAGAGGCACTCTAAACTGAATATCAGCATCTTAATATTCTGCAAAAACAAAATAACAAACTCAAAAACGGGTCAAAGACTCAAGACCATCACATATTTACTTGTTTTAAACCAGTGGTTCTCTGTGGCAGTCCCCACAGATTAAAGTGGAGCAGCTGAACGAACAGGGTTTTTTGAAGAAAAGAGTTTTCTGATGTTGTCATGCTGACCTTTATTTCACTAAAATGTAATCCTGGATACTTTTTTTTTTTTTTTGGTTTCTGAAGTGAGACATGCCAGAAAAAGTTTGAGAATCGCTGTTAAAAAGCTCCAATTAAACTGATTACCATGCCCTTCAAAGGCGTGCAACAAAGAGAATTCATAATAACAGTGTCTGTGGGGGCATTAATACATTAAAGTCACTGTCAAAGCTATTGCAGATTGCACTTGGCTCCACATATGATCAATATAGGTCATAGATCACTCCGGTTATTGCACAATGACATCAAACAACAAACTGTTAATGATTCTGTTGATCAGAATGATAAGAAGTATTACACACATCTGCGTTATATATATTTTTGACTTTTCTAAATAAATTTCAGGTTTTTTTTAAAGTGTTCTATACTATATGTTTTGGAGCATTTTCATTTTAAAGCGTTATGTGGAGCCACAGGTGTTCAAAATCTTCTTCACTTCCTGATTTTTTTTTTTTTTTCCCCCCAGGTGAGGTGGATGCTCAGATCCTCACACTGCTGCAGTCTGTATTCCCTGCTGTTCCTATTACTGCTGACATTGTGGAGGGCAGCTCTGAACTCTCAGACAACTTCAAAGGTATTAACCATTCACATTCACACCACATGTTGAAATATTTTTACTCTATTTTCAGATGGGTTTCCTCTTCAGGCTCTTCTTTACCTTTCTGAAAAGCCGATGTATTAGTGCCAGTAGTGAAAGTACTAACATTATCAGCTGACATTTAGAGCTTTCTCAAAATGCCAAAAGAAGTAGTTACTTTGTGTGTTGTTAAAATTCATCATGCACTCATTTGTGTTGCAGTACCTGAAAATTGTGTAAAACGTGCATACATCGTCATCTGAAATCATTTGTTTCACTTGTATTGTATTGTATTGTATTGTATTGTATCTTTATTTGTTTCAGACATATAAAACAAAAAACAATATATACACACTACATATATTTTCATTTACAGATACGAATATATATGTAGATATACACACACACACGTATGTGTTCAGATAAACAAAAAATATATAATGAAATAAAACAAAATCGTCTGACATAATGTAACAATGTTTGGTCTGAAAAGGAGTAGGAAGAAGTATGAACATACTTATTAATTCCTACCCCTGCTCAACATCTTATTGATCCCACATAATTCACCTAATTCCCATCATCACATACTCCACACGATACACGAGGAGAACCTATATAAACTTGGCTACCGTGATTGATATAATTTGGATATAATTTGATATTTTTATACATACAATGGGTGATCATCTTTATCGGTATCATATTCTTCCAAAATCAGTTTTCGAAGTATTTTCATGAACTTACTAATTCCTGAGCATTGCTGTAGATCTATAGTAAAACTATTCCACAGTTTTACCCCATAAATAGTGACACAAAAGGTTTTAACCGTGCTTTAAGAATCCTTAGATTCAATTTCCCCCTCAATTCATAGTCTCCTTCTCTGTCATAGAACATCCTCTGTATATTTCCTGGTAACATATTGTATCTGGCCTTGTACATAATTTTTGCAGTTTTATATTTTATAAGATCCATAAACTTCAGTATTTTTAATTTCAAAAACATGATGTTAGTATGGTCTCTAAATCCTGCTTTATTAATCATCCTGATTGCTTTTTTTTTAATTTTACATATTGGTTGAAGTGCAGTTTTATATGTGTTTCCCCAAATTTCCACACAGTATTCCAAATATGGCAATATAAGTGAACAATAAAGTACCCGGAGTGATTTGGAAGGCAAAAAATATTTAACTTTACTTAGTACGGAGATGCTTCTTGACAGTTTGGCTTGTATATGCTTTATGTGAGGTTTCCAGCAGATTTTGTTATCTATTATCACACCCAGAAATTTTGTATCCGAAACTTGCTCTATTTCAACATTGTTTACTAATAATTTTGCTCCTGCATCTTTTTTACAATTTCCGAATAACATAAATGTAGTTTTTTCCAAATTTAATGATAGCTTATTTCTATCAAACCATGTTTTCAGTTTAATCATTTCTTGTGTGACAATTTCCAAAAGCTGCTGTAAGTTCTCTCCAGCACAAAAAATATTTGTATCATCTGCAAATAGAATAAACTGTAGTATATCTGATGTTCTGCATATATCATTGATATAGAGGATAAACAGCTTTGGTCCCAATACTGACCCCTGCGGAACTCCACAAACAATGTCCATACACTCTGATTGATATTCCCCAATTTTCACAAATTGCTGCCTGTCTCTCAAATAACTCTTTACCCATTCTAACACCACTCCTCTAATGCCGTAGTACTCCAGTTTATCAAGTAATATGTCATGATTAATTGTGTCAAAAGCTTTTTTTAGGTCAATGAATACACTAACTATACATTGTCTTTTATCTATATTGTTGGTGATATTTTCGATCAGTTCCATTAATGCCAATGATGTTGATCTATTTGATCTGAAACCATACTGACTATCCGTTATTATTTTGTGTTTATCTATAAATTTGTCAAGTCTATTACTAAAGACTTTTTCCAGTATTTTTGAAAATTGAGAAAGTAGAGAGACAGGCCTATAATTTGTGAATTGGTGTCTGTCACCATTTTTAAACAGTGGTGTTACTTTAGCTGTTTTCATTTGTTTTGGGAATGTACCAGTTTGTAAGGACAAATTGCAAATGTGTGTTAAGGGTTTGGAAATGCCCTCTATCACTCTCTTAACGATTTCCATATCAATGTCGTCAGAGTCTGTAGAGTTTTTTTGTTTGTGATTTCCCAACAATATCAATGATTTCCATTTCTTCCACCGCCGTTAAGAACATTGAATGAGGATTGCGGTCAATGAGTCTAGTTTCTTTCTCTACAGAATCTGTTATATCAGGAATTGTTTCAGCCAAGTCTGGCCCAACACTTACAAAGAATTTATTGAACTCATTTACCACATCTCTCATATTAGTAATATTTCTATCATTATTTGCGAAATACGAAGGATAGTCTGCCTGCCCCGAGCCCTTTTTGATGATGGTATTTAATGTTTTCCAGATCCCTTTAATATTATTTTTATTCATAATCAGTAATTTTTCATAGTATTCCTTTTTACATGACCTTAAAATACTCGTTAATTTATTTTTATATTTCTTGTATTTATTTTCAGCTTCTGTGCTTCTGTTCATTATAAATTCTCTGTATAAGGTATTTTTCTTCTTACATGCATTTTGCAATCCTTTTGTAATCCATGGGCACTCTGCATATTTTTGTTTTTTACTATATTTCTTTACTGGGCAATGACTATTATATAACAGTTTAAATTTTCCTAAAAAAATCTCATAAGCTTTATCAATATTTTTTTCCTTATACGGCATCTCCCATTCTTGCTTGAGTAAATCACTTTTGAATGCGTTTATTGACTCTTCTGTTCTCACTCGTTTGTATTTTATTGTGTTTTGCTGTTTAACCTTCCTGTAATTGCTGTTATACACTATAAAAACAGGTAGATGATCACTGATGTCATTAATTAGGAGACCACTTATGGTTCTATTTTCTATTTCATTAGTAAATATATTGTCTATTAGGGTTGCCGACTGTGCTTTAATCCTGCTGGGCTTAGTGATCACTGGAAAAAGTCCCAAGCTATACATTGTATTAATAAATTCCTCTGTCGCTCTCTGCTTGTTTGGATTTAGTAGATCTATGTTAAAATCCCCACAAATGAACATGACTTTTTGATTTGTCCTAATGAATGTTTTATCTACCCACTCCTTAAAAATTTCAATATTAGAACCTGGTGTTCTATATATACAGCTTACAATGACATTTTTCTCTTTTCCCATACTAATTTCTATTGTTACACACTCTAATATATTATCTACCGCCACCGTCATTTTTTCTACCATCTTGTATTTTAAATTTTTATCCACAAACAAGGCCACACCACCGCCATTCTTATTCTTTCTATTTGTAAGATTTAATTCATATCCATCTATTACAAAGTCCTCTCCTTTCTGTTTATTAATCCATGTTTCAGATACTGCAATCACACTGAATGGATGTGTAAATTTTCTTAAATATTCCCTTATTTTGTGAAAATTTGCATATAAACTTCTACTATTAAAGTGGATTATAGATATTTTGCCGTTGACCTTGACAGTTTTGTTGAATTGTTCTTCAGTATGATAGTAGCAGGTATTTTTGATGTTAAAAAAGTTCAGTTCTGGATCAATGTCCTGCTCTGTGAAGTGTGTTTTGTATTCCGTGTTTACTGGTGAATTTATCTCCTGATTAGCAATCCTTTGTGGTAGCAATGTATAATTCCCAGATAATGAATTAATTGATTGTTTCATCCTTGAATACGTTACGCTTTAGCTTCCGTTGTTGTCTTCTATTACCTGCTTTGATGACTGTAGATTGTTTGTCCCGCTCCTTGCCTTTGTAGTCAAGTGACCTGTTAATATTTTTCCAGATCCTGGATGCATTTGATGACCAGCACCTTGGCTTCCTCCGGTGTACCGTTGAGCTTTATAAATATTTTACAGTTTGCAGTCCAGGTGTTCTGAATTTTACCCAGTTTCTTTAGGTATCGTGCTTTCTTCGCTATGTCAGCATTGGATTTGGTTAGATGGTCATTCATGTAGACGTTCGATCCTTTTAGTTTCCTCCCCTGCTTCAGCAGTGCATTCTTGTGTTTCCTGTTTACAAATCTTATGATGATAGCTGGTTTATCACTAGCATTTCTCCTGGGCAAGGGGTGGCATGCCTCGATGTTATTACAGTCCAGGTCGATCCCTTTCGACTGCAAGAAACCAGCTACTTGTTGCTCCGCAGAGCTCCCATCCAGATCTCCTTGCTCCTCTTTACTGCCAGCAGTCACAGCCCGAGCATATGACCGGGGTTTTATGTACAGCCCTGTGATGATCACGTCGTTCATTCTGGTATATTGCTCCAGGTCCGCGACCCTGCTCTCCAGATAGACGATCCGTTTCTCCTTCTCTGCATTCTGGTTACGTAGCGACCTTATTTCCTCGACTAAGTCTAGGATATATTTCTGTTGTAGCTTGATAGCCGATGTTTCCTCAGTTAGAAAGTCCAATGACTTTTTGATGTCCTCAATTTCATCGGCGTTCGGTGTTCTCTTAGGCCCCATTGAGCTTGTTGTCTTGCTCGCTCCGTTCACCGTCTTGTCACTGTTGATTTACTTGTTGGTGCCTTGCTAGAGGATCCTGGGCCCAGTGGCTGCTGGAGGATCCTGGGCCTGGTGGAGCAGTAGGATCCTGGGCCTAGTGGCTGCTGGAAGAGCCTGGGCCTGGTGGCTGCTGGAGGATCCTGGGCCTGGTGGCTGCTGGAAGAGCCTGGGCCTGGTGGAGCAGTAGGATCCTGGGCCTAGTGGCTGCTGGAAGAGCCTGGGCCTGGTGGCTGCTGGAGGATCCTGGGCCCAGTGGCTGCTGGAGGATCCTGGGCCTGGTGGAGCAGTAGGATCCTGGGCCTAGTGGCTGCTGGAAGAGCCTGGGCCTGGTGGCTGCTGGAGGATCCTGGGCCTGGTGGCTGCTGGAGGATCCTGGGCCTGGTGGCTGCTGCAGGAGGATCCTGGGCCTGGTGGCTGCTGCAGGAGGATCCTGGGCCTGGTGGCTGCTGCAGGAGGATCCTGGGCCTGGTGGCTGCTGCAGGAGCCTGTGCCTGGTGGCTGCTGGAAGAGCCTGGGCCTGGTGGCTGCTCTGTTGTTATGCATAGGAACAAACCCCAAACTACTGATACGTCTGCTGATGTTACTTTCATGTGAATGCATCAGCTGTTTTTTGGTTCTTTGTTTTGTGGTCTTCTCATGTACACCAACGAAGAAGACTACAATCGCATCTCCCCATATTTATTTTTACTTTTCTTTATATGTTCTTAAAGTAGTTCATTCTCTTACATGATGTCTGCCAGCGTTTTATCTCAGTGTAATCAGTGTTTTGATGTATCGCATATACATAAGCATAGATCTCAATGTTATTGATGGCTATTTGGTTTTGTTCATCTTAAAGCTTTGGTAGCAAAGACTGCCAGTCTTCAGAAGATCCCATTTGGCTGGAACATCATGAGCAGCGAGGACTATGTAAAGCAAGTGAAAACGAAGGGCGAGATGAAGAAATTTGATTTCATACACATGATTCAGGTATTACGAGTTTTCCTTCTGCAGATTCATGGCAAAAGAATAGCGGGAATTCTAGAATTTGCTTTGTCACTCTATGGTGTCTTGTCTTCTCGCCTAAGGTGGGATTGTGGTGAGCTAAAATCTACTGCAAACTATAAAGTATAAGTATTGTAAAGTGTAATATCCTTGTCTGACTCTGTTAACAATGAGATATATTTGGGTCCTCACTAAATCCTGCACTGCTGCTTGAATTCAGTGGGGACCGCAGTGGGAGTAGAGTGTATTCTGACAGATAAATGTGTAATTAGTGTGATAAATTGTCAAGCAACCTCTGACGAAATGTCCTAGCAGATTTATTGTAAATGATAACACTTAATTCATTCAAGCTTTAGAAAGTTCTCCCCATAATGTTCCCCCGTACAGATGATCTATTATGTGGAAAACCTTTGTGAAACTATCAGCTTTTACCACAGCCTTCTAAAAGCTAACGGCAGACTTATGATCATCGTCGAAGCAGGTAAGCCGAACTTGATTTTAATTATCCTTAATTAATTAGTCCGCAGTATAACAGTTTAAAGGTGTCAAATTCAGATTGTGTGAATGTAAATAAAGTATACTATACATTTTTGAGAACATATTTGTTTTATGCTCCTGTTTTTACCAGAGATGAGCCTTGTTTCAAACATATTTTTCTCTTTGCGCTGGAACAATGGTGCCCTCTTGGGGTTATATTTTGTATATAAAATCCATATCTGAGCATTTTTGTTTTGTATTTAATGCATTTGAAGGGGAAACTTAAAAACAGCTACTTTAGGTTTAAATTTAAGTTGAATTAAAGTTTATATTCCATTAATAATATTGAGTTATTATATTTATAATGAAGTTCTGTTAGGTTTGCACATAGCTGGCCTTCAAGGAGCTACTTTTTACTTTTATATTTTGAGTAAATCCTCTTGACTACTTTTGTTTGAAGTATTTTTTTATTCAGAAATGTATGTGATTTTCAATATCACACTATCCAGCCAACAGTGGATGGGACACCTTGTGGAAGACTTACAGCAAGGAGCTGTGTGTAGGTGTCATTAAAGAGTACCGTTCATCAGCAGAGGTCATTGCCTGTCTGAAGAGCCTGGGTCTGAAATACGATGAGCATTCAGCTCCCAACGCCTTCGACATTACCGAGTGCTTCAATCCAGGCAGCTGCCATGGAGAACGCCTGCTGAGTTTCATGACAGGAAGCGACAAATTCCACGAGTCCTTCACCCCAGAGATCAGAGCGGGCATGTTAGATCTTCTAAGGAGAAAGTGCAGCGCAGAGAAGGATGGCAAAGTGTTGTTCAACAGCGATCTGAGCTGCATTCTTGTTCATGCTTAAATATATGCTGTGGAGAAGTGTCCATCTATTCCGCTGGATCTTTATTCTGTAAGTTTGTCAGAAAGAATGAATAAAATCAATATAGTTCAGTTTATCTCGAGTGAGTAAAAGTTGTGGCTGTACAAGAAGACACATACGTTTAGCTACTAAGTCGCTTTGATCAAACGTTGGCCTTTTTCGAATCTGTAAGCAAGTTTAGTATCGGTATGACCTTTTAAGATAAAGTCTCTATAATCTATATCTTTACAGTTAGAACAGCTCTAATGTGTGGAAAATGTCAGCTCTTGTGATAGAGCCACAGAAAATAATCACCCGGCTTTACAAAGTTTTCCAGTTATTGCTCTATATTTACATTTTTTTTTTTTCAGCCATCAAGGTTGTTTTGTTCTCAGTTGAATCTTAAACCTAAAGAAACATTGGATGCCAGTGTTGTTTCACATATGCAGCATCTGTAGCCTAATTAGGCAGCTATTCCGTAATATTTTTTTTTTAAATCAGTGTTAATATGACATTATGGTTTGCAGCAGATTTAACCTTTTTCATTTTTATCTTACAGTATAAAAAAATAACAAAGCACTTTATTTATTAGCAAAATGAAGACAACTTTTGGTATAGTCTTAGTTGACACAATGTATTTTCAAATGGGATTAAAAAAAATTCCAAAAGATACTAAATACAAAAAAAGAATATTTATTTTATAACATTAATTATCACTGATAGATCATACATATTGAGTTATGCTGAGCTGGCAGGTCTTTGCTGAACCCTGATTAAGGATGTGACTAGCTGATCAATATTTATCATTGTGCACAATCTGATATCCATGAGGTGTCACATGATTAGCTAGTTCAAACATGAGTTCAAAGAGGGTATCTTTTTTTTTTTATTATTTAAATAAACTGCTGTTCACAATAAAGCCTGCAGATGGTGCTGCAACTCTCAAAATGCAGGTGAACCTGCATTATGCTATGTTGTACTAACTCCACTTGGTGGCATGCTATCCCTACATTCAGTAAGGCCATGACAGCAAACGGTGGAAACTTTTATTAGCCATATCAGTGTGCTTAATATTAAGCATTTAATTCCCGAGCTACCAGTGGTTATTTGACTGTTACATTTTCAGCCCCCACTCGCCCAGTTATTTCATTTCTACACTGGCGTTATGCCATCTGCTGTGGCCACATACGCACAAAATCCAGTGGAACGGCTGAGGTCTTGTCTCAAGCTATCTGGCAAATGTATTCTGGCTGTTCATTTACCTCATTAGCTTTAATAGATCAGTAATTGAAATTCATCAGAAATTCTTGTCAGTGCACTCCCCCCTGATGTCAATGGGCTTTCAGCACCTGCTCAGGCTCCATTACTGGGGGTCCTCGCTGGGCCCTCTCATACCACAGAGTGACAGAGCATTAGTCACAGAGATAATCAACCTCAATACACTGCTTGCCACTAATGTTCTTCAAGAACTATTTACTTCATGTGGCAGTTGGTGTCTTATCAGGGTAGAAGTTCTCCACTAGATAAATGTGATGAAATTTTTATAGATCACCTTGTTGTCCAAGTGATTGATTATACTCAGAAGTGCCGAACAGCTGGGTATTGTCATATTATTAGCTGGATATTGTTTTTATTTACTTCCTGCCACCTGCTTATAAGCTGATGCCATAATGACAAGCCACGTCTTTGAAGGGTGCGTGATGCAGATTTCTATTTGCTTATGAAACTCACGGGCTTTTTATTATGCAGACGATGCAGAGAAAGCTGTGGGTTCCATAACTACTTTCTTCCCATATTGGCCATGCAGCACGCTGGTCAGATGTCAGATGCTGCAGTAAAATTTTAACATGATTGAGGAAGCCTCTAGGTGAAAGTCTTTCTCAGAAAAGTGATCTCTCCGGTATGGCCATCTGGCGGGCAATCAGAGCTGAACTTCTAAGTTGTGTCTTCAATCTTTAGGGGCAATGAGGAAACAGGCCATGTGTTCAAAGTGTGACTACTGGTATGCCTTAAATTATGTGCTGTACCCACTAGTAGGGCTGTTTTTAAAATTATTTTCTTGGCTCAGCAAACGTCTTTGGCACGTGTTGTTAGGCAGAGAATATGCTTCATTCACAGCTGCTTTAATTCTCCTGTAATTAATGAATTTAATATATCACTGCTAAAAAGTATCACATGTAAAATTTAAAAGCTAAACCAGAGTAAAACAGAAAAACGATTTTAAAAAACAGCATTGTTTTTGCTCACTAGGAGATACCATCGTCACACCTACTGCACCTAACGCGTATAAAGAAATTACCTTGTTATTTTGTTGACCATAACTTCACACCATTTGTTTTCACGTGTAATAGGTGCTGATAGTGCACATACAGAAGCAGTGTTAACCCATAAATATAGCAACTGTGGAGGTCAAGTAATGTGCATTGTTTTCCATATGCGTACCTTTATTCTGCTGTAAAATGGTTTCCAACAGTCTTGCTGATGCTAGTGTGTCCTAGAATACTAAAGCTGGTAGGGATAAACCTAATCCCAGCCACTAAATGCACATTTATGATACCAGTGCTTGCATTTATTTGTAAAGGCAAATAAAAACGAAAGCAGCGATGACATTTTTGGTATTTCTCTAATCTGAATTCACACGGTTTGGCCAAATTGACTCTTCAGATGTCTATCTTCTTTAATAATATAGCCTCTACTCTGGTTTACTCTGTATGGAGAGCCACTGCTGGCCCAGAAGCATCTTCTATCAGCCATTATGTCAGTGTGTAGCCCTCTTTGAGAAAAGAGCAGGACATAAACCGGCCCTAAAATACATCACACACACTTTAATGGGCAGAGGCTGCGGCTGGGCCTTGAAATATAGCTCTGATACCGGTCCTGTAAATGGCCGTCCTCTGCAGCATATTTCATTCTAGAGAATTAGTCCTGTTTAGCAGCCGTTGTTATATAGCAGCTGTCCTCCATAGGTCTGAGTACAGCAGAATATGGCTATTTGATTGATGATTCCCGGGACTTTTCTTAGTTTGGAATTTTATCTAACGTCAATTAGCAGTCGATAGAAAACAAGGTGGAAATTCCTGCTGAAAAATTTCTCTTCTCTTCAAGTCGGTGCAAATTCTGCTGCGCAGAAGTGATCTTATAGAATCAAAGGCTTAAATCAATCCAAGGCGATTAACTACAAATCAGAAAGGGTGGAATGGGGTGACTCTACTCTAATCAAGTTTACCTTTGTCTGTCTCATTAATCTAGCGATTCAAGGCCTTATAGCCTGATGTACAGGACCATTCCTGTGGGTGTGAATATGGAGAATTGCCACAGATAAGATATGGCACCATATTTATTCCAGAAGTGCCATTAGTGGGACAGATAAAGCAGGACAAACACGCCACTAATTGACCGCTTCTGTTCATATTTTTGATCAATTACAGATAACACACATTTGATGATTTCATAAATCATACTAGTTTAGACTTTCTTTTTTCTAGCACAGTCGTTTAACTTGTGTCGAGAGGAAAAAAGTTGAAATGAAAAACGGGCCACTTTAGAAGAATTCTATATGTGTCTGACAAACAGTGATAACAATTTTGTGAAACAACTTGATATTTCTCTAAGCCATGCTCTTTTAAGTCAATATTTGCTGGTTTGATGGAAAAAAATAAAAAACAGACACTGTCACTTACTCGCTTTGTCAACTGGGAGAGTTCCTGAGGGCAAGCTCCTCTTTAATTACACTCTGTGACGTTTACCCCCACTAAATGCCCCTCACAAGGTTCAGGGTTTGGGGCTGTGCTTGTCATTGTGTGGGAAGTGGAAGAAGAGTTTTTTTTAAAAAGGAAACCTAATGCAGAATAAGAGATTTTCTCTTGAAGTTGTTGCTCAAATAGGGTTTGTTTGATATGCAAGCTGTGCTTTTATTAACTACTAGGTTTCTCTGACATGATTAGAGCAGAACTATTTTTTTATTTATCTTAAAAAAAACATTTGCATACTTTTAATGTTCATAATACTATAACTATGGATTGTGCACACTCATATGTTTAACTTTAATATATCCCGGGCTCTACAGCCACACTGGTGATGTGGGTCAGTCTGCCTGAAAGAGCTGTTCACCCTGCAAGAATTTAATTAGTCTGGGATTCAATGGAAAATAAATAAGTAATGTTTAGAGGTTTAGCGATGCTGTTGCAAAGGATAAGAAAGGAAATCTGCAGGAAACACTGAGAAATCATTGAGTCATGGCTTGGAAAATGCCAAATTAAAGATACTGAATGTTGCCATCCTAACTATCAGTGACTTCAGTGTATCGACAGAGGCCTTTCAACACCCTTATCGTTTGAACCCTGTAGATGATATCAGCTATGTTTTATTACTGTTATTACTGAAGATGATGTCTTTCTCTCTCTCCCTCTTTTGCAGCTGTATTAGTGAAGAGATACAGGACTTGGAGTAAAAACTGATCATGAAACAGAGCAATCCTGCCAGAAGTTAATACCAGTAGCAGGGATATTTGTACTTAATCCCTGTCAAGAGAAAAAGAAAATAAGACCTTACATTTCCCCGCAGATCTGCTATGGCTTTATTATTCCTCATTGCATTAATCAACTTGTATCTCGTCTTTTGCTTTTATTAAATGCCGTTTCTGGCTCACATCCATTCATCGGACCTTAAATATCCTCCATCTCTTGGGTCTGAGCTTGATTGTGCATAGGAAATGAAGTTGGAAACTTTGGAGCTCTATTTAAAGCGGGAGTCCCTGATGCGACCCCTCCCTGCCTTAATAACTTATGAACAGGATCCTCTGGTCCTTATTTGGCCTCATAGTGTTTCTGACAAAATCAGTTATAAAGAAATGTGAAACTGTTGTTTCTTTGTATCCATAAACAGGTGTTTATAGCCCCGGTAAGAACCTGAACACAATAAAGATGGTCGCTGATCTTGATATATTGTAGTGCAGGTGTTCTGGGGTATATTTGTCATCTGATGTTTGTTTCTTTAAGAGAGGAAATGATTAAATTGTATAGAAAAATGTGATTAGATTTTTTCTGAATTACACATAAGCAGAGAACCAACTGGAGAATATATGCACAAGTTCAGTGTTGTTACAAAAACATGAAGAGATTTAGATTTAAAACATTTCTGACTTTGGTATATTAAACATTCAAACACTTAGCATTAGGGAACAGAGAAAATCATTAACGGATGTCACTTTACTTAAGTGCATTTGCTGCAATAGTACTTTGATATTTTTGTGCCAAATTTGTATCTATTTTTAATTTTTTTTTCACTCAGTCCTTACAAGATTCGATCCTACTTGCAAATCAATAGAGCTATTGATGGGTGTCAGATAAAAACCATTACGGCAACCAGCTCTAATTCTTCAGCTGAATTGATTTCATTTTAAATGATCCATGTACATCCAGTGGAGCACACCACCACTGTGAGTGTGTTTTACCTTGACTTCATGCGAGAGAGACGTTATTCATCACCAAGAGAATGTCCCTTCTTCACACCCCAATAAAAAGCAGAGGAATGAAGCTTCTGTGGGTGCTGTCAACCCAACACTGCTTTATAAAGGATGACACAATTATATTTTACCAGCTCACCAAAAATGCTGACAAGCCCTGGTTCAATAAAACACAATTCTGCACCTAGAGAAGCATGCTGGTTTCTGTGCTATGGAGTCATAGCTCATGAACTACAGAATGTCATAACACTGAAATGCTCATCGAAGACATCAAACACATTTATTACAATTAAACCAGAGGAAGTGGGCATGGCAATGTTAGGAACCCAAAGTAATATAGTGTGTACAGATCTAGTTTAAGGGTTTCAGTGTTGCAATGCTCCGGACTCTTTGCATGACGGTCTCTTTTGCTGGGAAAAAGCTGCTCTGCTCATAGACAAACTTGAACCCCACATTTTCTTTCTCAGAAATAAACAGATGACATTTGCCTGTGAGCAAACAGAAGTTAATGCTGCATTACCGTCTATCAGTCAACTTGGAAAACACTTGTCTAAAGTATGATGGAGGATGTGTCGACAACATTAAAAGACGACTGCTTCCTAAACCTGAAATCTTGCAAATTCAAAGACAGCCGGCACGATGCTCCAGACAGCCGACCGTCAACGCCCTGCTGTTTGACGTTTACTAGCGGCAGGATATTGCTGCTTCTTAGCGGACTGCGTGTTTTTTCCTTGGAGAGAGACACATCTGGCTCTGGATAATCTCTCCTTAGTCTTCTCTGTGTAATGCATGCAAAGCTGTGCTCCATGTAATTCCCCAACTGCTCTTTTTTTCTCTTCCTTGACAAGTGTAAAAAGGCCAGTAGTATAAAGTATATCGCATACAGTGTTAGTAACCTGGTCTTACTTTTAGCCATGTTGCTATATATCCACACAGATATATAAGTGCAAGTAAAGACTGGTAAGAAGTTTTATCCATTTGCATGTATCTTTTTGGGGTTTTTTTTTTTCATTCCAATTTCTGTTGCTCAAAAGGAAAAGCCCAATAAAAACAAATTTGCTCAGGAGAGAAGACTACAATACTCAATGACAAAGTGAAGGCGGCTCAAGATGTGGTGGTATTATTATTCTTGACACAAGTAATATATAAACATGCCATAATTATGCTTTGTAACAGGAAATCAGGACAAATTGAAATTGAACATCATGCAATGTTAATGTTAATGAAATGTGCGGTGCGTAGTTGGATGCCTCGAGCCTGGAATATTATACGTACTTGCACCCTCACTTGTTTATTTATTAACAGAGGAATTGTCTGCTTCACTTGCTATCACTGAGGCTTGACAGCTGCACAGTCCAGGTGATGCATGAGCCAATATGTGGACTGGAGAGGGTTCAACGTCGCACATCAATATGAAAATCAGTTTCTGGCAGAAATAGCCCAAGGCAGTACATCCAGCACCAAAAAGTGACTAATCTTAGGGTCATAAACCCTGCACAAGACGCCCAGGGTCTTTTTTAGAGAGACAGAATTCAGAAATGCCATCATTTTCCATTCCACAAGCCAAGGACCTCATTCCTTGCATTAGCAGATTTCTTTTAATAGTGTGTGAAATGGCAGGGTTGCCAGAACTAAGCAAGAGCAAATAAAAGAGAGAGAGGGGGGGGATAGTGAAAGGTGACCTTAGTCTCTGGAGCGCCAGATTAAAACTTCAAATGCTCAGCCAGTGGCTCTCCTAAAGAAGCAAAAAGACCATAGGCACAATGTTACAGTAGATGGAGGTGGCTGCCAAATATCATCTTCTTACAGAAAGGGATTATGTATTTCACAAGGCAGTGGTGGTCCCATTGGTGGGAATATTAGTTCGTGTATTGTTCTCCAGATCTGCATATATTTCTGTTTATTTTTTTTTTCTTTTCATGACTTTCAGAACTTCTTAGCAGTAGTCTGGTTTTAAAAAGGAGACTTATTGTATGTGCAATTTTTTTACTTTTTCATTTTTGGATACAGTAAATTTACATACATGTGTATTTGGCTCAGTGTACTGTAAATAAAAAATACCATTAAGTTATTGGTAGTGCAACACATGTTTTAATGGTAGGCCTACTAACAATAGAAGTCTGATATAAGGATAATATAGAAATTAAAATCACAAGGGACTGTTTTTTACTGCTACTTACTGTATTTGTGTACCAAGATGATCCTTCACAATGTCACAATGTAAAATGTACATTTCTGGAAAATGGATTTCTCATATGCTGATCAGCCAGCCCCCAAATTGTTTTCAACTTACTGCCACCCCTTTGAATGACTGGGCATCACATTACGTAGGTGATCAGGCAGAATTCTCGATTCACTCCAGTGGCTCGATAATAACTCTGCTCACTTAATTACTCAGTTTCCCTGACAAAAAAAAAAAAGAATGAAGTAATTTTACTCATGAGGAGAGTGAAACAAAAGCTTTCCAAATCCTTGAATGGATTTCTATCTCAAAGCTCATGGTGGAGACATTTTGAACTGTAGCATCAGCGGGTGCTTTAATTACTGTTCAATGACTTTACTCTGAGTCCTTGACCTAGTTTAGATTCCTTATCAGAAACAGCCATGCTCTGAGAAAAGATTACTTTTTAAACTTTATAAAGAGGGCAGACAGAAAACAAGCTAATGCTATTGCACAAATACATGGAAAGGGACACAGCCCAGAGCAATTTGGAAAGCAATAGCCCATTCCAAGATGTGGCATCGGGCTGGCATCCACACAGCTCTTAAATTCCTTTCTCGAGCCAGATGGCTATGGAATTACACATTTTTTAATCTAAAGCATGAACGTCTGGAGGCTTGGGGAAATCTTCTTGGGATGGCCATTTTGGATTTATTTGCAGAGGAGGCAGTCTCTTGCCCTGGGGGCAACATTTGATGGTTAATATAAAGTTTGACACTGAATGTCCTGAGTCCACTTGGTGTTACTCTGACAGATAACTTAAACTTTCACAGCATGCTGCGAAGAGAGTCCAGTAATGAACAATGTCTTCTTTTTTGGTTTGTTTTTGATTGGTCTGAATAGTCTATAAAGCATTTATAATTATGATAAGCACCTTAAATCCTAATAACAGTCGTGTGATATTTTGGCATCTTTAAACACTGTTTCCAGCTTATTTGTTAGCTTAATTTTAGGTTAGCATAAAGGGGGAAAAAAACTAGCCAGTGTAGCATTGAAAAAACGACAACACAAATAAGTAATTTTTTTTATATCACAGAAGAAATAAACATGAGTGAGAAATAGGAATTTGACCTATTAATATTGTGACCTCAGGCGGTCCAGGTTGTGGATTTTGGTTGAAGCTACAGTGTCTTGAGGCTGGAAGGGAATAATCTTAGGATGCCCATTTTGGATTTATTTGCAAAGGAGGAAATCTCTTGGCCTGGGGACAACATTTGACTGTTAACTTCAAGTTTAAAATTGAATTTCCAGGTTATACTCTAAGAGTTAAGTCAAACTTTAATGGTACACTGTATTCGGATGATTTCAGAAAATAAACACCATCTTTTGTTAGTCTGATCAGTCTGTGGATGATATGAACATTAGCCTTACACCTGTAAACCAATAGTTGGATATTTAAATAAACCAATACAGTTGCCGTTGATCATGTAATTAAAATGATGCAGTGCTTTTCTATGATGTTATAGGTACACAAATGCAAAAAATAAAAATAAAAAATGGGTCAATTTAGCCCATTGTTAAGCTGTCGCTAGGCAACAGGGTGAACCTATAATGTATAATTCAGCTTTTGTGGCTACAAATCTGCCTTGAAATTAAAATGACAGGATTTTTTTTTTTCAAATGACAGGTCATTTTAGCCCATTGCTAGGTGGTTGCCAGGCAACCAGGGAGTGTATAATGTCTGAGTAAAATTTTGTGAATGTTACCGTAACTAGATGTTACAGTGAGGGAATAAATGCTTAAAGAGGGTCACTCTAGCGCAATGCTCGCTTGTTGCTAGGCAGCATCGTAACATCATGATATGTCAAATTAGATAACCTTCAAAGGCCTAATATGTACCTGTGTCACAAGTTTGAATGCTTGACACAAAGGAATCGGAATACTTTATTAATCCGTCAGGAAATTATGTGGTTACAGTTGTTCCGAGACAATAACAGTAACAAACTGAACTAAATTAAATAATACAATATATTACAAAAAGTTTGCAAAATAAGAAGTCAATAAGAAATTGCTCTTACATAAACAAATAGCTCAGTTATAAATATCCAGAATATTACAGAGGTGAAATATATGTGATATATATACATTTTGACATTGTGACCTTCTACTTTTGGCCACAAAAGTACTGAACAAACTAAACTACATACATGAAGAATATTGATACTCTGATACTGATGGGCATGAGAATGGAATCTGTTTTCTCTTCCAGTTCACAGAAAGTGCAGAAAGCAAATTGTACTTGTCAAAAGTACGACAACACAATCCCCTTTTTTTCTCAAGATTTCTTTGGGAAGAGTACACAGATTTTAGTGTATTGTGGTATAGTCAAAATGGGAACAATACATTATTCAACTGTAGTTAACTCTCCATAGTTTCATGTCTTAAGTCCACACACAGTACCCGCCCTTTCTCCACAGGCAAGAAAAACAACAGAACTGAACTCTCCGCTAATCACAGGCGTGCTGTCTTACAAAATTGTATGTGATAGGTGACTAGACTCAGTGTGAAAGTTTATAATGTATTCAGTTTCATTCAGTGCTACTGCCTCAGTAATACAATATAGATAGACAGATTTTCTGCTTTTTCGTATGGATTTGATTATTAAAAGCATCATTTTGATTAAAGAGCTTGCACACATGTTAATTTATAGCATCTGTGGCATAAACCTTTCACTGGGTAATACATTTGCTAATCAGTGTGTGTGTGCATGTATCGGTCGTGACATACAGCTTGGAAAATCATCAGAAATTGAAAAAGCATTTCTTATTTTCCTAATACCAAAGAATATAAGAACAGTTGACAGGTACTCAGCGGTCTTTTTTCATGCTGAATACAACACTGAGCAATCCACTTAAAGGTTAATTAGAAAAATTATCTGTTGAGCTGAAAACAAATGGTACCATGGAGTCCCCCTGCTGGCAGACGAGTTAATCTATGGCAGGTCTCCTCGCTTCTCCACCTGCGATCTGTCTCCGTCACTCTGCTGACAGTCCCTGTGAGCCACTGAGAGGATACGCTCCATCGCACCACTGTGACTAGCCTGCTAATGAATACAGAGGAGCCCAGGACGTCCAGACGCCCACAAAACGGCTGGGAAGACTCCTCTGGCTGCCACGATCAGTCTCTGGCCGGATGTGGGCTCAAATGAAGCGGAACAAGGCTGCTAGACAGAGAGTGCAGAGAGAAATGCCACTCAACCAAGACAGTGATTGCTCTGATGTTTGAGATTCATTCAATGAACCCCAATATGTCCCTGAGGGGGAGAGAACAGGCTGCAGTTTATGGGAAATCTGAAAGATTGTGCTGCAAGAAAGGTAATATAGAGAATAGCTCAAGAAACAACTTTCTGTGATTGGTATGATGCTCGTGACTAAGTTTAATACCGATCCAAATGAACGCAGTATATTAAACATTAAAGGTTCATACTCGCAGCGGGTATTAAGGTGGAAAAACATTTTGTTTGGTAGCTGAATTCATTCAGCGATGCACCTTTTAAAATTGTCTCAGGCAACCACATGAGACACACTGTATGCCCTTGAGGAGGCTTGCATAATCTAATCTAGCTAGAAAACATTGAGAGACATGGAAAAACTACATGGTCATGATCTCATTCAAGACACAACAATAAGAGCCGCATATACTAACATGAGTGATGTGTACAAACTGTAATAAGCCTGTTTGATGACAAGTACGAACAGGTCATGGTGCAGTGACACGGCTTAATTCATTGTCCCTGCTGACATTCACAGCGAGTCATTAAAGGTTTGTCCTTTCATTAGCAGACATCAGCCTTCAAATATCAGCATCGAAACAGGAAGAGGAGGGAAAAGTCCAGCATGTTTATAACCAAGCACAACATCATTTAGTTGTCACTTACTTCACAGCCTCTGTGAAAGTGTTTTTTCACTTTAAAACACCGAGATCACTTGTCATTTTCCCACAATTCAAACTGTGATGTAGTCTCCCCAAGCATGGCGGCACAGCATTTAGCTGTTTGAGCATGCAAGCTTCCCACAGGACTTCCTTCTGTGTCATGTTTTCATGATCCACACCCATAGAAAAGAAAATGTTTATTTCTCCCATCACTGTGCCCTGTGACCAGGTCGCAAGCTTTCAGCTGGAGTTGGTCCCCCACTGCTGACTTTGATTGTTTCCCTATTTAGACATGAACTCCTTTCCATTAATCTGAGGGCATCTGAACATGTTCGCTTCAAGTCTGAACAACCCTTGGTCACTTTTCCATAAAAGTTGTAATAGCGTTCTTACTAGGACACCCCAGTAACATTTATTAATCACTTTCTCAGCATAGTGTCTGGACTGCATGCAGAAGCACTTACAGGCAGGCATCACAAGACTACAATGAACTGATGTAGAATTTTATTATGTTTAATAGGCAATTCAATACACCCTGAATGGCGCACTCGCTTGTCCATCATGTTGCAGCCGGAAAACTGGCCTCATGCATTATATGTGACTTGAAGACAAATCTCAGCTACATGGCAAAGAGTGCTGCATATTTCAGCCCTCTTCGTCACCGTTTTAGCTATGTCTTTTTCATGAAGCCAGCCAGCGATGGTGCATTCCATGTCTGAATAGCGTTAGTTATGGGGTACTCCCTTTACGCCCTTCTAATTTACACCCTCTGCTTCATTCCTGCTATACAGAAATTGTGTGAACCTTTAGGAAATGGATTCAAAGCGAGTCTGATCTCTGACAGGCAGTCATTCACCGAGTTGCACATTAACCACGTACACAGATAGGTTTTTAGTTTTAGAGCAGACATTTTAGCTGATCACTAGAATGCCAGCCGCTTAGCATACTTATTTTGATGAAAGTTGGTGGTTACTTTATTAAACATATTTAACCTCCTTGAGACCTGAACTCTTCCACAGCATGCATTTTTAATTTCTCTTTGATATTTGGGCATATTGGTGCGCGATGAATGTAAAAATTAAGAATTACCAGATTTTTGTTTTTACCTTATTTTTGTTTTTAAGAAAATAAGAGCCGCATATGAGGATATTCATTTAAAATTTTGATAGAACAGTGGCAGTATAATGTCCTCATGAGTGGATATCAGGCCCTTGTAGAGCAAAATTGAGTAATTTGGTCTAAATAACCCAAAATGTGATGTCCACATATGTAGACAGCAGGTCCTAGGAGGTTAAGGTGGCATGTAAGAAGGTTTAAAAAAGGAACTGGCTTTGCAAAGAACCTCTCACTATCGAGCATATTTAAATATATTTAATGCATGGAACAGCTAACCTCCAGATTAAGACTACAAAAAGCAAAATATGATGCTTTCGACTATTTTGTTTCTTTTATTCTATTGGAAAATGTTTTTGCTTTGTGTTTGTGCGCGCGCGTGCATGTGTGTGTGTATACCATGGTTGGTATCTTTGTGAGGACCAAAACTTGGAATACTATACTTGTGGGGGCCAACAGTACTTTATGGGGACAAAAGACCCATCCCCACAAGTTTGACGGCGTATTAGAGAGTTAAAATGTGGTTTTAATGTCAGGGTTACAATTAAGATGGTTAGTTTCAGGCTAAGGGTTAGTGTTAGGCATTTATTTTTGAAGGTTAGGGTCAGCATTAGGTCACTAAGATATAAAAACAAGTGTGTGTGCGTGAGTGTTTGCTTTGTTCTGTCTAGATTTGCTATGCCAATACTGAGTGCTGTAAATTTGGAGCAGCCGTGTTTTGTTTCGTATGTGTTTGGAAAAATCATAATAAAAATGTACTCAAATGTTTCGATTCAAAATTGGTTAACATATCTTATCATCAACGCAAGTGGCATGTGATTCTGCTTGCACGGTAACAGTCAATTAAATGACTCAGAGCAAACCACGTGGAGCTTTTTCCTGATGGTGGTAAAGGTACACTGCTGCTTGTCGCAGCACAAACACACAATTTGCACAAATACTCATACATACAGCCAATATTTGCTTTTTATTAAGCATAAGATGACAGGCAATCAGTCTTACTTGCCTCTTGCATGATGGATATGGCACAGACTTTCTTGATCTCACAAGAATTTATTCAGTGCTGAAGTGAACCTAATTTATTCTGATCAGCTTTCATAAGGAGAGTTTGCAGAGCTTTGATAAGTCTTTGTAAGGTTCATTTCCCCCCCTTACTGTGTTTAGCATCATACGCTCAGATGCATTGTTTCAGACTATATTTTTCCATAAAGATGAATTCCTATTACTAATGATTTATCTAAGTGTTTATCATGAAATTGGCAATACAATAGAATACAGTGATATTGGCCTTCTACATAAATGTCATGGTCCGTGGTCCTGTGTCTGTGGAATGCGTGATGCTCGGGTAGCCACACCCCCGGGCTGGGCCATCACCAGCACACCTGCTCTCCATCCCGGTGATTACACGGAGATCCACTTAATCCGGCGCTGACGGATGCTCCACGCCAGTCCGTAGTCATCCCCACAGTGGTAACCAGACTTCCACGAAAAGTGTGCATTCTCTTCTGCTTGGAACTTTGTTTAACCTGCCTACTTCTGTCCAGGTTTCTACTCGGCGTCTGCTACCTGCCTGTCTTCCGGCTCAACTGGATCTCGCGGTGCTCACCTGGCCCACTCGCCATTCCACGGACTTCCTGCCCCCACGGACTGCCACACTTCCCTCCCGAGCTCCCACGGTTCCGTTCTATCGTAAGCCCCTACTCTAACTCAGTCCTGATATGTTCTCCCCGCTTCCTGGCTCCCTAGTAATCATCTCCCCTTTCTATTGCAGCCCCCCGCCGTCCCGATCCCGGCTTCCTCGTGTCATTGTTTCCCTGGATTTTTAGTTTCTGTTTTGCTCTCTACTTTCCCCGGGTCGCCTTTCGTTGTTTTAATAAAGTGTCTTTTTGTTAGCTCGGAGTCTGCGCCTGGATCCTTTCGTGCCCGCGCACCACGGCGCATGACAATAAAACACTCAAAATTATGAGTATTAACAACTTCTGAGTACTTTAAAAAACTACAACCCGTTTCAAGTAAAGCAAGTAAATAACCCCAAAAAGCGGAAACGAGGGGAAGAAGAAATGCTAAAATCCCATAAAGCTTAATGTTCTACTCTGTTGTGCCTTTTTTGATCAGAGCTACAATTCAGCTCATACAAATCACAGCTTACACACTTTCAACAGTGCATGTCTAAGTACGTGTGTGCATCTGCAGGGTTGGAGTTGCAAACTATTCCCGGAAGACCATAATCGTTGTCCTATGAGTGATAACAACCACTTCATTTAGTTCTACATTCCCTATGATAGGCCTCATTCACTGGGATCCTCAAATGACATTATATTATCAGGAACACGGGCATCTCTTGGGAGTGACAGCATGGGGGTGTGAAATCATGTCCCCTTTCATCAAAAGAGTTATGATCAGTCAAGTTGGGCTCATAACAAATAGCAGGCTTTGCGCTTTTATCAGCAATGCCATGACCCTCGACGCTGTGACCTCATCATTAATATGGGAAGGCCACATGATAGATCAAAGCATGGTTCAGTGGAGCATCCCTGGGCCAGAGCCGGCCTTGAATCGTACATCACGCCATCCCTGTGGGGACTTTACGAGGGTCCGGGGAGAAAGGACGATCTCGAGGCTGTCATATTTGTTTTACTTCTTTTGATAATGGCTCCCTTTTAAAAGATGACATGAAGGAATTTCTCATTAAAATGTTGCTGTGATTTTAACTGTGATGACATCCTCTAATGCAGATAAAACAGGATTGTCACAGAGTGGTTCTGACAATCTGTTTCGTGCTTGTGTTGGTTCAGTTTGGGTCAGGCTTTAGTCTGTTATTAGAATACTATAAGAAACGACTCTTGGAAGTCGCAGCAGAAATACAAATAAGAGGCAAAAGTGAGCTGATGCAGCTAAATGGTTTCCAAGGACCTTGTTCAGAGCATGAATAAGACATTTCAACACTGCTCAGCTGTTGGCTGTGTGAACGCAAACATTAGTGTAAAATGTTAATTTTCATTTGCCAGTATAGATATGCAAAATACATTTAGGAAAGATCAAAGAAACAAAAGGGATGATGCAACCAATTAAAAACCGTAGATTTATTATATATTTGGCAGTTGACACTATGAAAGAATTTGTTTTCACATTCAAAGACCACCTTTGCAAAAAAAAGACAATTATACACTTTAAAGACCCCTAGGTTACCTGAGCACAAGGTGTCTTTGTTTTTGTTTGGCCATGCTGTGTTTTGTCCTGCAGGAGCTGACTGGAGGGTAATTGGCTGGTTGAGATACATTTTGGCCCAGTGTGCTAACTGATAAATGCTCCATCCTCCCTGCGGTCTGTCTCAGAATCTGACTAGCTGTGCTACGGCACGCTCCTTGGGTTTTTTCTTTCACTTCCCACATATACCGCAACCTATTCCTACATGCTTTACACTACCGACTTGCTGATAAATGCAAGTTATTGTAGGTTAATCGTGTTTTCATACATACCGTCAAGTTTTCTCAATCGCCACCTGGTATTGTTTCCTCATTCCTTGTCACAGTCTACGAGGCAGGCTGTGACAAAATATAAACACCTTTCATACCTGCTAATTGTACGTGCGCACGTGTGTGTGTGTGCGTGCGTGTGTGTGTGTGTGTGTGAGAGAGAGAGAGAGAGAGAGAGAGAGAGAGAGAGAGAGAGAGAGAGAGAGAGAGAGAGAGAGAGAGAGATAACATCGTAAACAGATGCACTCAAAGGCTTAGACTGATAATATAAAAAAGGCACTTGTGTGTGCCGGGATAAGGTTTCCTAGAAAATGCTACCTATTTAATATCAGTAAATAATTTAATGTGAAACAGTTGTGCAGGCAGATTAATGAGTGACCCACAGTCAGAGGGGCTAAAAGAAGGTTAACTATAGTCTCTTATTTTATACTAATGTGAAAGGTACATACTAATTTAAGTCAAGCTTTCAATCATTTAGAAACTATTCCTTGTTATTATGGAGTCTCCTCTGACAGACAGTTATCCTGAGTGAACAAAGTCTCATTTATGAGGCTGTTTAACTTTGTTGGTACCATATTGTTTGCTATGGTCCAATAAGCACAGCTAAATATATATATATATATATACAGTGAAATGCCTAATGTACTTTTCCTCAAACTACCTTTGAAATCTATTGCAGAAGTCATCCAGGACTTCCTCTCATTGACCAGCAGGACTTAATGTTTTGTTAAAGTCCAGTGAGCCATATCCCTCAGGTTGCTTTTCACCTACAATCATGGGGACAGTTTCTTTCAGCTCAGAGAGACATAGCTCAACTCCTACAGGTAGCAGCTGACATGACTATTAGTCTTTCTTCTGGTACTTGCAGGTGTCAGACTCGCCAGTGCTCACTTGTCAGTGCTGCTCTGTGTGCTGTCTGAGGTGATTCATCTTCTTGCCAGCATCATTAACTTCCTTGTGAAAGGACTGGCAGAAGGAGACTCAAAGCAGGGCTCCAAAGAGTTTATGTGCCTTGTCAGGAGCTACTTTCCCTCCTTTGTAATCAGATTGAAACTTCTTTCCCTTCTATATAGTTTTTTCGTAATTATTCTTTTTAATTGTTTTTCTTCATTTTCGCTTTCTCAGATTGGAAGACAGCGTCCTGAAAGTCCTTCATTCAAATGTATAAATGCAATATTTGGATGACTGAAATTCTCAGAAATGAATTATCTCATCTTGACACCATTCAATAAAAGAGCAAATGCTTGAGTTGTGATTACAAAGTTAAAGAACAAAGAGAAAAATGTGGTCATATTATTAATGCAGGCACATTTATCATGAGCCAAAACAAACAAATGGACAATGGCATAAAAGCACCCTCGGCACTATTCTATTTTGTTATTTTCCCATTAAACTAATGAGTTTCTGTTGTTTGCCATTAATTGCTTCATTTCATTTCTTCTGCAGATATTTATTTCTGCAATAGCATATATTCACTGACTGTTTGCTTTATTTAGGCTCCTAAATGAAACAAGTTAATTAGTGATCGAAATACAAAGACCTGTCAAATTAACCCTTTTTTTCCAGTACATTACACTTCTGAATTAAACCAAAATGAATTCTTACAAGGTTGGCGCAAGATATCACTATATAGGTCACAGTTGAAAAAATGATATGTCTGGGCTTGATGAGGCTCTCAAAACGAATGTTTAAAGATGTCATCATGTGCTCCTGTGAATGAGAGCAATGGCCTGCAGCATCAATAATATATTCAAAGCATATCTCCTGCTTTATTAAATGTAGCAGAACACTCAGGAGTTTATGAGAATTACTGAACCTGAATAAAAATGATATTACTCATGTAGAAATGGTATCGATGGGTGCACAGTTTATTTCTATTGCTTGTTTTTTCTGTCCTTGCTTCTAAAAACATCTCTTAAACATTTTTCTTTAAGTTAACAGCAAATTAGACGGTTAGCTCTCCCAGAGTGTTTTCCTCTGGAAGAAAATAAGCAGAAGATCACCCCGTGACCTTTTCTCCCAAACAAACCTCTTTTTCAGCTGCTCGATAACAAGTTATTATCCAATATGGATTCTAAAAGCTGGTGAAAAGTGGCAGAGGGTCTGTACAGGGGAATTATTAAGCTGGAGTATGGACTCTTAAGGAGTGCTATAGAGTGTCCTTCAACCTCCAAGTGTTTTATTGTGAAACCACACAGCTTCAAATTCAGCTTAGGTCTCGTCTTCTGTGCTTATTATTTAAAAAAAAAGGGAAATATTTCGCTGGTCTGCTTCTGAAGCTAGCTGAGAGGTGATGTAGATCAAAATTCTGAAAATGTATTACTGTCAAACACTCATTTCGTTTTTATCAGCGCTGCCAATGCCTTTATTTGTGTCATTGGAATTTAATAACAAAGGGGAATGTACCTGCCTTCTTTTAATCTGATGGAAATACTGGTTGTTGCAGAAATAAATACACTTGGCTTTAATGGAGCTGTCACCCCTAATAGCTGTAAGTACATTCTGTGTATAAAGGTATTACACAGTACCGTGTGCCTGGTGCAGAGGATGATGGGGTAATGTCCCCTATAAGCACTGCAGAGCAGCAACACTCCCAAGATGATTCGCACTCTTTTTTCAATAATGCAGCTTATAGAGAATGCACAAGCCATTTGTTTGGGATCATTGTTTGCTCTATATGTGTTGCAGACAATTGAGCCAGCAAACCTCCTCCTCAGATTTACAGTGTTTGTTAATAGGGTTATAGAAAGGGAGCAAAGGGAGAGAGAGACGGGGAGCGTGCTAATAGGAAAAACACCAAATACAGGGGGAGTTTCATCTCTTGTGTCTCCACTTGATTAGTTTAACAGCTCCTTTGATCTTTTGCTGTGATTGAAGTGTTTAAGTGGAACATGGGGGGCAATGGCAGAGCCAGAGAGCAGGCGCCAAGTAATGCGCCACCAAATGCCTATGAGGCACAACATCTTAATGTCAGGGGGAAATTAAAACACTTTTCCATTACCAAGGCCCTTGAATCTTAATTCATTTGTCCACACACAATATAAAGTAGGTGACAAGGTCAGTAAATACTCATTGAATAAGATGTGAATGTTGACCTTTGAGCGCAGGTAGAAATGAGAATAATTTCAATATATATATATGAGAGGGAGAGTTCACCTGCAGTTTAAAAGCAAATGGACTAACCCTGTGCACTGAGCAGCAGGGTCCACATTGATCGCTGCAACATTCAGCAACTTTGCACGAGTGACTTTTTAACTTTTGAAATTACAACCTCAGATTTTATAAATTGTGCAAATATCAGTGACATCACACTTGGGTTTATCAATCTGGAGGCTCACATTTAATGCCAAATTATTAGGCCTTTTTCAGTTAAATGCATTTTAAACCAACGCTGTGTCTAAGTATGGCCCACTGTATGTTTACAGGCTCACCATGGACATCTCTAAAATGAATTGCATGGACGGTTAATTTAAACAGTATCATTTATCTTCTGGTCAGTACCTTGCTACTGTATTTTGAAGGCACGAGTCCCTGCGTTTCTGTTCTATGGCTTGCATTTGTTTTCTATGTTAAGTGGCTGTGGTCCTTCAGACACTTTACTGGTTATTCTGCTTTGCAATATGGTGTATGCCAAGGCCAGCCAGCTGGGTTGACATAGTAATCTTTCAGTTTGGCTTGTAATACCATAAATGATGCTAACAAAATATGTGTTTTTTATTGCTAGCTTTTTCCTTTTTTTAATGGTCCTTGTAGTGGTTATTTTCTCAAAGTTAAACCAATCACTGAGTGTCAGCCAGCAGTTTTTCAGAACCAACTCAGAAGCATCTGGAGTAAGTACTCTTTTCACCCCGGAAACAGCCCTGAAAGAAGTCCTTCAGGGGTGCTTCCTGTGATGGGAACATAAGCACAGGTGCAGGCAGTCTTAAAACAGATAGCTCCTGCAGTGGACAGTAGACAGGATTTTTTTTATGCCCTTCACATGTTGGAATGCTTATTAACTAAATGTGTGTAAGTTTTGTCTGTTAAAATAAAAATATTCCTGACAAACATTTGGCTCTAGTAGTAAGTCCTACTATTATAGGAAGAAAATAATATGTAAATATGATTAGATATATTGTTGTATGTGTCGCTGCTTATACACTGGGAGAGTTAAACAGAGGTTTTTGCTGATTAGTGTGCTCCACTTTTAAAGCTGCAAAGGAAAGGGATTTTAGGATGACAACGAACCAGTAATTGTAATGCTGTCACAGAAAACAGTTTTGGCTGGGGTTAGTGGAGTGTAAACTGCCCCTAAATCCAATCCAAAGAGCACACCACAGCTGCTAACAGCACTCTAACTCTAAGGGCCCACTTTGGAAAAGTGGGGAAATATTATGCTCTGACATTCAAGGCTGCGCTCCAATATTTTTACATAACAATATTGCAGTGGCTATGTCAAACCAGTGAAATACCAGAACAAGTATTGCTGAGGACAGCTTATTTAATGAATTCAATCAAAACCAGTTATGTCATTACATATTTGTCTAGCAGCCAGCGATCAGCCATCATCTCCTATAAAACCCTGTCACCGTCTGGAGCTTTAAAAGTCATAAGCTTGAGGTATCTCCGGGACACACTTCACAACACAAACAATTTGGTACCTGTAATGTTATGTCAATACCACTGGACACAAGACAGATGTTGTTATTATTTTGTCATTTCAACTTTTTTGCACCAGTTGGAGAATGTCAGAGATCCCGCTGCCCTGCGCCACAATGTCAACTAATGACCGGACATTCAGAAAAGAGCAGCAAATTTGTTACCACTGACAGAAAGCAGTGATGGATTTGAGAGTGAACATCCACAGCTCGCCGCAGACAGTCTTAAAGGTGTAGTGACACTGTGAGCACAAAGCATTACTGCTGATATAAACGCAAGAAGAAAACTGGAAATGAAATGAATTTTTATTCATGTTAAACTTTACCTAATCGTAATAAAAATATTATACTGCACTGTTTACTGATATTTCCTCAGTCTATTGTGGTTCAATTAAAGGGGTAAAAGCAAAAGTTACTCTTTTATTATTTTGTAATGTTGTGAAACTTTGTCCTTGTCCTGTTGACTCACAGATAGTACGAAGACAGCAAACATTGTATTCCCTGAATGAATGGATGCAGTTTGATTTTGTCTCCTGGCTACTTACTGCATGGCTTTCAGCTTTTGCTCCTAAGCAGACCTCATACTGTACAGTTTCAAAGTTTCCAATCACATAATTAATAATGCTTCTCTTATTATTATCTGTCGTAGGTTATATTAGACAAATGTCCTCATAATATTATTAAGAGGAATTATGTTTCTTATAGTGCGTGATTCACACAGAGCATTAAAAGAAACTATTATTTATTGGCTTAAAATATATATATGAACTTTAGCGGTGCAAGAATTTATAAATAATGATAAAACTTAAAAAAAAGTAAAATGAGTAAAATTAAAAGTGGCTACATTTGTTGTTCTTTTAGTTTAATGCTAACCTCAATCTAAAGCATTTGGTAAAACAGACCTCATGTAGTAAAGTGATATTTGTCTCAAAGGAGCTTTTTAGGATTAAAGCAAATACACATCCATTAAACTCTGGAATAGTGTGAGAACCATGGTTAAAATTGCACTTTCACGCTCCAGTACAGATGCATAATATTAGATGCCAGGATGTTGTATATGAACCGAGAACATGTTAGATTTTATGGGGAGCAGACTCAGTTGTAATTCATTGTAACTGTTTGAATATTAATGTGTTCTCCCTTTTGTGTTGGTTTGACATTGATACTGAAGATAGAGGCATATATGGAGCATGCTACAGACTTTGCCATTTACATTTGACATACCTCATGTTTTTTATCTGAAGAAACTCACATCACTTAATACAAAAATACAAGAAGAGGAAAATACATATTAATGATACGTGGTCTTAGGTTCATAATACATCTATAAAAGTACTTTTGGTGAACATACTTGGGCCCCTCTCTTGGACATCTAGATGAAATCATCTCAGCTCCATACTGTATATGGCATAACAGTGCCAACCTCTGACTTTTGAGGTTTTTGTTGTTGTTGTTTTTCACATTTTGAAGTTCTCATTAAGCACATTGTCTGCATTAGCGCAAGCATCCACTCAGGAGAGATAATCCACTGATTCTTGTTAGAAGTCCAATCACTCCAATTACATGTGCTCCAAAGTGACTTTTCCCAGTCATCCGGCCAGGGATTTCTTTAGCCATCAATTAGAAACGTCGCTTCTAATCTGAGCCGGCTTCCCAGACACTGGTCATTTCCCATTAGAGTCATTTTCCCCAGGATCCCATGGAGCGATAGACATCTCCGCAGCTCAATAGAGGAGACGTGGAGGAGACCATAATTAAAGAGGTGGCATTTACTCTCAGTCAGGCCCTCTCAGAGATCTGAATCTGCAATTACCTTCCAGAAAATAGCATTGTCAGGACAGGACCCACGTTAATAATGGCCCCCATCTCTGGGGCAGGGTACAGAATGCAATCATTTCCACTGAAGCCGCGCTTTGATTGTTTATCGCTTTACCCAGGGTTATCAGCCACTCTACTGTAGCGAATGTACACAGAAGGAAATAATCCTGTGGGCCACAAGAAGGGCTATTCAAGTATTTTGCTGAGTGGTGACAGGACTCATAAAGGGTAACTTTACCACCATACTCATAAAGGTTGTACTATCATGGATAGTATTCGCCATCCAGCTGTCTCGCTAAGTCTCACTATCTGTGAACATGCATCACCCCCTCTATTTTCACCCACACTTTCTGTCTCATTCACACATGCTGCAAGTGCATAGGCTCCCTCTACCAGTCCGTGCCTGACTTTCCAGATACTTTGTCAAGTGCATAAGGACCATTTGCACAGAAGGCAATTAAAAGCTTTACTGGTTTCTGCAGGCAGAAGGGTAGTTTGGGGGCCCCAGTCTACACATGAGCCAGCACCTTATTAGAGGGGGCTGGCTTTGTGCAGCAAAATGGCTCCAGTAATTTATACCAAATAGACTGCAGGTAGGGTATGAGAGCCAAGAGGAACGCATCTGCATTAATCAATATGAAATTATCCTGGACGTAATTTGTGGAGGGCAGCCATGCACCTGCCTAGAAATGTGATTGGGGAAGCCTGCAGACAAATAAGTGACTAAACACTGCTGAAAATCTTGTGGCTAGAACAAGAAAAGAGATCCAAATTTCAGTCCAATTGTCTGTCAATTCCCAAGAAAAGAGAAAACTGAAGAGTAAAACTAATGAATGTATAACCCGTTTGAAAACAATGGGTTTTTGAAGAATGCTGGATGCTTCCGACAGTAAGTCTTAAAGCTTTATAAGAGTTTAATAACACCTGTAGAATATTTGATGTAAACCTCCAAGCTCACTAAATGTGACTTCTAGATGATGAGCATCCCCGAACAAATGCAAATACAGGGGAGATGATTGTCAAGGGTTGTAAGGAAATAAATCTATTAGCATGGTTCCAGAGATAAGCGCGTCCTTAAAATGACCATATGCAAAGGTAGTGATAATGAGGATGTCCAGCGGATTTTCACATTTGCATATCTTCTAATCAATCCACTTCCCATCTGCTGCTTCGTGTAAAGGCCAAGATCACTGTGTCAAGATTTTTGATTCAATCTTTTGTTTACTCGATTTCTGTTTTTTAAGTAAGTCAGGCAGCTAACTTAGTGCGCCTGCACCTTTCTTTGTCCTTAACGTACTTGTGGTTTTTTCTGATATGCTTCTCCATGACAGTTTCCCAATGTCATTAGTGTCAGTAAATAGAGGAAAAGCTGAGAACAATCTGGAGCTGGTCTAGCCCGTCTTTGGCAGCTGGTGACCTTCCTGGTCTGTATGCTCCATGACTCTCCAGCCTCGTTTTTTTTTTTTTTTTTCAGTTTGCAGACAGCCCGACTCTCTTTATCACTTTCCAGGATCAGCAATTGCTCACCGACAGTCTCTCAGTAATGCATCCATGCTGGGTATCTCTTCAGAGCACAGCTATGTGCTTTGCAAATGCAACATACAAGGAGTGAATACAAGTGAGAGAAAGCTGGGGGAGGGGTGGGGCAGAGATGGTTGGAGGGAGTTCGTAGCATTTCAAGTACCAGCCTGAAGAGGAGTATTTTAAGCTTTACAGGAAGGCAAGATTTTAAAAAATTGCCTTCTTTTAATTGTTATCAGAGAAGCATATCAGCATATTTCCCTGATATGCTGTTTCCTGTGGACTGTACAGTATTAGGTTTGCAGGCATCCTAGATTGCTGCACCACCATGATGCTAGCATTTTAGTAACAATGATAGATGATCAAAAAAATTCAGGTCCTTTCACTAAAATTAAAAGCTCAGAAGCAAAGAAGAATTAAAGATAATCTCCTAGACAGTTGTGCATAAGCTCTTATACTGGACATGATAATACAAACTACGGTATAACCTCGAGAAACAAGATCTATATTTTCATATAACAACACAACAGGATGTGTTGAATTTCACTATTTTTCATTGACTCGAATAAGGCTTACCAATTATGCAGAGTGAAATACTGAAAACGTTTAGAGCCCTTCCTGTGATGCATGGTTCATAAGCATAGTACCACAGGCTTAATTGGTTGAATTCCTCTCTTGGCAGACAAGGAACTGTACCCCCAAGCATAGATAAAAGGCTTCTAAACTCTCTTTTGTGGAGCGAAGAGATGAAAGGGCAAAGAAGACAGGAGCTTGTCAGAAAGAAGCCGGTTCCAGCAGCCTGTTAGTGTGCAGGTGTAGCAGACCAGAAGAGCGACAGGTTATCATCAGCTCCCTGCTTGAGGAATGAGACGCCTCGTCATCAAATCATGATGTCTTATTTCCCCCTCGACTCTCGCACCCGGTCATCTTCACTTCTGACATGACAGACGGCAGTGTTGTTTACAAATATGAGATGCTCACTGTACAGAGGTGCCTGCTCAAATTTAACTGCCTCATTTTGTCACGGTTACTGTAGCTCCAAATCTGAAGTGGAAAAAAAGAAAAATTTCCCTATGAAAGCCTATGACCTTTTCCTTATGTTGCTTAGTAGTTAGAAAATAAATGATAGATACTAAACTCTAAATAAACTTTTTCACATGATGTTTTCCACATTCGGGGATATTAAAATAGTTTGCATTGCTTGAGATGCTTAAATAAAAGGTTGCTTTACGTTTACATGATCCTAAAATACTATGGACTGTACAGCCAAGGCAAGCTAGGATCAACATTTACAAAGAAGAGAGAGAGAAGGAGAAGAAAAGTATAAAATGCTCTCAGCTGACCTAACCCATTACCTGCTTCCGCCTATCTAAGGAGAAATTCTGCTGTTTTTAGTCTTTTAGTCTTACCTCTTTTCTTCCTTTTTTTTCATCCCACTTAAAATTGGGTAACTTGAGGCCACCAACAGTGTTCCTCTGATATTGTAAAACTGAGGCTGAGGCTGAACATTATTGTCATTCCATTTAAAACGAGTACACTACGCTGCCAAAATGTGTTCCAATTCTCATGATCAATTTCTGGGACTCCTTCATATGTTTTTATCTTGCTATATTAAGACATATTGAATATAAACCTTATCTGCACATTATTTTTTATTACATTATGTTATCTAAAGGATTTAAAATGTTAATTGAGAATTTTTTTATTATTTTTATTTTCAAATGTTACCATTTAGATCTGTTAGTTAACCATCGTTCCACTTTCCTACCAAAGCTACCGCCTTTTGAGTGTTTCTGGAGCTAAAGTGTGGCAAAACTAAGCTTTCAATTTGCACTACTTCATCCATGCCCTGTATAAGAATGGCTAATCAGATGAAATTGTGTTCCTCTATTTGAGAAGCGCTCGCACACGCGCACATGCACAAACAAGCAAACACACTCAACTAGTGCTATACAAAATCAGCTTGTCAAGTTGGACGTTAGATTTTTTTCTCCCTAATCAAGTGTAAAGATGAAAGAATGTGGCTGAAAAGTGTTAATATCACATCTAATAACTGTAATACTTTTTCATGAATGTCTTAGTTCATTTGATAATCAAACTAGAATAAAAAAGATGCATTTTGGTTAAATTAGTGCCTCATTTCCATATCAAGCGGGGCTATTAATAACATGGAGCCAGTGTGCAATTTCTCTCAGTGCTCCATGGGAAATGAGCTATGAAGAATAGCAATAATTGTCAATGGACATCTTTGCAACAAAGCATCTGCTTCATGCAACATAATCAGCCCTGTCAAAATTCTGAAAGGCCTCAAACACTGAGACAGAAAACATGGAAAGCACTTAATTAAGAAGAACGAAAATGGAAACAAGTGTAATTTAATCTTGTTTGGAGTTTCATTACACTCACACTCTTGCACTCCCCTCACAGTTAATTTTCTGCCAACTCTGGTGTTAGACTCCAGTGTTATAACGCTACAGATACTTGGCTCATCAAAATTTTTGTAAATGGGGTTTTGAATCTACTAAAAAAAAATCATTTTCTTTTATGAATAATTCTTTGCTGAAAAATAAATCCTACTATCTCTCAACTAAACAACTCAGGTATCAAATGTTACCAACCTAATAAAACCAAAAACAGGTTTTCAGAGCTATTAGTAATGCTTTAATAATCATAATTAAGTAACTGTAAATAGTTAATTAAACTTTAGTTAACTGTTACTTCATTGCTAACAAATATTGAGATGGCCAGATGTAACGTTTTCTAATCATTGTGGATAATATCATTTGTGGTGCAGTGTTACAAGTTTCTGTAATATAAAATGATAAGTGTATTGTATAATTTCAATTCATAGCTTACAGCTGATAAGAACTGTACCATGCTGTATGCATACTTCATATTGTATCTACACTATTATTTTTTTCATGATTAATGATCCTATCTACACTTCCAGAGTGGCATATATCGCCAGTTTGTCAAATATGCTGGAGTCTCAGAATTTCATACAAACTGACCAAAACCTGCCACAAAAAGAAAGAAAGAAAGAAAGAAAGAAAGAAAGAAAGAAAGAAAGAAAGAAAGAAACCCTTATCACTGTCTCCAGATTTGAATTTAATCACCACCTGCCTACTGAACTTAAAGGTATTAAAAACATCAGATGCAACCTTACAATAACCATGCAGATAATGTTCATAAATCCTTGTTTTATTATAAACCACTTATTAGTATCAAATTAGTTCATTCTTCATTCTTTTACAGTAATCAAATGCTGCAACAGAGGTCTGTGAACCCTTGCCAGAAATTCTGCTTTAATTACTTATTAAATGTAGTCTAGTCTTCATCTTGTTGACAGTTATAGACAAATACAGTCTAACACACACAAAGCATGCTTGTACTTTCATACTTCTGTTGAGCACACTCAGTAATCATTTGCATTCCAGGCTGGAAATAGTAAGCGAACTTGCGTGCTAATGAATTCTTCGGATGTTACTGTACTTAGTCGGGTGTGATCTTAAAGAATGTTGGATGTCAAATTTTCACTATAGAGATCCCGTCCTACAGTTTGAGGAATTTAAGGATTGTTACTTTTCTTCCTACGAGTGGTTGCCCTTTAAACGTTATATTAAGAGCACAACATATGCAAGGACTGCTTTGTTACCTCTGGCCCTGGAGGTCTTGTGATCATCGGGTGAACAAATAATGTCAAACTGTATCAAGATTATTTACATAAGGCTTTCAAGGAAGCAGTGTCTTACATGAAACCCAAAGCACACAGGAGGCAAAATGGCTCACATGAACAGAAGTTAGCTAATTAATCTAGAGAATAAAGTTTTTTGCAATTCACATCCAAGTGTTCAATAACGACATCAAAGTGCGGCATCTGTGTTATTAACTTGTTTGTGTATGATTGCTACTTATATGAAGATCATACCCATTTTATGAGCGACCAATTTAAAAGTCCTGGCTTTGTATAGCAGATGAATTTAATGCTCAGCTTCAACAAAAATGCACAAGTTAGATAAGTTGAGCATAAAGTAAAATGGTTTTGTGTGTTTCAGTTTTTCAGATCTCAGTCAAATTTACAAATTTACACACAGACAGACGACATGCTGCAGGATTTAATGAATGTTATATATTAACTGAATGTATGGTGACCTTCAGTCACAGAGCGAGTTCTACATTTATTAGAAATATATTTAAAATTAATGCTTGCAGGGATGGATTACTAAAATCTACAGTCTATGCTGCGGAGACATCCTTGTGACATTGCGTTGAGCATTCAGTGCAGTGTTACTGAGATTAAAAGAGCTATGTGTACCGTTGGTGGGAAAAAATGGATTACAGTGGCTCAAGCTTATAATGAATGAAGATACTAAGAAATGTGTGCATGGATTAAACAGGCAGCCCATGTATGAAATCTGCTGCAGGCTACTACAAGACACAAGTGTCAACTTGGACTTCAACTGCCTTACTATTATTCATTTTACAAAAAAAGATTAGAACATTTTTATGGTGGATGCCAGGACTCTATTAGTCATTGTGACATCATCAGTTTCTTTTTAATTTGCCACAAACAATAAGACTGAGCAGGAATTAAATGCCACAGTAGAAAAAATTCAGACTGGAATTCATAATTAATTACATGGAGTTGTAGTACACAAACAATACAGAAATGAGTGTTTAGCGGCTAAAAGCATCACAGAGTTGGTCTCCTTCAACTGTCATGCAGAATGTTACAGCTGGAAGATATTAATATACCACATGCATTTCAGTGTCGTAAATATGGGCAATAGATGTGATATCCCACCTACATAAAATTTTGATGCACTTGGAAATTAAATATGGGACATCTTTGGCAAAAATTATGTTCTTGGGGTACGAGAAGACAAATTTTCCACCTTACATATTTTTCATGAAATAATCCATCAGTTCTCTGTCAGCCAGTAAGATTATTTTAAGAAGGTGACTTGAGGTTATACAGTAAACAAAGTAAAGGAGAGTGTAAAGAATTGCTGGATTATTTCACTGAGCTAGGATTAGATGATTATTCCATGTTCAATTTTTTTATTTTAATCTAGCCTTTAATCAACCTACAGTTTTGAAGCTCAGAACTTTTTTGGGTTGTTAATAATAATTCTAGTCCTCTCAAAAATAATTTTACATATACGCTACAACACCATTAAGAAGTTTGGAAGTATCAGTCCCTTAGACACCAACATCAAATGCTTTTCTAATATCAGAATTTTGGGCCAAAATTCATTGATTAACCACAATGGAAACAATTTCCAACAAGACAAAAGCATAAATTTCTCTAATGACAGCATATTTCAAGTTATGTGACAAAGTAAGTGCATTTAGGCATGTAAGTACAGGTATGATGTTCTCTGAAACTTTGTCTAGCTATATATATATATATATATATATATATATATATATATATATATATATATATATATATATATATATATATATATATATAAGTTCATATCCACAAAAATGTGACATTTTGTATTTTTTCTTCTAATTTCACTCAAATCAAAAAAGGAAACTAAAACCTAATCAAGTTATGTGGCCGTGGGCAAAGCTATCCAGGAGCAACAGGTGTAACCTGTCGTATTTAAACCTCTGTCAAGTTGATGCTAGAGAAGTGGGTGGTGTCAACCTCCCAAGATCTTAAGCCCTTAAGGAATATGTAGTGAATACTTGAAAGTCTGGCAGATGATTTAAGATCTCCAAATTAATTGAATTGATCCTGTAAGCAAAATGATCTACAGGTCACATATTTGTTTAATTTTTACCTGACACAAGCCACTCCAGCTACTTGAGCTCAAGAGGAGAAAAGGAAAGGAAAAGAAGTCTCAAAGAAACTCAAAAGTCAGTGAAGTGAGTTTTTTTTTTCCATATGAAAAAGTAAGTAATTTCTAACTTGGGATAAATAAATTATTCTGTAGTCTTTTTTTTTTTAGTATAATGACTATAAAACAAAATACAAAACATCCTCACAGAATATTTGTTTAGCAGAAGGTGGAAGAGTTGAAAACTACTACACAAGTAAGTTTCTCAAGGTCTAATGATCTGTTTGATCAACTACTAGATTTCACTTTCCATCCAATGATTATTTGAATTTTTATTACATAGATTAAAATCAAATTAGAAGAAACGCTGGATCCTCGGGCTTTTCTACAATCTCCATTGTTCAGTATTATGACTATTTCCAAAGCAGTCTGGAAAAAAAGTATGTGACTAATGTCAAAATCAATTTTTCTCTCGCCGCCATGTTCTGATAAGGTCACTGGGACTCATCTTGGCACTGTAGCCCTTTTTTCTCCTGCTCATAAGTTCTGTCTATATCAGTCTCCATCACTCAAAGCACTGAATACTTGTCAGTAGTAATATCAGTGATAACTTGAATTTTTTTTTAATTAGAAAAGTACTTGAGATTGGCAGTAGAGGACTGCTACAGTCATTGTTCAAGGGTACATTATTGCAGAGGCCTATTCATACATGATCAATACAGCAGATATGACAGAGATTAAACAGAGATTCATCTCAACGAGCCAAGAATATGATCGATATTACTTATTTTCTTTATTTAAACAAGCAAAAATACTGAAAACAACCTAATTTACAATTTACATGATATATCTTTTGCAGAATGTCTACAGAATAGGAATCATCCTGTTCTAACTTTGAGTCAGAGCGCACAACGGCTTTGGAGCTAGCATTAGCAGGTGGATAGTACCTTGGGTGAGTTTCAACAAATGCCATACATAAACTACTAAGCGACACATAGAAAATATGAAAAGCAATCTGAAGAAATAAGCTTTTATTTATTTATTTACTTGTAAATGAAAATTTTAATGCACCAAGTGTATGTACTGTGCACCATACACACTAATGAAAAGCCGGGGCTGTTAAAAGTCTAACAGACTAATACAATGAAATGATTATTCTTGAGCCGTCCTATTCTTGAATTGTTAGATTATGTTGCCTGTGGTCACGTTCAGTAAAGCCTGTTTCCCTGCCCTTAAATTAAACTGATTTAAATGCTCGATAAGCATCGCCTCTTCAGCTGTGATCTTATCATCCATCCCTTCCACTTCAAAATGGGTCAGTGTATCATCGCTGTGATATTAAAGGCATTTGATGTGGGCTGCAAAATGTGACATTTCACTGCTGTGTTTACAGTATATTTGACTAAAACCCAACCGGCTCAGATATTTGGGTGTTTTTGTCATTATATGGTGCAAACATTCAAAAACTATAACATATTTACTTGTGAATCGAGACTAGTGCAAGAAGGCCACTTATTGCTCATTCTGTACAATAGTGTCCATCCATCTGAAAGGGAATTAGTTATCACAGGCCTGCAGGGAGCCTTAACAGAGTTTTGTTTCAGAGAATGGCATACCAGAAGCTGCTTTGTGTTTGCTAAATGAGCAACATCAGAAGTAGAAAGAAGAAACAATGAGAAGACGCAGTGGGAAGTTTCATCTGTAGTGTAAATACATTAGATTTCTTTATTTGAATGGGTTTTTCCCCCCAGTTTTTTCTCCAGCCTGTGATGTTATAGCCTAACACACACGTTGTTTGCAGGTGGTCTCGTGTTTCATGTGATTTAATACATTAATTCTCCTCCTTCGGAATACAGTTCTTAAAGAAAAAAAATCCCACATGGACCTAACTTATACCATGAATCTGAATACATCCCTGTGTAAAATCAGTAAAATGCTGAAATAAAAACTTCCACATCAGTGTGGTAGTTAGTACAGTATTATACAGAAATCTGTTTACTCTCACGACAGAAGTAAAAGTGATTACACATGTTATTTCTCCTTAAGACTAACCATATGAACAGCCAGCCTTTTTAATTTTAGTTTGTGATGCTCATTTTGCACATTTTTGATAACTGACTGACAGTGTTGGGGAGTAACGGAATACATGTATTTAAAATACAAAATATGAGTAACTCTATTCCGTTACAGTTACCGTTTAAAAGGTGGTATTTAGAATACAGTTACTTTGTTGAAATAAATGGATTACACAGAGGTATTTTCCTGTTTCATATTGTGGCGGGTCAGGACTGTTTGGGTTTTGTTTGACAGCTACGTTCTGTTGTTCCAGGCTGCAGGTTACGGTTGGTTACAGGGTGACGCCCTCACTCTGCAATAGTGTGTTTCATGCGGGAGAGAGTGCCTTGTTGTTGTTGTTGTTGTGCTAAGCTAATAGGCAGAATGCTACAGGGGTAGCTCTAAAGAATGTAGCATCATGGTCAGTGTAGTCTGTGCTGCAGGGAGAATGGACTACACGTGTCGATCGTGGATCAAGAGTTGGGAGTTGCCTTGTTATCGGAAGGTTGCTGGTTTGAGCCCTGGCTTGGACAGTCTCGGTCGTTGTGTCCTTGTGCAAGACACTTCACCCGTTGTCTACTGGTGGAGGTCAGAGGGCCCGGTGGCGCCAGTGTCCGGCAGCCTCGCCTCTGTCAGTGCGCCCCAGGGTGGCTGTGGCTACAATGTAGCTTGCCATCACCAGTGTGTGAATGGATGGCTGGTTGTGTCAAGCGCTTTGGGGTCCTTAGGGACTAGTAAAGCGCTATCCGGTTGTTCAGTGATGACGCGACGAATCCTACTTCCGGGTCTAAAGTAGTCTGCGTTTAATATGGCTTTTGTGTTGTTAACATGTTTAATGTTATGTATTTTCTTCTATTTGATCTCAAAAAGCTCCTAAAACAGTCAGTGATCCCTGTTGACCTCCCTCGGCTTTTATTACCGCTAATCATTTATTTAAGCTCAGTTTTTAAAACCTTAGGATGTAACTACAGCCCAGCCCATGCAGCAGCCCATGAATGACTAACCTCGTATTGTGGATGGATTATCTCAGTTGTTCTCCTGGCTGAAGTTTGGTCCTTTTACACCATCCTGCCATGCGATTACATTTGTTCCTGACCACCGAGAACACTCACGTTAACTTTTATCGAGTGGAAAAAAAGTTAGCTTGTTTATATTATGCTAACATAGCTGTGTCGCTAGCGGTCACGTAGCACATCATTATATACCAGCTAGCCCAACTTCAGTAACCCTACAAACTTCACTGCTGTTTAGTTTTCTGTCTTCATTTATGCTGGAAGTGATAACAGAGCTGTACGTTCCAAAACCCCGCAGTCAGGACTAGAGATGGACCGATCCGATATTACGTATCGGTATCGGTCCGATACTGACCTAAATTACTGAATCGGATATCGGAGAAAAATAAAAAATGTAATCCGATCCATTAAATATCACGAAAGCACCTCACAAAACTTGCAACACCATAACTCACCTCAGAACGTTAGCACGTCGGAGCAGTATGCATCACGTGATAGAGCGGCTGTGGCATGCGGGACCTGTCTGTGGTCTGGATAGCATGTGGAGCTTCGCTAGCAACCCGGCATTTCATCTCCGACAAAGTTATCCCCGAGAGAAGTAAAGCAAGGCAAGTGTGTAAGTCCATCTCTGCCTCTTCTTGCTGCTACTTCAATCATGAAACTGCTTAATGATCAGCTGATCGGCTTTTCTGTCAGGAGTACGTCTCTCTTGTTTGCTTTTGGCCCACTTTGCACCAGAAAGAGGAAACCAGCGGCTGAACAACAGCAGCACGTTTAAGCTCTATAAGCTGTTGTTAGAATTTATTTAATATTACTTTCTACTCGAGGATCTTTTTCTACGTAGCTGACGGCTGGTAACTGTGCAGGGGCGGATCTAGCAAAGTTTAGCCAGGGGGGCCGATAGGGCATGAACAAGGAAAAGGGGGCACAAAGACATACTTTTCTTTCTTATTCTCATTTAAAATGTCTAGCTTTTAATAAATAATTATCTGACAGCCAACGTTTTAATTTGATGCAAAATGAATAGAAGTCCATTACTGTATATAGTAACTATTAAGTCTAATATATATATATATATACCCTAGTAAGCTATAGTACTTTTTCCTTTGTGAAGGTACCATCTGTGCAGTCTGCAATTTTGTTGAAGAAAGATGTTGAATCTATTTAATATTTCTTGAAAAATAATTGATTTCTGTGCTTTTTTTTTCACACTGCATCAAATTAAGGTTGATTACGTTGATTAAGCATCATGAGGTGGAGCGTGAGGGGTGGTTCCCTATTTTTTATTTATTTATTTTTGTTGTTGCTGGGAGTTGGAACCCTATTAGTTAGGTTGCTTAATATATATGCTAAGTACTCTTTAAAATACCAGAATAGGGAGGATGGTGTAGGTTTAAGTTTATTAGATTGATCAGTATTGCTGAACTATGAAATATTTTTTTTGGATACAGGTATAACAGAATAGCTTTAGTGTAGTTGTTGTTTTAAACTTGAGTATGAACTTATACAAAATGCAGCAAGATATTTAAAAAACAGTTTTGTTGATTAAAAAACACTATATCGGATTCATATCGGTATCGGCAGATATCCAAATTTATGATATCGGTATCGGTATCGGACATAAAAAAGTGGTATTGTGCCATCTCTAGTCAGGACATGCTATATTGTATTTAGATAGAAGCTAGCGAGCTAACTCCCTGCTAACTTCTAACTCCATTAAATGTCATAAATTCCGTTTTCATGGATGCCTGGATGTTAAACTCAATTGTTACACCTGGTAGAGCAGAACGCTGATCATTTTATTAAAGATGAAAGACTTAGACAGTTTTTCAACTCTCAGTAATGCCATAGTGATGGTTTGATATATGGACCTGCAGCGGAGTTTAGGTCCAGACACGGCTAGTGACGTCCGACTGAACAATCGGTCATTTACCATGTGTCCGTGAGCGCGAGGAGGGAGTTGTCACCCTGCAGAAACAGGAGCTGGAAGCATGTAAATATAATAATAACCACTGCAGCCAAAAAGAGTGCCTGACAAGCCCAGTTGTAAGTAAGCTATTAATACTCGACTGTACACTGTGTTCGTGTTTTCCTCTAAAACAATAAGCTCCGTTGGAGCAGTCTTTCAACTGCTAGCAAAGTTGACCCAGACAACAAAGTAAAGCTAGTTTTCAGCTACAAACCGGACATATTAGCCAGAGGTCCCTTTACTACGGTTCGGAGCAGCAGACCTTCAGTAACAGTAATCACACAGCAATAGTACATTTATGTAGTTGTAAAAAGCATGATAATATATTAAGTAATCCAAAGTATTCAGAATACATTACTTTCATTGAGTAACGTAACGGAATACGTTACAAAACAATACATTTTGGCGCATGTAATCTGTAGTGGAATACATTTTAAAAGTAACCTTCCCAACACTGCTGGCTGAGCATTATGCTGCTGAACTTTAGCTGACACATCATTAGAATAGTAGCTTGGGGGTATAAGAGAAACCATATTACTTGCAGGGCCATACTTCTTGTATTGCTCTTGGTCAGGACCATTACCACCTGGGAAGGACCACTACAGTGCTGATTGAATAGTGATAGCAATCTCATTAAGAGCTGGTGTTATCAATGCAAGTTAAAATATCAGCTAAGTTTCTTCTTAGCTTCTTCAGACTGGATCTCATGAGATCTAAAGCTAAGAAGAAACTTTCCAACACAGAGTCACAGAGGTGCTTTTAAAGGGGAAAAGAGAGAGAGAGAGGGGGGGGGGGGGGGGGGGGGGTGTTTAAGTTTAAACTACTCATTTATTTGTACTGCAATGTACTTAATTTTGTTGTAAGGCAATGTGTATATTCTCACCAGCAAAAATGAAATAACCCTAAAAAGATGTGAGAACCTGTAGGTAAATGTATAAATATATGAGTGCACAATCCTTTCCCAAAGTTACCAAGTCAAGTCAATTGATTCATATGTAAAAAAAAATTTAAACAACACTTGCTGGCTAATAGGGTTTTACAGGCACACACACTTGTAATCCAGGTCTCAAGAACCCAATTACAAACATGGAACTTACAAGTTACTTGATCTAAAATAAGTATTATAAGTCCACGTGGATGCTGATGAGGTACTATACTATCCAGTGTCTCAAAATGGCAAAGATTCACACTTATGTGTGTGTGTATTTGTGTATGTTTGTAATCCTATTGCCTGAATAGCCTAATCAATAGGTCTATCTAGTCTCCAGAGTAACCACTGCTATTTTCAGTTTTTAAGATCAAAGTTTAGCTGAAAGGGGAACATTATTATTATTATTATTATTATTATTATTATTAGCAGTAGTAGTAGTATTATTATTAGTATTATTATAGTTGAGATGGAGGAAGACATGATCAGTTTGTGGACATTATCCAAATTTCGCGCCTGCGCAGTAGCTATATTTTCTAGCCATTCAAGCTACCCCAGCCAGCTAGACAAATGTAAGCTAGCAGAGATATAAATTAGACAAAGAAACCTTGTAAAGAGACTGAATGAAAAAGAGTTCAAAGTGACGGACCGTGAAAGGAGCAGGTGTAATACAAAGCTTTATGCGTTATTCGATATATGTGAGAGTATGAAATTGAGAGGTACGCAGTCACCACGTCTTTTTAAACTTTTTTGCCAGCAGCCAGTGTAGAGATTAGCTAGCTAGCCGCTAGTTAGCCGATGTTGTTTTCCCACCAGCAGGCTGAACCAAAGCGCTTCGTTAGGTAGCATCCTGTCTCAGCGAAGGCCCTTTTGTTTCACGCCGGCTAATGCGGGGTCTAAACAACACGGCACGGAATCAACTTGAGGTATCTTTAGTTATTTTGTGTCGCAGATGAGAAGTAATACAACTGATCTAAGTGTGCTGGGAAACATGCGAACAGATTTATTGCTAACATGTTGTGTGCTAGCTGATGACTATTCGCCGTATTTGCGGTCTGCTAAAGTGAAGTTAAGCTTGCTAATGAAAAGGTTAGCTACATACATATTGAACATAAAATCGATAAATATCTAAAATATGATGCTTCCCCTTTTATTACTGTTCTTATTTGAGCAAGTTTGTTGTTAAATGACGACATATGGTGAAGCGGCGTAAATGATGGTCTGGAAATTTGTATTGATACTTTAGCTAACATTGAGCTGTTGCTTTATTTGCTATTTATTTTTTTAATGTTTTTCATACTAACTTACTGTTAGTCACACTTGTTTACATCTGGAAAACCGTATTGGGTAATGTAAGTTGTGAGGCTCAATACAACTCCTGCGGTGTAACTTTTAGCTAATGCAATCCAGCTAGTTGAATGTTAGTCCGCATAGCATCATCTGTGTTGTGTTACAGGCGAGGTAGCACAACTCCAGCTAATGTGTTGGCCAAAGAAAGTTGCAGGTGAATCTTAAGTTTAACACACAGACCTATCAGCCGAGCAGCCACCTAAAGGATGTGGCGAGCGATAAATTGTCCTAAATTATCGTTAACGTTTAGCAAAATACTACAAACCTAAATTACTCATCCGGATAACCACTATGTTGTCGTGAGTGCTGCACTCAGTTTTTAATAACGTGGCATTCACGACTGATTTTTATTTATTTATTTAAGCAATCACTTTCCTGTGGTTCAATTTGACTTTTTGGGGGGGATAAATGTGACGGGTTTGTTATGAGCATTTTCTTCATTTCTAGATGCTTCTGTAGCATGGGGGCTCTGCAGTTACTACTAGATAGGTTGAACAGCTCTATATTCAAGGCCTAATATTTGTTTCCTTTTTTTTTCTAGTATGTAACATCAGGATAAGGTCATGAAGGATCCAGTGATAACCTAAAAACATCCATCTGTGTACATTTCAACCATTCAAGAGGTGATTATAAGGAGTTGGTTCTTGCTCTTTAGGGCACTAGGCTCAGATGTGTGCAGACTTGATTGTGTAGATTCAGTTTGACTACTCAAAGCACTGATACAAGGCTTTATACTGGAAACCGCACATACACATTAGCATGAGTGAGCGCTATAGCTTGCAAATTATATCACAATATTTCTAGGAAATTTGCCATAGCGATAATTCTGACATTACAGAGAAGGTAAAAAAATACTGAAAGATGTTTAAATGATGCTTGCAGGCAGCAGCATTTATAAGTGCAAGTAAATGATGAGCATTTTCCATTCTGCTTTTCCAGTGAGCTACTGTCACTGATGACATACTTCCTAATTTAAAACAATGCAGCGTTTATAGTGCAATAGTAGTGACAGTATGATTTAGCTGTAAGCAAACAAGTTGCTCGGTAGTGTTTTTCCTGAAAATTTTAACAATAACTACAGTGACATAAACTCATAGCTGTACAATACTGTACAGAATAAAGGAGAAAATCTTCCACCTAGGATGTTGCATCTTGGGTCCAGCTTTTATTTATTTCTTTATTACATGGTTCCACCATGTAAGCGCGTCAGTGATTTCCATCCACCGTTTGCCCTTGCTGTCATATGGAGCGCACGCAGAAAGTCTTCCTGTGATGCTTGGTGGAGTCATTTGTTTTCTTTTGAGTCGGAAATCGTCAGCGCCTGCTGTCTCGTCCTTCTTAGCCTGGTTGTACTTGCAGTGTTTTTTTTTTTTTTTTTTTTTTTTTTTTAATCTCAGAAGGTAAAATATGTTTGCTATTTCCACCTGTAGCAGGAACAGTTTTCTTGGAAATTTTTAAAAGTTCTGTTCTTATTTGGAAATTGTGGAAGTAGCTCCATTTTTTAGGTACCAAAGTAACAGAGTAGGGAGTGTAAATGTATAGCATTGATATAGCAATCATATCACGATATATTTTTATAGAGACATAGAAAGAAGTCTCATCGGAGTCTACAATAATCCAAAACAGTTTCAGTCATACTGTGTCTACAGCAAATTCACTGACCGCTGGTTTTTATTTAACGAAATGTTTTCTTTAGGTGATAAAACTACATAATGTATGATCGTGTGCTATGGTTAAGCAAAGTCATATCACACACAGAGGAGTACAAGAACATTTTTAGGTAAAACATTTATGCATTTAAGATTAAGTTTACATTATTAGTATAATGTATTATAAAACATGGAAATGGCGACATCAGCTTGCCCTTTGACACTGGATATTGTCTCAGAATTGGAACACTTTTGGGCTCAAATTAAATATTGGAAATTAAAGAAATTTTACTTAATTTTTTTATGTAGCACATGGTAGGAGGGAGGTACAAAAGATGATTAATGCTAGGGATGTTTGCCAATTGTCTAAAAACATGACCAGTTTCATCATTTTTAATAGAAATTTACTCCAAGAAAGTGTGATAAGGATCACAGGGCTTTAGAGACTTTTGAACTTACTGCAAGAAAATATGAACTTAAATGATCTTACGTTAGGAGAAAAATAAAAATAAAACTGTGTGATCCAGCTCTGATAAATATGAGCAGTTATATGTAGGTTTTGGTATATTGCTGTCATAAACATGCACTGAATAAGTGAAATAAAAATGGCATTTGTATCTTGCCATTGTTATAAAAATAGTATGGAGCACTTGATTTTTTTTTTAAATTTTATTTTATTTTTTTCAGAAATTTGTGGAGAGGCATGTCTTGTAGGTGTCCAAACATTAGACATACAGTTCGGACGAACTATAAATCCTGCTTCAATTCCTGTTCTGAACAGCCAACATTGTTTTGACCCTTTTTTTGCCAGCCACAACTGCTGAAAGATAACCTTTTGATTTATTTAGTTATGTAATATTGGCTGTTTTCATTGAAGCTTTTCTTTTTTTTTCTTGCTGTAATCATATTTGTAATAAATCACGCTGACTATAGCTTTACTCAAACTTTGGAGATGTGCTTTTAGGGTGACTGGCGACTGGCTGTCAAGTTATGGTACTTTTTACATAAAGGAAAAGTACAGAGAATACAGTTAACTGTACATGAGGATGGTTTCATTTTCATTTTGTTTACTCATGTTTCAAATGTGTTTCCAGGCTGATTCATGAAAGCTAAACTTTATGCTGTTTAATTCTCGAGAAATACTCGTTGTTTATTGTTTTCTTGTAATGTTAGTGCTTTAAGGACGCAAGTGAGTGGTACCACAGAGCCAGCGATGTCACGGGTTCCCACTCCTCCTCCTCCTGGGGAGATGTCAAGTGGACCTGTGGCAGAGAGCTGGTGTTACACACAGGTATGGTCACAACAGTACTCTTTTTGTTCTTTTCTGCACCTATTAATGATAGAACTATTTTTATTTTTTATATAATTGTATTTAAAGTGGCAATCTCATACACATGTAATTACTGGTAGTAATGAAAAATAAAGGTAAATATAATACTACAGGTCACCAAATTCTGGGGGCAATAAAGAAAAATATTGACATATATTGAGTCTGAATAGCAGGGCTGTAGCCTGACACCTGCAGCTCCTCATTTAACTGGCTACACCCACTTTTTGCATTTGATAATAAAAGTCAATTCATCTCTTGCACACAGTGTGAAGCTGTAGCAGTAAGAACGGCTTATTTTACATTTGGGGTAACTTAATACAGCGTTTTACTCCCAAGTATGTTGTCAGAGACACAGTATTTCTAATATTATAAACATGCATATAAATATTTTGGTACTTTAATAAGCAAATTGCAGAGTAAATCATTATCAGGTTATCTCATTATAAATAGGCAGTGACCCTACAGGCATTAGAAAAATGAAAGCTTCTTGGTTGCCACTTTAAATGCAGATTTTTTTTTAATGTTAGTTTTAAAATCATATTTTCCTGTATTTTATTCTCCTAAGAATATTATTACTGAGGTCGGGGGTGGCACAGCTGTTAAATATCAACAGTAATCCAGCATACAAAAGATTACACCATACAACAGCAGCTAAATTTAATTTGGTCTTCATTAATGTTACAATTTTACATCTTTTGGGATTTTTTTTCTCTCTCTCCCCATAGTGACACTTTCCAAGTGATCAGAATTTACTGTGGGAGTATGTTAAGTTTCACATTAGGGGTCTGATGGGTCTGTATGTGTCTTATTCTTGTTCAAGGTCAAAGTTGTGAAGTTTTCCTACATGTGGACCATAAACAACTTTAGCTTTTGCAGAGAGGAAATGGGAGAAGTGTTGAAGAGCTCAACTTTCTCTTCTGGCCCTAATGACAAAATGAAATGGTTAGTACTCAAGATAAACCTTTTACTGCTGCTAGATGTTTGTTGTTTTTTCTTCTTCCCTTTAGTTTCTGTGGCCATGAAAATCACTGATGTGTTGAATAGCTTTTAGAGTTTTGGAAATGTAAACATGGTTTAGCTTTTTACTATTTATATCAAATTTTTTGCCTGATTGAGTTCCTAGAATTTTCTAGAACAAACCAGCATGTCAATAAAAAGTATATTTGTTTTCAGTATGTGAACTCTGCACATAGGTGATAATTACACACAGCTGCTCAGAAACATGAAAATTGCGCCCAAGGGCGCGTCGCAGTACTGTTTTAAGTTTGTATGATAACTGACGTGCAGTGTTATCTGTTCGCTTGGCAGGTGTCTGCGAGTCAATCCAAAGGGACTTGATGATGAAAGCAAAGATTATTTGTCATTGTATTTACTTCTTGTTAGCTGTCCAAAAAGTGAAGTCAGAGCAAAGTTCAAATTTTCTTTGTTGAATGCTAAACGAGAGGAGACAAAAGCAATGGGTGAGTGCAGGATTTTGAGTGTTTTTTGGGTTCCTTTTCATTCCCTGCTTGTAAAAGCTATAACAAGACTGCAATTTTGTTTTTTTTTCCTCTTGGTTGCAGAAAGCCAAAGAGCATATAGATTTGTCCAAGGCAAAGACTGGGGCTTCAAAAAATTTATACGGAGAGATTTCCTCCTTGATGAAGCCAATGGACTTTTACCAGATGACAAGCTCACCCTGTTCTGTGAGGTAATCTTTCCTTTTATTCTTCAAATTAAAGTGCTACCATTTTGTCTTTTTTGGTCATTATATTTAGCAACATTACAAATGACATGAACCACAATTTCTCTACTCGATTGCAGTCAAAAGTTCTATCGATTGTAAAAATTGTAAGCGATTAAATTCATATTGGGTTCTTTCCACTAACATTTGGCTAGTGGAAAGAACCTGGTTGTCTTCTCTTTTTTTTTTTTTTCTTTTTTTTTTTTGTACCAGTTGTTGTGTTATATATGGCTTTATAAAGTATTCATTTGTTATGTTAAATTTTAAATGAAGTCTTCAACATTAGACCACTCTTATATGAACTTAATTACACCCATGTTGCGACCTTTTAATGGATTAGAGCTCTTGACATGACCACATTACACCTGAGTGCATGCTGTGGTGCAACTTATTGTTAGGATTTGCTTCAAATGACATTGAACTGTTGGCAAAAGAAATGCTTCCCCCATCACACATCATTTGTGTTGGATCTTGTTTTCTGAAATAATTGAATTTGGTGTGTCAAGAAGAATGAACATCTACTGAAATCTTCTTTCAAGGGACAAGTTAAGTGAGGTGGCAGTGAATTTTCATGTACGTGCAATTGAGTTAGTATTGCTAGGATTACAATTTGCCAGCCGGCGTTTCCAGAAGGATTAAACAGTTTCAGAGAAATTGCCACTTTGATAAATAAATTGCATTCAAATTAAAGACAAACTGTCTCTTCCCATCAATTAGGGATGTCAGCAAAGTTAATTAATTTTGGATTTAAGTGGTTGTATGTTTTCAAGCATTTTGCCATCCTAATTGTAGGTTCCCTAGTCTGGATAATACACACTAAAAAGAAAGAAATCAAACACATATTGGCTGCTAAATGTTTGCTACATATTTGCTGCTGGATTTGTTAGCATGTTTTGACTTGATACAACAGCTTTAGTTTGTTTGTTTTTTGTTTTTTTTTCTCTCTGCTATACAGGTTAGTGTTGTCCAGGATTCTGTTAACATTTCAGGCCAGTCTAACATGAACATGCTGAAGGTACCAGAGTGTCAGCTGTCTGATGACCTCGGGAACCTGTGGGAGTGTTCACGCTTCACAGACTGCAGCCTCTATGTGGGAGGGCAGGAGTTCAAAGCCCACAAATCCATCCTTGCAGGTAAGACCTCCCTGGCCTCCACAACTTAAGTTTGTAACAACTCAGAGAAAAGCCCTCAAAATGGGCCAAGAAAGACACATCTGTGCCGCCTCTGAACAGCTTCTGTGGAGAGCTATAAGTACCTCGAAAGACTACGAGCAGTCTGTGTTCATGGCTTGATTTGTAGCGGCCTACTTCTGCAGTGGGTGCTAATCCACACCACTACCCCTGCTTGGCCCTGCTTGACCCAGATGACTGTAAGATTCAGGAGATTGAGAGGCTGGCTCTGCTCCCTAGTTCATCTTCATTAGACATGGTGGAAGCCTCAGTGCTCAAAGAGGAAGTGCTAACAAAGTGGCAGCAATATAAATTTTGCAGCATTTTATTTTAATAGTATAGATATTTGTGGACTTTTTACATCTGTCTTCTAAGATCTTAGTAATTTATGTGCTGTTTCCTTATGTGACATTGATGCTTATATGCCTGGATGAATTAAGACATTTTTATTTGCTTTGCTAATGTGCTCAATATTGTTGACGAGTCATTGGTAAATGTCAAAAGTGTATATTTTTTAATATATATTTTTATGCATTTTTTTTTTTTTTTTTTTTTTTTTTTTTTTGCAGCGAGGTCACCAGTTTTTAATGCTATGTTTGAACATGAAATGGAGGAGAGTAAAAAGGTAGGAGTAAAACTTTAATTGTCACATCCTCAGCAAATCCTTTCAGTACTGTTATTGCTTTTGTGTATATATACATACTAGGTTCTGTGCACTAAAGAAAGCCGTCTAAATTTGCAGAACCGTGTTGACATCAGTGATGTGGATCCTGATGTCTTTAAGGAAATGATGGGCTTCATCTATACAGGCAAAGCGCCAAATTTGGAGAAAATGGCAGACAATTTGCTGGCAGCTGCAGATAAAGTAAGTGCCCAGTGAGATTATGCTTTTATTTGACCAGACATCTACTCCCAGTTTCTCTTGTAAAAGTAGAAAATTAACCTTATAGTCTTATGGTCTTGCTTTGTATTGTATTCAGTTACTAACTCACTAGTAACTTAAAGAGTGAAACTGTAAAGCTGAAATGGTAATTGTATGCAGTATTGTCATGGACAGTAGTGTACCTTGTGAGCGTTTGAAGCCTCCAGCTGTTCAGTGAATGGAATATGCAACACTATATGTAAGTCAATGAGGCTTAAGGGCTAATGCGGTCAGTTCTGTAATTATGTAGCTGTTAGCCGTCGTAGTCTGTATTTTTTACCTTTATGTATTTATGGGGGGGGATGTGCTCATCCACAGTGTGTGCTTCCAAACACATACTTGTAGGCAGCTTTTCAAACTTTAAAGGGCTGATTTAACTAAGGTTGCTGATATGGTGATGTGGTTTCTCTTCTGTGTTGAGACTGATTTGTCTAATATTTTCGTCTAGGGCTGTTATTGTGTAGCTGGAAAAGGATAAACTGTTAGAAGAATCAAAACTGTACTGAGTGAGCTTTCTGTCATTCCCGTAAACATCCGTTCTCAACATGTTTAATGGTTCCTTTATTGTAATCACCTCTAATGGTAAAGCATCTCCAAGTATGAGGACATAGAGTTTTTGCACACTTGTACTGTAAACACAACACAAATTTCTTCATTCTCCCTTACATAACTCATAAGTTTAAACTGGATGTAAACTGCAACTCTACTGGTCGACAGAGGCATAGAACTGCAAGGTAGTGCTTTTAGTTTTCTTTAAAATGCTTATTAGAGAGCCTTCTGCTTCAGCATTTTGGATCCTCGTCATTTTTTCTCCATTTCTATTAGGATTGCTGAGTCATCCATTCCAGTAAATGATTGCATCCGTAGCCTTAATGTGCATTTGCACTAACTGTGATAAAACCGTAAGTCACCGGCATTTATTTAACGTGTAGACTATAATCGCTGCTCTCTGTGTTCCCCCCCCTCGTTCCATCACCTCCACCCCAGTATGCTCTTGAGCGTTTAAAGGTTATGTGTGAAGAGGCCTTGTGCAACAGCCTTTCAGTGGAGAATGTGGCCGACACCCTCATCCTGGCTGACTTGCACAGTGCCGAGCAGCTCAAAGCACAAGCCATAGATTTTATCAACAGGCAAGTATCGCAAAAAAGAAAAAAAAACCTCCAGTGATAAATTCCTGCTGCCATTTCTGTTTACCAGCCCTGAATGCTTACCTTTTTATCTCCTTGCCATAGGTGCAGTGTCCTGAGACAGCTGGGCTGTAAAGATGGAAAGAACTGGAATAGCAAGTATGTAATTAGCTGATATATGTGACACAAGATTAATACCACACTCTTATCTCTTTCCCCAACCAGATGCATTAGAATTCATTGTTTTAGCCCAGGTAGACAGAGTGCTATTTGCCTTTTCAGTTTGAAGCTCCATATCTTTGTATCCAAGTTATTAATAGACTCATTCCTGGATAAACCCTGGAAATGGAATATTTGTAGAATTTTAAAAAGAATGCAGGTGGTTGCCGTGGGAAGATTTTTTTTTCTTACTTCTCTTCCAGATGATGTAGTGCAGTGTTACAGGACACCTTGAAATATTAAGCTTATTTCTCTCTGTTGTATTCACAGCGCGACGCATTCCACCGCTCTATTAATTTTAGTTTATGCATGTGTGCGGAAAGCACTAATGGCCCTTTTTCAAGTTTAGCATACAACTCACAAATCAAATCCCACTTATTTGCTTTGTCATTACAATCTCATTTATGTTTATTGGTTTTTAATGTGCAGATTATCATGTCTGAGTATCTGACTTCATTTTTGCATGTGCTTACAGTCATGCTACAGATATAATGGAGACTGCAGGCTGGAAGTCAATGATCCAGTCCCATCCTCACTTGGTAGCCGAAGCCTTTCGTGCCCTGGCTTCAGCACAGTGCCCACCCTTCGGTCTTCCCAGGAAGCGCCTAAAACAGTCTTGACTGCCCGACTGTGTCCCAGGACTTTACTGGAGGTGTGAAGCATGGGTTTACAAAAAAGAAGGACTAGCAAGGATACCACTCTTTATTTCCACCAAAACTGAACACACTTGAATAAAGAAGAGTGGGGCTTTCTGGCCAGGGATGTGGGGGAGGCTGGCACGTGGAAGACTGACATCAATTGACTGGGGGGAGGAAAAAAAAAATTGGTTCACTCGGTGTTGCTTGCTTGCTTTGCTGCCCGAACTGAATTCTGTTCAGACTGGGTAGCAAGTCAAGCTCTCTGCTACAGTTTTATTTTTCCTGTAATTTTCAAAATGGCCTTAATATATCTGCCATTGCTCTGGAGCTGCTCTGGAGTACTTTGTCTATTTTACTCTGTGCCTGCCTTGTCACAAAGACCAGGCCTCCTCCAGGTTGCACTAGTTCCCATGAATAGTCATTTTGATATGGAGTTCTATAGGAACGTAACAAAGGTTTAACTAAATGGGAAATATTATATATTTGTAATGTTTAGCCCGTTTTGTGACTAGACATTAAAAAGCATGAACACTTTCAGTGCAAGGTCAGTTCTTTACACTTTTTAAAAGATGTGTATGCCCCATATTGATGGCACCATTTCTATGTAAATGACAGTTGAACCATCTTCAAAAGACCAATGTACAAGAAAGTGTGTCCTATTGCGTATTTGTGGGGGGAAATAGTGATCTGCCATTATGAAGACAGTGTCGATCCTTGTGAAACATGTAAGACAAAAGTGTCTGTACTTTGGCCCTAATATATTAAAACATTGGAAGTATATGGACATATTTACTCAGTCTCCCATTTGAATGACTTTTTCCAGATCATACGTCTGTGAACTGTTATAGATTCAATTTTGAGAATTTGTTTCTTTAGTATTGCCAACATGCAAATATTATATATTCTCAATATATTGTGGTTAACTAAAAGTGGAGAGACTAATGCATGGTCATGTTATTGTCAAAAGAAAGTGTCCAAGTACCAATTTTGTTTTAACCATTTTTTTTCTGCAATTATCTGACATATTTGTGCAGAATAAAATTAATTGAGTATGTGCAAAATCTTCCTCTAACATGCTTGGATATCTGTAGGATGCTGAGCATCACTTCTACTGGCAATGTTGTTCTGTGTTTGAATGAGGGGTTGTCATTTTTTATTCGGTCCGTCTTGTATGTTGTGGCGTGACAGACACTTCAGAGGATTTTGTAAATTACGAGTAGCATCATTTTTACATGATATTACTCATCATTCAGCGTCATGTTGAGATGTTGAAATGTTGGAAGCAAAAAAAAGAAAAAAACAAAAAGATGAAATTGTTGTCTGCAAGAATCCCTGCATTAACCCATTAAAACATTTTCCAGCAGTCTGAAGTGGCCTAGGGTTTTTTTTTTGTTTGTTTGTTTTTTTTTTTTTAATATGTTTTTAACTGGAGAATGTTGAGCTCATGAAGAGATTTCAGTCTAAGGAAGGATGGTTATTATCCACACCGTTTCTTTTAATGGTTGTACTAATGGGTGCAGGTATCAGGCTGGGGTGATTTTTTTTTTTTTTCTTTTTGAGGGGTTCTCGTTTGGAAAAAAATAATAATTAGACAACAACACCACTGTGATAATCAAAAGAAAATGTGCTTTAACTGCATTAGCATAGTGCCATGTTAAATGTTGAACCTTTGTTCAGCACATAAAAGACATGCTTTCCCCCCCCCCCCCCCCCCCCCCTATTTTATGTGTGAATGCTTGGCACAAGCCCTAATTAAAGTGAATGTGAGGCCGCTCTTTTCTGCTGGAAGAGAAGTCTTCATCAGCAGCTCGCTGATCCTCATCCGCCCCTCTCAGCACAGATCCCAGGAAAAGACCTGATACCATCTCTGCTTTAGGACGCCTCTCCAACCTTTTATCTTCCTCCTTCGCGTTCCTCTACTAACTTTAAAGCTTGAAAGAGAGAGATGCCTGCAGTGTCAAAATTGAATTTTTCCCTTATATTGATTGTCGGAAATAAGCGTTGAATGCTGAGAAGTGAAACGTATGTTAACATTCCTTGTAGTTTTCCAGGGGATTTGGGTGCATGCAGCAGGAAAGCGTAGTGTGACTTGATGCCTATAAGGAGTAGGTGCCTCACCCTGATCAGATAAGAGTAATGGAAGCGAATGAAAAGACCCCTGTCCCTGATGGCCACGGCAAAATGGATGTGCTCCCTGAGGTGTACCTCTGGTATCATCCACGCCTGTGGACACAGATTTATTGCCCATTAAAAAGCTACCCTGAAATGTACCTCTTAAAATTGTGTGTTTATCCTGTTGAGAAGTCCTTTCAGGAATGAAACGAGACAACTACGAGCACCAACAGACTAGACCTGACTCGGTGTGACAGCATGCTTTGAGCCAAGTTCAAATAAGGTTTAATGCCATAAAAACCTAAATTGATCTTTACAGTTACATTTTAACAAAATCTGAAATCAAATATTCCAAAATGAAAAGTGTAATTACACTATACACAGAAGAGCTTTTACTCCTATTTTACAAGGGAAACTATTGAAACAATTTTGAGCAAGCAGAAATCAAACTGGGTACAATCTGCAGTTACAAAAAATGAAATCAAAGCAATCTAACCATCAGCTGAAATATGACATTTATCTACATGATATTTCTTAACAAACACCAAAAAATAAGGTACAGTATACTTGATAGAGTTCTCTGGAAAAATTAGGATAATCTGACATCATATACTTTGAAACCATAATCAATAAACACGTTTAGTTTTACACATTAACACACAGCATTTGCACAAAGGAGCAGAACCAAAACATCAACATAGATCAACTCCGAGTTAAGTTCCTTATCGTACACCTCACCTCATGTATAAGGTGATGGAATCATTTACAGCTGAAGTGGAAAGACATGAGATACATCCAATAAAATGACGCTAACAGAAATGTATTCTTTGTCTTTAGTGGCACATGCCCTAACCTAAAAACCCTGGGTATCTCCAGATAACAAAACTCATGCCGTTTAAAATCCGAATGGTTTTTAACAAAAGCTTTAAAAAAAAATTTGAGTGATTTCTGAGTCGAACACATTACACCATGTACTACAAGACTGAATGTTATCCACTTTTACACAAAGTCAGCCAACTTAAGCCTGCTGTACTATTGGGAAATGTCTTATATTTCAAATTTAGTCCCTCTTCTCATTAAAATTGCAGATGGATTTTGTACTTTTGCCTTTACCCCCACCTTTTTGTTTCTCCACTCTTGGTAAATGAAATTTCCCAGGCTAATTAAAGCCTATTAAAGACAGGTAATGTCAGGGCTGGTGGCAGAACCATGACAAAGTGCTGATAATTGTCTGCCAGACTCACTAAATCCACCTGTCCTGCAATTATTGCTTCCCCCTCCCCACCTCTCCTGACACATTAATCCACTGTGGGGCTCACTAGGCAGGCTGATGCCTCAAAGTGCATCCTGCAAACACAGATGTTGGATCTCAGACTAGTTTAGCATACACATGCCTTATGATAATTGTAGCAGAAAACCAACACATTTTAAGGCGCAAACAAGGCTGCAGCCATGTTAAGCTAGGATATGTGCCTACATACAGTTTGTTAGTAATGTATGATCATGCTCTAAAGTTTCTTATGCATTAGATTAGTTGGATGGACTTATTTTGTCATGAGCACTTTAGGAATTGGTTTGAATCAGTCAAGTCACTTGCTTTTAGTCCCCACAAAAGAACGATAACAGATCAGTTTTAAGACCATATTAATTATTCATTCCTTAATGAAATAATTCCATTGATCAAAATAATTTGAAGTAATAGAGACTGTCCTGTCTGTGTTCTGTTAACAGGTATAAATGGATGTTAGCGCCACTTCAAAGGCAATGATCATTTTGACTAATCATTCTTAATGCAGTGATCTTCCAAATGGGATTTCTTTTTTTCATTTTATGCCCTGTTGAATAGCTTTATTAATGTTTAGGTATTGTAATTGTTAACATTATTTAAAGTCCTGTCATATTTTGTCACATTACTATTTAAACAAGGTTCGAAAATTGTTTGAAAATGTTGGCAGGAGTGCAGCTCTTCCAGAAGCCAGCTACACGCTTCCAACTCAGCAGGGCTCCATGCCTATAGTCTAGCCTTGAAGGAAACATCTGGACAACATACTAATTATACCCGTGGTTTACAGAGAACATGTGCTGTTGTGATGTGGTGGATTCTTCCAGGGTTGGTAACTACCTTTTGAATCCCAAGCCAACCCCTAAAGCCAAGTCCCTGTACACCTAACTATCTGAAGTGTTAAACTTGTGTATTTGTGTAGTATATACAAAAGTTTCACCAAATCCCTCCAGTGTGCGTCCCTTCATAAGTCGCACTTCCTGCAACATGTCTCAGGTATTTAGGTATTTTGGGATAAGGAGTTTAGAGCTTGACATTTACATTATTTGAAGATAAAACAAAAGGCTGATGCAGACTAACAACTACTAGGTCACCCTGTTGAGGAGTAAGGTGTGTCACTGTGGTAGTTGTAGTCAGGGCATACCTTCTGGACCAGTTTATAGTCTACACTGTAAAAGGCTATATAGATGCATATGACTTTGAAGGGTTTTGAGCATAACCATGACACATGGCTCTGCGTCTGCTCCTGATAGCACACCTTGGATGGATCAAAGCTGCACAAGGCAGTCTTCTTGTTGCGATCCGTCTTCTCATATTCAATGCGACAGTTGAAAGATTTGGTGTCTTTGGTCTCCAGTGTGGACTGCTGGGCGATCTCAAACTCCACCACCTTGGAAGGTGGCACCAGGCTCACCGACACATTCCCCAGACCTGTGGAGTTGTGGCGGAAGTAAACGCTAAAGGTGCCGTTCCCATGGTCCACAATCTTTCCTGTGATCAGCAAGTTGAGTTTGACAGTCTTGATATTGGAGTGGAAGTCTCCCCAACCAAACATCTTTTTGAATTTGCCAGTCTTGACGATGGGTCTGCGTTTAGTTCTGGCCTGTGCGCCCTGAACATCTGTCTGGTTAGATAACCAGTCCCAAAAGTCCTCCATGCTGTGTAAATATGTCATTTCCCTTATGTTACTCTTGAACTCGGGGGAGCCCCTGGCAAACAAACGCAGGGGGTTGAGGATCCGTGGACTGGCCCCGGTGGGAGATATCTTCTGTTCATTATCGCTGTCCCTCCACTCGATGAGTTCTGTGACTCCTCCATGCACTTTCCTGCACGAGACCTTGATAGGAAACAGAACAGAGATAGATAGAAAAAACAATTAACCAACGTGAAAACCTTTGTGAAATGCAATTTCATTCATTCAAATTCATTGCTTGTTAACGTGACGTGTATAAGAAAGTTTTGACAAAACTCTGTGCAGTCATGTGAAAAGGGTAGATAGCAGCCAAGTGCTGCTAATAATAACTGATCGTTAGCAAGTGTGATCACCTCTATAAATACATTTTAGCAGTTTGTTGGTCTGGAGCATTCAGGTGTATCATAACACAATGCCACGATCTTCCCAGGAGTGCCAAATTCACCCCAAGGCCATCAAAACAGCCACAGCATCAGCTAAAGGTTGGCCCAACTAGGTCGCGCAATGATCCCAAGCATGCCAACAAATCTACAAACTGCAACTGTTTATGTTCACTTCTTAAGAGAACTGCATAAATGAATGCTCACAAAGCTCAATGAACTGAAGCAACACTGTAAATAAGAGTGGACCCACAATGCTGGGAGAGACTGATAAAGTTACACAGAAAACAATTACTTCAAGTTATTGTCCCTAAAGATGCTCATGAATCATGGGGTGTACTTAGTTTTTCTGATATGTTCTTTTTCAGATGGCAGTAGTGTTTTTATACACTTTCATTTAAAAGTGGCAGCCTCAAAGCCAGAAAGTTCTGGGTTTTAACTTCCTGTTCAGCTCAGGGACTTTCTTTGTGGAATTTGACTGTTCTCCTTGTGCTTGCATAGGTTTTTTCTGTGTGCTCTGGTTTCCTCAAAAAAATTTATGCATGCTAGGTTAATTTGTGATTCTAAATTGCCCATAGGTGGGAATTTGACTGAGAATGGTTGTGTGTCTTTTGGTCTTATCCCTGTGATGGACTGATAGCCTGTCCAAGGTGTTCTACCTGTCACTCACTGTCAGCTAAGAGGCTTCCTCTACTACCCTAGTTGGTTAAGGGTTTAAGAAAATGGATTGATGGGTGTTCTTTAAAAACTTTCTATTTGGTAATTCTACATAGATGAATTCACATTCATTATACTTTGCTACTCTGCTTTGCATTTGTCTGTTTCACTGACATGTAGCAGAGCAGAGAAAGAGAAAGGTACATACACAAATAATGAAAAAAGCACAGAAAAGCAGCAAAGCTGCGGCTGTAGAGAGCTAAAATGATAGCGTGCATATAGACAACATGAGCCTATGAATAACTAATATGGTTAATGTTAGATAAACCGTACGCACGATTGCCAGTTCTGAAGAGCAACTTCCACCTCACAAGTTAACAGTAATAGGTTCTTGGGTTTGGTATGTATGAAGTTTCTGTGTTTTTGAGAATTGCCATTGGTATAAAGCATATGGTAAAAACATTTACCCATAGAGTAAATATAAATAAATAATATTCACAAGGCGTCACCACAGAAGGTAGCTCCACATGTTTCATTTGGCAGATTTTTACACCTCCAAAAGGTTTGGGGCTCTTCCTGGAATCGGTTGCCACCTAAAACTACTGCTCTAGGGGCAGTATGGACAATTTTCACATTCATCTTCTAGCATATCCTAAAATCCTTTGTTATAGATATTTATGAAATGATTCATTATGGGTTCATTAATAAAGAAAAGGGAAACAAACAGATATTCACAAATGAAATAAAGATTAAATACAGAAAATTCAACAGCAGCATCTCGTAGTATTGTAAACTCAGTAATAGAATACTGAAGATTATTACAGGTCTGTGCAAGAAGCTAAATAGCATTCACTGGACATCACTTAACAACAACCAAATAAATAAATAAATAGAAAATAATCATTAATATAAATATAGCATTAAAAAGTGCATGCACATGCAAATAAATAGCATGTAATACACTACTGCTAGATAGCAGGGGCACCACAGAAGGGAGGAAACAAGAAGTTTGTATTAAACTGAACACATGATGCACTGATGAACTCAAGCAGATTCTGATATTTAGAGTGCACAGATATTCCCATGGACTTCAGGGAAAGGTGAATCTAAACTTTAGCTCGCATCCACCTATAAACACTCTTCCACGGTAGTGTCATGAAGTACGTACGTATAAAGTGTATACGTATATAAAGTATAGTGCTAAGTGCTAATCCAGACGCAGCAATGAACCGTGATCCCTCCTTGTACCTCAAAGCCGTTTAGCTTTAGGAACGATTCCTGGTCCACTTCAGATAAAGCTTTAATAATTCACAGCAATAAGCTTAGCTAGTTTTATTAGTAATTAGTAGTGCTGGGTTTTCCCCGGGCCCAGTTATAGGGATCACTGAGAGAAGCAGATGTTGAAAGTACAGAGCAGCGGCTGCTTGAATTCTCACAGAGATGCTGCATACTATTTCCAGACTAATTATATTTTTGCTGTAAGCTGAACGGAGGCATATGTGTATAAAGCTAACAAACTAGGTCTGTCTAGCACAATTTGTTTTGTCACATATACCCAAACCTTTCCATCTGAAATGTAACAGGGCTACATTCACCTTAAGCTGTGCTGCTGTGTCTTATAATTACAGCTTTGCTTTACTGTGCTGCTTATGTCCGAGACTGCGGTAACACTTTAATGCCTAAAGCGGAAGGTAATGGCTCGCCTATCTGGATATGTAATGTGAAATCAATGGGTCTCCCACGGACAGTGAGCCCGGCCCATTTATCACCTCTCACAATGCTTAATTAAGACAGTTGCTCCCTGTAAACATGGATGAATGAGGCAACACTGTAATAATGCCCCTATGTGTAGTTCATCACATCCAAAGTCATTTAATCAACCAATTCCAATGGCGTTATTCCCCACTGATACAGCCACTTAGTAATACCTTATGTGAGCTCAGCTGTTAATTTGATTTGACTCTTATAACATCACAACAGCAGATGATGCTAAGCATAAAATCTGCAGGCTCTCAATAGGAACATTTTTCCTCTGCTGTGAACAAGGAAGATTCGGCACTTGTCTTCCCGCCAGCTCAAACTGTTATATCTTTAACACGTTGGGTGTCATGCTGCGCGGCTTCAGAGGTGAAACCAAATTGTCTTTCTGCGTAAATCTCAGGTGTGCTTTGTATAGGATGATTATAATGGAAAAGAGAGAGGAGTTTAAGTATGATGAGCAACTGGGGAAATTGCTGTGACAACAAGGGGATCAGCAGAGGGATATCTAATACTTAAATGCCCCAAGAGAGATGAAGCACTAGGAACTTGAAAGCTGGCACTGACACATAGGCTTTGGTTTCTTTCTCTCTCGCTGCCTCCCTGCACAACCACAGCACCAACACACACTCGAGCACACCTTGTTCATTTAGGCAGCAGCGATGTCTCTTAAAACCGACTAAAGGATTCTGAGGTTTTGTACAAAAAAAGGGGGAAAAAAAGGCAAGGTCTGATGAAGGAGAATCTACAAAAGCTTAATTAAGATTTCTTAATCGGTGCTGCCGTGCTAGAGGCGTTTCAGGGCAACTTGAAACAAGACATTATTATGATAATAACTGTAGACTTATAGAGCTGAAAACACCAGACCTCATTTCAACAGCACAAGGCGCAGTGACTCGTGGCAAACATTACGGATATCTGCTAGTGTGGTTTAGCTTCTTCCTTTTCCTGCATGTCCTACATTAAAACACAAAGACATGCGTGAACTTCAGACACCCCGGCACAGATATCGCGCTTTTACACCACAGCAGTCAGTGTTCTATCTGCCCTATAAAGGACTATGTTTAGTGATACAGCAGTAAAGATAAAGGCCTATGCACCAAACAGTTTCCTGGTAATTTTAATGTACATCCACCAAGATGAGCAAAAACAGTAAGGTATCACACAAGGTGCTAATAGCTGATATTTCCAGTTCACTATCAAATGTCATGCATAAAACACACGGTTCCTCTCTGAAAGAGCACCTTAATCACTCTCATTAGCTGAGCTAAGCCTTCTTTTTTAATAGACACTCCATCTTTAACGTTATAGTGACTAGAATTCTAAATTCAAATAAATAAAACACATTTGGACTGGTAAAAAATGTATATGTATATACATATATAATGTCAGGAGTAAAATGTTTATGCTTGTATATGTTTGCATTCAAAACAGCTTTTTTTTAGGAAATTATGGGGCCATATATAGTTTACAACCCACAATTAAATTTAAACAGTAAAAGACTGTTTAAGTAATGCATTCTTATACATAAAAAAGAATCAGCTACTTAGAGATCTATCAGTATTATCTACTTTATTCTATTTTGTTTTGAAAATGCTTAAATATCTCCAAAGAATACAGAAAAATACATTTTTAACTGAAAAACATTGCACATCCTGACTAAACATTTTTTTGTAACCGACTTTTAAGGACTCGTATTTTTGTCACAGGCTTACATTAAACTGTTAATATTGGCTGACAAGTGGCGATCACATTTTTCATATGTGCGCATTAATTTCCTGCATAAATGAACGGAAAAAAGGTTTTCAAAAATTAATCTTCAACCACATCCTCAAAGTACACACCCTAGTGTAGCTGTTGAAGACAGAGTGGAAAATACACATTTGTGCCTAAGTCAGAGTTGGGTGAATAGTCTATGAACCGCCAGCTTTTACGCTGCTTTGCATGCAGGACTACCTGTTTTTACTGTGTGTAAAAGTGCATTGTTATTATTACAGACATGAACATCTGTGGCTTTTATTTTTCACCTGTCATTTCTACACCTCGGGGGCCTTTTCTTACAGAACCATGCATAAATAGGCAATTCAATCTAATGTTGTGGCAATCAGTACAATCAAGAGCTTTTCATGAAACTTACATCCTGACAGTAGCTTGAGCAGCAGCGAACCACACAGCGAGTCAGGATGAATCAGCCTCGACATTCATCTGTAACGAGCATTATGGAGCTGGCTGCCTGCTTGTCCCGTGGGTAGACATATCTTTTAGAGGCTTGACATAAAGGTAATTGCCATAGTGACCAGAACTAGCCTCTAGAAAGTTATTAAGAAACCAGTGACATCTGGCTTCTGGATCATCTAAAGAGATGCCGTTAAAATGCATTTGGAGAGAGAAGCTGGTGGCAGTGTGTTTGGTTGTGATGGGTTCTGGTCCACGGGCAGGTCTACAGCTTTTGTACTTTGATGGTGACCAAATCTTTCACAGCCTTTCACAACTGACAATGTGGCCAACTCATGATCTGAAGTCTGCTTTTCTGTTTTGGTTTTTAAATCACATTTTTGCTCAGGAAATGAAGTTGATACAGAGGCAAGCTAAACTAATCTGTTTTTGGGTTTTCCATAGCTGATTTTTTTTTTCCCAGTGCATAAGGCTGAGATATGCGTCTGGGGAAAATTGGTTTCAGGCATCTTTCTCACAATAAACAAAATGGGCAATTAACCTGCTCATCAGTGCAAACCGAGCAGTTCCAATGATGCACTCGACTGTTCTTCATGGATTTATCTGTGCAAATTGACCTCACTTTGGTGGTGAAATTCATTTCTCTGCTAATTTTCTGTGTCTGAAGCTTCATTAACTTGATGCGCTTCCACATAGTAAAAATCTGGACACCCCACAAAAATTGCACCGCCTTCGCCACTGCCTTTCGTAATACTTACCCAGCTCTATTGCGACGAAACACCTGTCATATTAGGAGCTGCTCAGCCAGTGCTGCTAGCATTAGACCAAAAAAAAATGTAGCAGAGCTGGATGGACTGCACACTTGCTTTCAAACATTCAACATGACAAGTAGCATCTTTCAGATTAAAACTATTCTCAGCCTGCAATCGTCTGCGCAAAGTCCTTCCTTAGCCATCTTCCTCCTGATGTTACAGGGCATATCATTTGTAATGATTTACACCCAGAGCCGGTTCCATGAGAGGAGGCCCTGGAGGCGCTAAAGCAGCCCACAGAGAGAGTCTACATTCTGCTGAAGAATAGATTGGTGCTCAGATCGCTGGGACAGCCTCACGCTCCAAACCCATCACTTTTAATCAGAGGCCGTCCGGGGAATCACATGGCAGGTGCTTCAGCACTGTGGTGGATCGTAACAGCAAATCGACACACCGGGGGCAGCTTACCAATCACAGGAGGCTACAGTTAGTGAGTGAGTGTGCATGTAGCATATCTGCTACCCCCCAGTATAATCCTTTAGGCCATTACCACCTGACCTCTGTGAAAATGAGACAGACTACAGCCTCTAGTGTCATGACATTCCTGCAAAAGATGTTATAGATCTCAATTTTAATTCATCTTCAGCGTACACAGCTCACATTATTTGTGGTGAAAATATATTGGTACAATTGGTGCCGAGTAGAAATTCAGTGCATTTCTTTAGTGGTTACATTTCTGTGTAGTATATGATTTTCATACTGACTGTAAAGACACTCCTTTAACCACTGCCGTGTATTTACAGAAGGCCAGTCTGTGGCTGTCTACACATTCTGTACAAGTGTTGACGATGAGGAGAGGGCAGGAAGACAAGCTCAAAAAGACGTGATGCTGATGTTTTCATTTCTATAATCCCAGCTGTATCGCTAGCTCTGTATCTACACACTCATCGCTTCTCCTTCTTACTGTTGACAGATTTGCCCGAAACATAGAGGATCATCGCATCGCTATCATAATATGTAACAAGTCCGCTGGCGCTATCAGGATATTCGGTGGATGGGCGAAGAGGCATATCTATGAGTAAAATAAAATCCAACTTTGGTGCTTGAGCACAGAGATAATAATAAGTATGAATATTGGATTTCTTGCTTCGCACAAAATATGTATTGAAACCTTGTTGATTTAATTGCAAGAAAAAAATCCGATGTGTGTGACTTTGCAGATTGTTATGGTGCGTTTCTCCATGTTGGCTTGAAGCAAAGAGAAAAGGCAAACGCAGGCACCCAGCCACATAGAAATCCTTGTTAGTTTTAGGTTGGATCTTTTCTAGCCGTGCAATATTTAATGGAGCGTAACTAAAGCCTAAAATTTGAGAGGCATGTGAAAAGAGAAAAATTGTTACAAATTGAGAACTTTGTGTGCAAAAAGCAGCAGAAAGAAACATAATATATCTGATTGCTTTTCCCAAAAGTTGGATGCATATTTTCATCTATTAAAAATATTACACTTAGTTTTCAGGCTCGCCCCTCTGCCCACCTTTTTTAGGAAGTTAGGAAGAATTGCAGCTGTTGCTTAGACCTTCTGTTGTGTGTTACATCACTGAATATTAACTACTTGAAGCCATTTTTCAGAAATTATCTATGAAGACAGCAGAGGATGAGAGTTAATGTCTTAGAGACGACATCAGCGAGCATTCATCTCAGTGAGAGACACTCTTATTTCCACTACTTGCAATGCTGTTGATCTAAAGCTGACCTTGACCCTAAACCTCTTTTGATGAAAAAAAGAAAGGGTAATATGTCTCAAAAGAGAGCAACTCCAACACCTGCCCACATTCATCTTCAAAAAAAATTCCAAGTATGCCGAATTTAAAGCAGTAGAGTTTGTCTCCAGTCAAGTCCTATTTTGCTTTCACACAAATACAGTGCAACAAATCTGGCCTTGTTGAGTTATTATAGCATCTAAAGCATATTGAACCCAAATTTATTATTTGTGCCTGTTTGCATGCACACGTTGTGGCAAAACATTATCTGACAGCTCATGATGTCACTCGGGGCTGCTTGCAACCTATGATTAGCATAAATTATAGCACGTAATATAACCCTCCTTTGGCTAGCATAAATCATACGATGTGAGCCATTAGTCATGTTAATAGTGTCAGCGTTGTTCTTGTCTGGCTCGATCACACAATCCTCTTTTTCCTCTGCATCTGAAATGACAATGACCGAAACGTCGCCTCGCCTCAAGTCTTTTGGACATTTACTATTGCCACCTATTGCCCTGCAGGAGACAATGTACCAGGCAGTCCAAATAATACACAATTGCTTCTCCTGCCGTGTCGTTGTGGAAACATGCTTCAGCGACTCCTGTTAAACTGAACAAATTACAGGAAATTACACCACCGTTAGCTCGGGCCTGTTATACTTTGATTGCGATGAGAGGCAGAGCCTGTCCTGTTAGAGCCTGCCATGCCAAGAGACGCATTATGTCTGCTCACTTGTCTGACCTTTTGCTTGCAGCCACTGTAAAGCCGTATTTAAGGCTATGAATTATCTGTTATCTGTCAATGCATTTGACAAGAGAAATCACAAAATTTCTGTTCAGTATAATGCAGGGCGTGTCATTCATGTGGGGGGGGAAAAGGTCATCTTGCTATGAAGTGTATTTCATGTGTAAGTCAGTTTCAGTAAGAGTTCATTTAACTTCCTACCAGATCCAATATATTTATTTTCTTTGGGTAAAATTGTTCTTAAGACTTCTTTATTTAAAAAATTACATTTTTGGGAGGAGCCTGTGTGTGTGTGTGCATGTGTGTGTGTGTGTGTGGGGGGGGGGGGGGGGGCATCACAACCTTCAAATCTTCAAATTAACTTAAAACTGGATTGAGCAAAAAATGCTTTAAAATACTTAAAATATGACATTTGATTACCTTTTACAGATGTTTGCAGCTGTAAAAATGTGGAAACCCACATGATAAGTTTAGGATGAAATAGACGTTTACATGCAGTGACTTTAGCAGAATAATAACACATAAACTTTGACTCTGTAGTTCAAAAGACAATGAAAATCATCATCATCTTGCTATAAAATACTCAGTATCAATTAAAATGCATTCTGACAGTTTGTTAATTAACTGCATGAGACACGGGGGTGAAAATGGGATGTTAGTGAGCATGGCTCGGTGTGGAAACTTTGAATCCAGCGATGATGTCTGGTGTTTCCAAAGTGTTAACAAAGATCCCACCAAGAGAGAAGAGAGAGAGAGTGACGGGAGGCTCTGGGAAGAGAGCCTCCAGGTAATCTGGATACTAGTGTTATCTCGCCACCTGCCACATATGACAGCTGCAAAGCCCTGAACACTTCACTTTTAGGCAGACGTTACCTTTCAACGCATCATCAGTTTCATAATCCCCTTACATGGTCAGAGCGCCAACTTCTGTGCTGGCTCCTGACACCTGCCACGCACCTCCGTATGCCTGATAGCTGATAGGGATTGAGAAGGATAATACCACAAAGCACATTGGACTCAGTGTAATTACCATTCTCTTGACTGGTTTTAACACCTTATACTTCGTACGACAATGGTAGCTGTGCTTGTAAAACTGCTCAGCTTAAGGAGGCATGGCGTGTTGTTGTTAAATTAATACTTCAAAGTTCTACTTTTAGGTTTTTTTCTGCTTTCATCTCAGGAAGACGTAATCTAAATGTTTCTCTCTCTGAGCTCCTTTTCTGTGAGCGTGCGACTACCCCAGTTTTACATTTTCTCCTCTTCAAATCCGCGCCGTGAATGATAGGAGTGTTTTATTCCAAAATGTTTTTGCTTGATTTGCTCAAAAGCACGTCCGCTAAATTTGACAGAGCAAAATGTTTCTGTTCTCCGAGCAGATTGCGCCGTGGCTGATTTCACAGAAACAGGGCTCTTTGAAGAAGAAACAAGAGTTGGAAAGACGTTGCTTCCTTTTTCCTCTGAGTAGCTGTGAAGGCAGGTACTTCACAAGAAATATACAAAGACAGAGGGGAGCTGACAGTGCTTTGTTATGGCTGAAAATGACATGTTGAAAAAGAAAAGGGGGCTCAAAGCTTGGAGGCAGAGGAGGAAATGCAAAACTGAGAATAATCAGAAGGGAGATTTATTGTACTTATTCTATAGCTGTCACACTTTTCCTTTAACAGAAAGGCAATACAGTTTTAATTAAAGAGGTCAATCATTTCTCAGAGCTTTGACATGAAATGTGATTGCCTTCTCCAAGAACCACACAGACGGTAATTAACAACTTCTTATGTCAGAGTTTTCAGGAAATTTGAAAATATTTAAAGAAGAAACATCGCCTGTTAAGTCACGATTTCGTGTGATTGCAGTGTGGTAGCTGGTAGACGTAGTGTTAATGTAAATATTTGACTAATTAAAAGAAAAAGTGGCACCGTGGCATCATACTCCATCCCCTCTCTGGATGCGGGCAAAATTTCTTCTTCTCTCCATAAACTGATTGCGACATTTAGTTTTGTTGCAGCACGGCAGTAAAGAGCAATACAGACAACAGTCTTCAAAACACTGGCGCTGTGCATCAGTGAGTGCTGGATGCTTCTGACACTGCAGAGAGGTAATGACAATGCTATAAGGTAGCAGAGCCTCTAGATCTAACACCGCCTCGGGCTGCACATCGCCCATAAAAATTCATAGCTGTGGACCAAGATCAGGGAACTCAACATCATATTAAACATAATGTTTCCTGCACCACTAGAGAGGCTCTGCACTTCATCCTAAACAGTTCACATCCCACGAGCAGCTAGCGGGAAAATAGCCGTGCAGCTTATAATTGTTTGACTAAAGTCTTTAATGGGCCATACTGTGGCGTGATTAGGCTTATTGTCAAAGCAAAGGGCAATTGTGTCATAGCTATCAATCATTTGGAGCTTCTTTCTCTTCATTTCAAGACCTTTATCATGGATTTATTGCCGGTACAAACACAATTATGACTGATGATTGGGAAAGGAGCAGGCTGCGGGGCTCAATACAGTCAGAAGAACCTGTAGTGGCTGCGAGCTACATTTGAGGGATTTCATTCGGAGAAGCGACAACCTTTTCTTCAGAGGTCTGAGACAACATACAAGTTGAGGACTGAAAATGCCACGGACAGTATTGTTTATGAGGGATTATCTAGTCAGGCCTCCTGGCTAGAAAGATTGTGACCCCAATATGAGCACAGATACAGATCAGCTCCATGTAAGCTCCAAAATGATTCCTGGAAGGCAGCGCATGCATACAAGGCCCCTTCACTCTGTCAATCCAATGTTTAATCACTTCCACAGAAATTTCTACTGGTCTGCCAGACGTGTTCTCTCATTTTTTTTTTTCTCTCTCCACCCAATTTCTCTGGTGGGGTTTTGAAGACTTAAGTTCCACTCTTTTTTTTCTCCCTTTCTTACAAGGCAAATCCTGGGAGAGGTTGATGTGAAGACCAGGCAGAGCAGGGATGTGAAGAATATAAACACATTTTTTTTTTTTTATTGTCCAGAGGGAAAGGGAGGTGCAGGGGGTTGGGCGGTGGGGTCTGTAAAAGAGACGAGGACCTTATCACAGCCCAGCAGCTCTGTAATTCGCCGCCATGATAAAGTGGCAGCGCGGAAAACCTTACAAGGCTGGCACAATCCAAAGACGGATTAGGTTTTTCTGACATAAGCTTCCTGAAAAACTAATCAATCAGCCCATGCAGTATTATCAGAAGCGTGAGATTAAAGAGCTGCTCCTAATCCCCCCACTGTACATTTTATTACACTTCCCAGTGTTAGTTGCCTTTAAATATACAATAAATAAATAATAAAACCAAACCTAATTGAGCATGGGGAAGGGGAAAAGGGTTAAAGAGCCCTTAGAGATGGATTTTATGTAGAATTTGTGTTTTGTTATGAAGACAGGGATAAAACTGTTGTCCTTGCCAGAACCCTTTCTGCCTTTGAATAGAGCATCACTGTCTCACTCTACCACTGCAGAGAGGGGGGGGGGGACACAACTAGGGGGAAAATCCTCTGGCAGAATTTTACAGCAATATCTGTGTCTAAAATATCTGATTGTTTGTAACAAAGACTTTTTTAAATATTCGCCTGACCAAATAAGTAAACACATGTTTTTAAATAAATTATTAACTGCAGAAAATTAAGGCTAAATCCTTTGGGAAATGACTCGTAATCCCTTAAATCACTGCACATCAAAGTTGCAGGGATGAACTCCAAGCCTGGCGTGATCTGGAGTACAAGACGCATTCAGCTTACTAGTAACCAGCTAAGCTTCGTCTCGCTAGTGCGTCACACCCATCTTTTAAGACGTTCTTGTCTTCCGCGCTCAGTTCAACCCTGGGTGGTGTTTTCGGTAACGGAAAAGGCAGCAATACATCTAACGCTGCGACTGATCCTCTTGGCATGGGCCATATAGATGCTGTGTTGTGACATAATATTGCCAGAGGAGCTCTCACCCTGGCAAAAAGACATAAAGGCGTAATAGACTTTGTCAACGTCTCCTAACACTTAATCCCAAGCAGAGTTGAAAACCCCACTTTCCCTGCGTGCAGTCTCTGGTATAGACGTAGGGCAGGACGGGCTGAGATGGCAGAGAGCATGGCTCTCAAATATGTTTCATCTTCATCTACATTGTTCTGCTGTCATTGCACAGAGGATAACTGCAGCAGATGTCAGGGGGAAGAATGGATTCTCCCAGGATGGCTTTGACCCTCTTATTTGTCCCTGGGGCATGGCACAGATGCTGGGTCCAGGGTTACATTTTCACCGTTTGATTCATGTTCTAAGCGCTTTTTAATTGAATGTGCATGTGACGAGCGATGGGAAAAAAAGTGTGATTTTATCTGGGGGTCTTTGAGGATTTGGACCACTTTTTCAAACTCTGGATTTTTACTTAAAACAAGAAGCTTAAAAATTTCATATCAAGGGGTTTAAGTGTCCTGCGTGCAATCCTCTATCACAGAATGCTTCTCGGGTTCAAAATCTGGCCTTGCGCTGATGGGCGTTATCCTTGTGCATCTTTTCAGTGGTTCATACACTAACAAAAAAGAAATCTTATTCATACATCATGATATATTGCAGCACGTATTCCATTCCTTTGCTGAGGGTCAGATATTTGGGATTTTTTTGAACCTAAGAAGGTAGGGTAATATTGATAACGGCCACTACATCCCCAGTCAGACATTGGTGAATCTGTTGGGAGGGAAGCTACTGAGGCATACAAAGAGAGCCTCTCCAGGGAGGCAGTCTGTCTCTCTCTGGAGGCACAGCTCCCAGAAGGCACAGGGCTGATTACAACCGCAGCCAAAGCAGACAGCACTTTGCTGCTGCAGCTGCACAGTTGAAGGCTATCTTTAAAGAGGTCCTCTTTGAGGATGGCACAGATGTGAAGAACTTCTTCGATCCCATGGCATTTTCGGTGCAAGTTTGATCATGGCAAGAATCCATAAAGCAAGGATGAAAACGCTAATACCCTCGCTGTATTCAACTATCTATAGGGGACAACATCACGATATGATGGGGGTGGGGAAAGGGCAGGAAAGGCCTTTATACTCCCCAAAAGCTCATGAACTTTCTTCCGAGTGCTTGCTGCATTAAAACCTGAACTAGACTACAGAAAGATTACGTCTAGAAGCTTAACACAATCATTCTCTGGTAAATACTAAATAATTTTCTTTGGATTAACAGGGACATCACCGTTATCATCAAGCTTTTAAAATCCCTGGGTTTTTCAATTTCCATCTATTGTTCTCAGTTGTCTTGAAAGGGGAAAAAGTAATAATAAAAAAAGAACTCTGGCCCCAATTTGAGAGCAAAGACACTTAAAACAGGTTAGGGGTTCAACACAGACGTCTAATGATTCCAGTGATCACCAAAGGTGCACCTGAAGGGATGAAGAGGCAGGTTGCACTTTCAGATGAGCTGTGATTGAGAGAAGCAACACACCCAAGGACATAATACTGAATATAAACACTGAAAGAAAAGAATATTTAAACTTTGCAAACCAGCACAAAAATTAATAGCATATTTTATAAAATATCTTCAGTAGATTTTTTTTTTACCTCGGTAATTCTGTGTCTCTATTTAGAATATTACCTAATTGTTAATTCTAACCTATTACCTTTTGCAACACTCTGCTTGTAATGTAAAATTTCCATAGCTGAGAAAGCTGATGGTCTTACAAAAAGCCACAATATCAAATAGAAATAATAAACTCAGATGCTTTTATGGTAATTAACTGCATATTGTAGAATACATGATGCGCATTAAAGCAAAGCTGGAGTCTTTCCAGGATTACTAAATGCATTATGTTTGCATTATGTTATTCATTGTGTTTGTTTTTACCATATTTTTCAGTGGCTACAGAAAAGAAAGAAATGATGCCATTTCTAAGGGTATTAAATTATTTACTATTTTATGGATTTAAAAAAAAACACATGAAAAGTATTTCACTGAATAGTGTGCGAGCCCTGATAACATAAAACAATTAAGCTTATCCCTGTAAGACTGAATGAGGAGTTCTGCTCGGCAAATGAATTTGCTCCTGATGACTGTGCCAAATAAAATTTCATGCCAGGAAATTATTCAGTTTGGCACAATGTGGAGATAGACAAGTCTTGCACAGCTGCGTGATAAGGATCCACATAAAAGACAGGCCAACAAAACAAATATAAGCAAAAGAAGTTTAAACCATTACCTAGAGTGAAGAAATAATTATCTCGTAAGAGTCCTACAGCATAATAAAAATGCTTCATCTCTACTTTTTCGCAGTCGGAGACATGCTTCTGCATAATTAGCCTCTTTTCATTCACTCATCTCACTCCTCACCTGGTGCAGGAGGAAAAACAACAAGAATGTTTGCAGAGGACTCATCTTCAACGACTTGTCGACTTATTCAAGATGAGCGGGGATTAAATCCTCTCTGGAAGATTTGGAGAGGTGAAGACGCTCATGGCACTGAAACATCGCTATGATCACCTGCAAGAAAGAGAGAGGGGGGGGGAGAGAGAGAGAGAGAAAAGTGGAAATATTTACGTCGTTAAATCATTTAAAACGTCTCTTTTTAATTTGGAAATACATCAAAGATGGAGGCAGTGAATTATTCAAGAAATATACTAAACTTTTCCTTACCGTTTCGTAAAGGCAATACCTCACTTATTTCGGTAAGGCGGCTGGGATCATCCTCTCTCAGTCCACGTTCAGCAAAGAGACCTAAAATCCTCTCAAAACGTCTCTCAGGATGTCGAGGTACTTTCCCCCGAGCAGCTGGGACTCTTTGGCTCGTCTGTAGTAGTGAAGCGCCTACATTAAGCAGTTCAGATGTAACAACGCTCCTCTAAGTTTAGAATCCAGGCAAAGCGAAATAAACTGTGGACTATATTTTCCCTTACTCAATCCGGAGCAATGTTGGTCTTAAGTTGTCAGTATGCGCAGTAAAACACAGCCAAGCGTGCCCGTATCCCAGTGCCAGGACTGCAGTCAGACAGACAATAGTCAGCTCGCTGTCTTCGCTTTTAGGCTCTGCTTGATTTCAGTGCGCAAAATCCTCTTCTGCGCGTCTGGAGACTCCAAGGTCGGCGCGCATCCGTTCAGAGACTCAGACCTAAAGATGTACCTTAGAAGTCTTACTCTCTCCATCTAAGAGACAAGTAAAAGCTTGATGTCACCGTTGTCCGGTTTTGTTCATCATAGCGCGCACGTGTTTAACCCCTTAACGTTTAGATGGTTCATCGCAGAGAACAGTTATGCCGTGATTTTCGTTGGAAGTTTTGTGTGATGACTCGAATGCGTACATGTCCAGTTATATAAGAGTGCATGCAAGCCGTGTTTAGCAGAATGTATAGAAAAGCCTTTAAAATCGTTGCATGTATTAAACCCATCTTGCAAACGCAAGATGTGTGGACATTCCTGTTTGCAGCAACCAGAGACACTTATTCTTCTGGAAACTCAGCTGATGCTGCAATCCTGACCACAAAGTGCAGGCAACAAAAGGTCAACCGCTGTGCAAGTACAGAGGGGTGATAAATGAAAACACACAACAAAAAGTTTCTTAGGCGTTGAGCCATCACATGATGCCAAAACATCTTTGGCACTGAATGTGCACATCTCCAAAAACTCCAGTGGAGGGATGAAACAACCTTTTTCTAAAAGATGTTTTAAAGATGGCGGTGGAGTGGAAAGGAGCGTTAGGTGTGTTTCGATCGGTCAATTTTAAAGTCCACAGCTTACACATTGCAGATCATTTTCATATCAATCTAACCGCTTGTTGACCCTCATCTGGAAGAGACCACTCCCACCTGAGTAGAAATCTTTCATTAGAGAATAAAAAGGTAATTGCTCATGATAACTTTGTATTGATTAACAGTGATTTTCTGTAAAAGCACAAATGGAACCAGACCGCAGAGCAAAATCCTTCAACTGTTAAATAGAGCTGCGGAGTGTCCTCCTCACTGCTGGGGCCCCGTGGCTGTGCAAGCAGATTTTCTACAGTGACTAGTATTGGTTTAGCGATTCTTTTGAATTTGGCGCCATCATGTGGTTAAAGCGAAAAATGTCGCTTTACAGAAAAGGCTGCAGCAGCAGAGTAGAGGTGAAATTAGTTTGTACTAAAAGCATCAGTTTGTATCTTTTCATTTCAACTAGCGAATATTTGAATTTATTAAAATTTCTATGTAAACATGAATGCGTGACAATTATTTTGGCAAGAGAAGGTTTGTGCTTGAGAAGTTAAAGTCCAAATATGAAGGTGAAAGAATGAAACCCAGTAAGAGCAGATCAGCACAATATGTTGCTGAGTAAGCCATCAAGGCAGTATCAGATCAGTGTGATTGTATCACCTTATATTACTTTCTTTTCTATCCCACAAACAGACTTTATGCATGCATACACACTCACACTATGTTTTAGTCGTGCTATAGGCTAAATCTTATTTAGCCGTATACAAATGAGCTGGATTTTTGTCAAGAAAAATTCTTACATTAAAATGAAACATGTACTTCTAAATTGTACACTGAATACCTGGTGTCAGGTGTATTACAAATAATTAAATCATAGAGTTAAGTGACCTCTTCATATGACAACACATCCTTTTACTGGCTCTCATTGAAGGGAGAAACTGAAAGAGATAAACCAAAGGAAAACAATTAAGAACAGTGATTTAATACTGTTCCTATATCAAACTTTGCACTTTAGAGCCACCAGCATTTGATTTGAAATGTTTCAATACAGGCAATCCTCTCTTTTTCAGGAAAACAGTGTAAACAGTGCCCCCTCAATCTTTACTTCACATGTACCACAAATACTTTTAATGGTGTGCTGGCTGCGCACGTGCAGGTTTAACTGCCATGAGGTGGATCAAATGTCACTCTCCTGAACATTAAACTCATATCAGTTTTCCTGCTACCTTTCATAACACCTGGATTTCAGCCATCGGGACTCTAAAACTTCTAAAAGTTCCCTCATAAGAATTTGTAACTAATTAAGTCTTTCACTCAGTGGCAATGTTGCAACCACACTGTCTAATCAACAAGGGTGTAAAGCAGGTCAATATGTTTGAGTCAATGTTAAAAAGTTATCAACAAAATGATAACACACGAAAGGGCAAGCTTATACTTTAAATTCTGAGGTTAGTAAGGGAATCATTTTGAACAGACACCTGTTTATATTAGTAGCATTCACCTGTTAAATGAACATTTCCAGAGCTTTCAGCTTCCAGGCTCCTCCTCTGTGGAACCTGCTCCCAGTTTAGATTCAGGAGACAGACTCCCTCTCTAAGTTTGAGACCAGGCTTAAACGCTCCTTTTTAAGTTTATTGTCAGGGCTGGTGACCCTAAATCCTCCCTTAGTTATGCTGCAATGGGTCTAGGCTGAGTGTTTCTTCTTCACTCACATTGTTTCATTCACTATGTGTTTGTACACCACTCTGCATTTAATCATTAGTTATTATTAATCTCTGGCTCTCTTCCACAACGTGTCTTTGTCCTAATCAGAGGATGGTGCTTTGGTAAAGAGGCAGCAAACCAACAGAAAACTTCAACTTGGAGGGTGTTTCAATGATTTGGCACCATGCCATCTAGGTGAACAGCAGAATCAACTTCACAGTTTTGTCAGTCAGCATGATATCAGCACAGCCTTTTTGTTTTTTCAGTTTGTTTGTTTGTTGATTGTTATGCATGTGTCTTATCTGCTAAAATGCCACATGGCATAATGTGGTCAAGGTCAGGAACTATAATATAGTCCCGTTTGTATGATGTTTTATTACACTGTCACAATTGTTTATTGTTTTATGATTGTTTATCTGTGAGCACGGAGAGTGTGTTGCGTGCCGAGGCTTTCTTGTCGCAATAGCATCTAGCCTTTTTAGATTTTCAAAAACAACAACCCTTTCACACATTAAACAGACTTTACTCTGCCGGCTCCTCAGTATAGCCATTGTATTTCCAATTATATAAAAGTACTCAGGTTACTGCTCAGTAAATCCACACATGCAAGGAAATGGATGTCATGTGTCTTGCATCCTGGATGCTCTATGCAGGTTCTATACTCACATAAAAAGTATTTCCAGTAGTGAAAATACATCTGGCACAGACAATGTCCCCTTTTTTTTTGCTACTAGTGAGAAAGTGAATCTTTCCAACTTTGGTTCTTTTGTGAAAATGTCTCTGTCAGTCCATTCCCAGTGTCAAAGGGCCGGTGTTCTGTATCAGGGTGACAATTCCTCACCCTGTTTTCAGAAAACAAAAAGTCTTTGGATAAGAGAAAATATGTGAGACCACAGTGGCAGACTTCCCAACAGTTTACAAAAATATTCTAGTTCCAGTTACAATAGGGCTGGTAATTAATAGTCATTCAAGTTCAAGGAAGGTGAGGAGAGTAGTCACACCTCAAGAGTCCTTTACAAGTATAAATATCTGCTCTTCAAGTGTCAGTAATCTTGAAACTGCCAGGTTTCTGCATTTTGTCTTCTAACCATGTCTGAAGGCTAAAACATATTTTTTCTTTAGAGCCACAGAGGACTATGGAATGAAAAGCCTGCTGTCTAAGTTTCAGTAGAGATAACAGATAATGCCACAAAAATGTCATTTTATGAAAAACTGAAGATTTGTCTGCCAATGATGAGAGTTGATTTTTGTTTTTTGTTGCTTTTTTCTTGCACAGTAATTTTACACTTCACTTCAGTGGCTGCTAACTTGTAATTGTTTCAGCATGTCCTATTGCAAAAGAGTTGAAATGCAGTTCATGTGAAAGGTCAATGACATCATTATTCAGACTTTAGGACAATAAGGCTTGTTCACTATAGTGTAAGTCAAACATTCCCACTGTTAAGTTGGCTGTTGTGCAGAGAAAATGTCTAAAGTGTTTTGACTGTCGATGGATGGATGGATGGATGGATGGATGGATGGATGGATGGATGGATGGATAGGGTGCCATTGTTGTTTTTGCTGAATCTACAATCCTGATTAGTTAGTTACTTACAGAAATTTATTTTTTAAGACAAAGCGATGTTTACACAAAGGTAAAATTCCACATAACTGTTCTAGTATGTGTGGGTTTACGTGCCACCACTCTCACTTGTAGGTTATAGGTAAACTGGAATAAAGGGCAGGCTCTCATTATATAGATAGTTTTCTGTTATTTAAAGAACATAAAGCACACACAAAGCAAATAAGGACCTTTGCCCTTATTGATAATCAGTATATGCTTTGCCACCATGACTTGCAACTCCTACTGACTGCTAGAGTTTGACATTTAACCCATTAGTGTTCAACAGTGAAATTTCATGGATTAATTTAAAGTGACTAAAACGCTTGCTCGGCTGAACAAATACGTAGAGGCTAGACTGAAGTAGTTTTTTTTTTACAACATCCTTTTTGTTACTTATCATTCAAACAAACACAGGTGCAAACAGACACACGCATGCATGCAAACAGTCAGGAACAAAGTATTGTTCAGTTTTTCTTGTTCACTCAGGAATAAAGTAAACCAGGCTTTATGGACCACAAAGAACACAACCACAATTATTTGATGTCTTATTATAGCTGGATAATCATGGGAGCCTGCACCTCTTGTAACTAACAACTAAAATGAGATACAATACAAAAAAGGCTGCAAATCGAACTGCAGTTATATCACGAGCAAGGATTTCACTGGATTTAACAGATTTGGATTTAAGGCGTGCAATGAAATGAATACCACATATAGTCTTGTATTTTTATCAGTCAAACACAAATACATGATTTTGTCACATAGTGCAGCCACATGTTGTGTCAGTACCCACTGGAAATTTTGTGTTTAAACCCCTAACAAGAAAACAAAAACACACAGAAACAGTTTTCAGTCATTTAGGATCGAACAAACAATAATCATTTTTAAAAAGCCTTCAGACTAAATGACTGCAACTTAAGACTTCTCCAAACAGGGTGCCTACATTCTGGATTGGAACTTGTTTCTACTGAAGAAATTATTTATTTAAAGATGGTCAACAATGTGGCCAGTAGGGAACCCCTCCAACCCACTAAGACCTCCTCCCTTTCCCTTTAACCCCTTCTTTTTTATGTAATAACAAAATCACTGCACTGAAAGTTATAAAAGTATGTGTGTAACCCTGAATCGATTCATAATTTCCTTGTGAAAACTGCAGACACAGCGAGCCACAGCACATTCCAGGACATGGGAATTTGTTGCTGTGACTTTATTCCAGATATTGTACTCTTGTTCTCTATAAATCTTACCGCTCTAACAAATATTTAGCACTATGGTTATTCAAATCAGCCTCAAGCAAGTTGTAACCAAAGGTAAAATTCCTTACATATGTTGTTTCTTTGATAATATCAAACCCCTCCAAGAAGAAGGGTGTTGGTGTCCTATTACACTTGGCTTCGCACGCCATCAGTCTCATTACAATGGCTCAAGGTTTGCGTGTCTGGAGGAGAGAGAAAAAAAGAACTCCCTTTAGCCCACATGTGCCGGGGGTTTTTTTTTTCAGGGGGAGGGGAGAAGGAACATCCAAAGTAAATAAAGATGACTCCGCTCAAACTGGCAGGCATTACATGCAGTGTGTGACTTTCTGATCTTACTAGAGTTTGGCGGTGGATACGATTATAATTGCTGTTAAATCACCTGCCATACAGGTTAGCATGATAAATGTGTTGAGTGTAAGCGGACTTCACAGGACACAAAAGAATGATTAACAGGAGATGGAACTGTGCATGCTAGACTTCCCCCACTTCCCTCCCATAGGAATCCCTTCTCTGCCTGTCTTCCTGTTGTGTAATAGGCCAAGCCCAAATGCAGCCTGAACTTCCTGCAGAATTTAAGCACACACACACCCCCTCCACTTGCCCAAATACATAAAGCCTCCACTACGTCTCACACCAAACCAGCTTGCAGTACAGAGAGGAGGCAATGAGCAACGGGGTGTGGTTTCCTACTCTGGGGCTGCTGGCCATGCTATGCTGCTTCAGCATGGGGCCGGTTCAAGGGGGGAAGGTGCTGGTTGTGCCTGTGGATGGAAGCCACTGGCTCAGCATGAAGATATTGGTGAAGGAACTCATCCGCAGGGGCCATGAAGTCGTAGTGCTGGTGCCAGAAAGCAGCCTGTTGATCCAAGGCTCAGAGAGCTTCAGGACAGAGATTTACAAAGTGCCTTACACCAAAGCTGAACTGGATGGATCTTTCAACATCTTCCAGAATGAAGTCTTCCTCAAACCCGCAGAATTTGAAGATTTGATAGTGAATTTGAGGGGACTGGTCAACTTTACTTCACTCCAGGTGAAAGGTTGTGAGAGTTTGCTGGACAATAAGCCTTTGATGAATCGACTGAGGGAGCAGGGTTTTGATCTTGTGCTTACAGACCCCTTCCTTCCTTGCGGGTCTGTCCTGGCTCATATGTTTTCCATTCCAGCTGTTTATTTCCTTCGTGGGCTTCCATGTGAGCTGGATATGAAGGCTAACAAGTGTCCTTCTCCTCCTTCCTATGTTCCAGTGTTTTTCTCTGGAAATAGAAACTCGATGACTTTCCCAGAGAGAGTAAAAAACTTTGTAATGTATGGTGTGCAGTCCTACATTTGCACAATACTCTATCCTCACTTTGATGATCTAGTCAGCAGGTATATAGGAGAGATTTCAACTTATCAAGAACTTGTCAGCCACGGGGCTATCTGGCTTCTCAGATATGACTTTACCTTTGAATGGCCCAGACCTCTCATGCCAAACATGGTGTTAATTGGAGGGATCAACTGTGCAAAGAGGGCTCCCCTGCCAGCGGTGAGTATGTGAATATATGAACGCAAGTGTAAACAAGCACATGTCACGTCTGGATGTAATCAAGCCAAATCACATATGCTCAGAGCTTACTGAAAAGCAGAGAATCAGCAGTCATTAGTTTTATATGGAAGAGGAGGTCAGAAACTTTTCTAACAACAACTAACATGAACTGCTTAGTGAAGTGATCATTCACATTAATGCTTGCTAAAGGGTTCTGGGACTACAAGAGATCTGTTAGTTTCAGAAATAGATATTTTAAAATAATGCATAAAAGCTGTTGGAAAAATGTCTTTGTTTTAGATTTTTTGTCTGTTTTTTTCCTCCCCTCTCTGCAGGACTTGGAAGACTTTGTGAATGGTTCAGGAGATGACGGCTTCATTGTGTTTAGCATGGGTTCAGTGGTGTCCACCATGCCTGAAGAGAAAGCAAAGCACTTCTTAGACGCTTTTCGAAAAATACCTCAAAGGGTAATGATAACCTGAGTAGCTCACTGTACATCAATGGAATCGATTCACTTTTTTATACTTCTGTTTAGGATAAAGCTGGTTAATACACAAGATTCAGCCACACGAGCCACACAAACATTTACACAATACCCAGAGATTTTCACACTGTGCAATGAGGCCAAATGTCTAATCGGATTAAAGTGCAGGACTTTGTCCTCTGCCTTGCCTTGCTCTAAACATACAAAACCCTCCATTTATTACTTGTGTACTCTGCACAATGAACAGAGATGGTTTTATTTGTGTTTCAGGTTGTGTGGAGATACACTGGTGCACTACCTGATGATATACCCAAGAATGTCAGAGTTATGAAGTGGTTACCTCAAAATGATCTCCTAGGTATGCATAGTTAAGTGAGAAAATTATGGTGTGCTGCTGTAATATCACACCTTACAAGCTAAAAACATATGACACTGAGATGAAATTATCTACATGTGATTCATGGTTGATTTGACCTGTAACCGAGTTTGTGTCTGTGCTCCCTAGCCCATGCCAAGGCTAAAGTCTTCATCACTCATGGAGGCTCCCATGGTATCTATGAAGGTATCTGTAATGGTGTGCCCATGTTGATGTTTCCACTTTTTGGAGACCAGGGAGACAACGTGAATCGCTTGTTGGGCCGTGGCGCTGCTTTGAAACTCAGTATATACGACGTGACAACTGAACAGCTACTGGGTGCGCTAAAGAAACTTATCTATGACAAAAGGTGAGGAAACTGGTTATTGAATTGAAATGCACTGAAGAATGCAAAAAAAAAATGGTGTTGAAATACTGTGATTAACATATTTATTGGACCCACATCATAAAAACAAGACTAAAATGACTAAATTTTTATTTTTTATCGAGTTGGCACACTGGAAATTAATCAAGCATAACCTTCGACCACTAAAACTACTTTTCCTGTTAAGGAACGCAAGTTAATAACTTTAAACCTACGTGGACGTGCTTGGTGAATCAGTAACTGGAAAACATTAAACCTTTAACAAAATATTACCTGTCCTCAGGTACAAAGCAAAGATGATGGAGCTTTCAGCGATACACCTAGACCGTCCCACTGAGCCTGTGGACCTAGCTGCGTTTTGGACCGAGTTTGTCATGAGACACAAAGGAGCTTCGCATCTCAGAGTGGGCGCTCATGATTTGAACTGGTTCCAGTACCACAGCTTGGATGTGCTGTCGTTTTTCGCCGTCATTCTCATAACAGTTGTGTGGATGACAGTGAAATGCTGCCGATTTTGTATCCGCAAGTGTTGCAGGAAAGGAACTGCAAAAAGAAAATGTGAATAGCGTTTATATTCATTTGCATTCTTTAATTTTTACATATTCAGTGACAAAGCTAATGGTTGAAACACTGCACTGAACTTTCAGCTGGATGTACTGTACGAGTGTTTTATGTGTGAAATCTCAGCCAAAGTGCTATTACCAGTGTTGGGTAAGTTACTTTAAAATAGTAACTTAGTTACATTACTAGTTACTGCTATCAAAAGTAACTCAGTTATTTCAAGTTACTTGTTACTTTCAAAGTAACTAGTTACTAGGGAAAGTAACTTTGCTTTTACTCAGAATTCTCTTGTTAATGTGTTGCTTCCGTAACTGGATACCCAGCAAGAGTGCCAGTCTTCTACCTTGCTTACTTGCCACAAGTGCACTGTGCCACCTACCAATAGAAAGGAAAAAAATAATGTGTATATTTCCACGAGAGAAATCCCACGCCTGGACCGTCGTTGACCGCCGCCATGATTCTAGCCTACGTCACAGCGTCATGTGCGCTTTTTACATCCAACACGAAAACTGCAGTCGTGGTGCTTTCGATTGTACTATGAACTCGGAAATTCTGCCTTCTGAATAGGAAGATGTAGGTAACACCAGACTGCAGATGAGCTGCATACATGGCTGGACTGGGACAAAAAATCGGCCCGGGCGTTTTGACTGACCGGCCCGCCATTATTGGAAAAATCATAAAGCCTTTGAATGAAAACAAACGCTGTTGTGACATTGATGTACACTGTTTTGATCTATCAATCGTTTGTTGTAAGATTCAGATAATTATTTTTTAAAAGCTAGACATTTTAAATGAGAATAAGAAAGAAAAGTATTTCTTTGTGCCCCCCTTTCCCTGTTAATGCCCTACCTGGACCCCTGGCAACACTTTGCTAGATCCACACCTGCACAGTTACCAGCTGTCAGCTACCTAAAAAAGAATCCTGGTGTTATTTGTCTCTCAGAAACAGTTCATAACTTCCCTTCAACTCATTCATGTCACCTAAAAGGTAAACCTGTTTCTCCATCACCTGTTCAGCTCTGATGATTCAGTAAGGACATCTCCTGGTTTCATCTTCATGTTTCCCTCTCACCACATATCCAAAACCGATATCATGACCAGCAGCTTTTACAGCTGTGGCTCCTGCAAACATCAGCTGATACTAGAAATTAATATTAAATAAATTCTAACAACAGCTGATCAAGCTTAAACGTGCTGCTGTTGTTTAGCGCGACATCCACTGGTTTCTTCTTTCTGGCACGAAGTGGGCGATAAACAGACAAGAGAGAAAAGCCGATCAGCTGATCATTGATCAGTTTCATGATTGAAGTAGAAACGGGAGAGGGAGGGGGAGAGAATGAGAGAAGAAGAGGCAGCTGTGCAGCGTAAAGACACAGAATAACTCCAGCTTTGTGTGTTTTTCATGCTAGCTGAAGTACGGGGTAAACTGTGTTCCTTTTCACCTCAATACCAAACGAAAATATTACGAAACGCTCTCTGAATATGGAACAATTCGGGATGGTTGGCAACTCTAATAACTAACCTTATGAACAAAATAAAGTTTAACATCAGTAACATCATAGCACCCACCCAGCATGCTAGCTAGTACGCAGCTTAATGTAACTGACTGTAAAAAGTCAGCACAACGAAAATAAACTCCACCTAAACTTGGTTTATATCTGACCCAGATAGACTGCAGGTCACAACTTCTTACCTGAAGTTCAGTTCACCTGACACTCGGACAGGCGGCCGCTTCGGGTCTCTCCTCCTCCTGCCTCCCCTTTCCCTCATCCACCTGCTGGCCTCCACCACTTGCTAATATTACTGAATCTGTGGAAGCTCCGCGATAGCCTCCACACGAAGTAACAAATAACGAGCCTATCTAAATCCCAGTAACGTGTTCCTGATTTTGGCATAATAACTAGTTACCGTGCTCGTTACCACAATAATAACGTAGTTACTGTAACGCATTACTTAATAACGCGTTAGTCCCAACACTGGTTATTACTGACTTTAAGAAGTGAAATATAATGATGAATGACATAATTCCAGGCAAATAAATGATGCTTTTAAACAACTTATGTGTGGATTTAATTGTAATATTTCTGAAAATTTGAGAATGTTGTACATGGAACAATACTTTGAAGACTGAGGGACCCTTCATCAGTCATCAGTCATTCATCGGGATTGTTGAGTGATTGGATTACTAGTGCACTAAATGGCTGAAATTCTGTTCCTTGTTAGTAAGCAGAATCCCAACAACTAACAAGACAACATTTCTAGTGTTATTTACACTATGTATTTGTTAACTGGCATCTCTCCCAGAGAAATAACTCATATAAAGACTGAACTTATCCACTTGTTTAACAGAACAGCTGACTGAAAGAGCCTTTTTTACTCTCCATATCAACATCTTGTAAGATTATTTCAAAAATAAACCATAAAACCTGGAGTTTTTACCTTTGAAAGGCAAACATATACTTTAGTTTTCAAGAATGTACCAAAGAGGCTGTGGCCACAAGTGGTCGCTGAGTGTTGCTCACTGTTAGGTGCAAAACAGTGTGACAGTAACCTCATCTTTAAACCACGATAATGAGAGTGCCCGCTGTTTTCACTCTGACTCCATCTCTTTGATTATAACTCAGGAGCCAAAAGATGTGTTAAGAATGCAACACTGGCTCTACAGCGCAGTCCTGCCAAGAAGTTTTCAGGTGTGTGAACGAGGAAGAGAATGTAAAACCTTAGAAACTAATTGTTAGGTATTTTAGTACCATGGGAGCATTTACTGGATATTGTTTTATAGTGACATTATACAGGAAAACTCTGTCATTCAATAAGGCCCCTTTGTTTTAGTTATTTTTCTCTTTGACCCAAGAATTGATGTGTGAGAATCACAGGCTGGTACAAGGTTGAAATACCACAGAGATCACTCCCTCAGCTACATTAGTTTCTAAATCTCTTAGGAGACGCCTGTTGAACGCCAAATGGTTTGTTTCAGATTTCACTAATGAAAGAACTCTTTATTTCATGCCTTGAAAATATGTCGCTGAGATAATCATAATTGTAGCTGAACTGATAAACTATACAAAGGGTGCTTCTTCACCCAAGGTGATCTTGGTCTGTACTGGTTTAAACTGAGAATCTGCTGACTCATGAATTTTTCCCTCTATATAAACTGTTGTACTTGAGAATAAAGTTGAGTCGATTTGGGAAGACAACCTGAAGCAGTCTCTGTTTTCTTGTTCTCCCAAGCTGCTCCCGAGCTCGTACTAACACGCTGAATGGCATGCTTGAATGTTACTTGAGAATATATTTGACTGTGTTACAGATTAAGGGACAATCTCTGCTGATAGGTGAAGGTACAATCTCTGCTGATAGACGCCCACGCCTCGGAGGAAGCCGATCCACGGATTAGGCCCTGGAAGCCGTTTCCTTCACTAATCATGACACAAATATCAATAATAATGAGGACATTCAGGCTTGTTGGGACATGTGCTTTTGACAAGTCAAATTATTCAGTTTCTGTTTATCTGAGAAAAAATGTATGGCTTTACCACCTGTATAATTGGTGTATGACTTAATTTCTTTACTTGTACAGACAAATCTGAATGAACACAGAGCGATGTAGTTTAGTAAGTGAAACTAGTATTTTAGTAATTCCCCTGTGATTAACTGGAATTTCAATGTGATTATATTTACCTACATGTATTTAAAGGTGGGTAGACTAGAATAAAGGTTGTAACAAGTCAGTTTTTTTGACAGGAAACAAAGAAACTATACTAGAAATTTAAAAAATGTTTTAAAAGAATATTCAAAATTCAACTGGTGTGTAACTAATTTTAAACACAGCATAAGGTTTTCTTTTACATAACCTAAGGACTAATTTTAAGTATTGCATAAATTCAGGTATTTTACAGGAAAGGAAACAGATGATCAAATGATGCTGTAATTTTAAGCAGTGCATTATTTCATGTTAATTTGGAAGAAAAACAAACTATATTTTCCCATCTTGCATTTTGAGTAAGCTGTACTTTTTGTTGTATCAGGTCCTGCATGTGCAACAAAGTTTTTAACACCCTGACACCAAAGTTTCCGTTGTGGCACTTGGAAGCCTGACGGCAAAAACAGTTAAGGGGCTTTGCAAGCCAAACTTTTCAGCTTTTGCTTCAGTGCCATCATGATCTACTGCATCACATGCATCTTTCTACAAGTCTCCCTCACAGGTAAGATAAGGTCATTTTTGAAAGACAAGTGAATAAAGCATATTCCTTTACTTTATATAATTATAAGGTCATGAGCAAGAAATGGGCATGATTTTGATATAATCAGTATATTGATTCTACATTCTTTTCTTATGTAAGGGGCTGCTGAGAGCAGTATAATTGGTGGCAGAGAAGCAAAGCCCCATTCCAGACCTTACATGGCATCACTCCAGTATCAAGAACACCATTCATGTGGTGGGATGTTAATCCGAGAGGACTTTGTTCATTGCATTCATGGCTTCTCAATCATATGCAAACATTTGAGGTCAGTTTTCCCCTGTGAAACCAGTCATCTGCATAGAACGTCTGAAAAAGATCCCCTTAATCTCAACTTAATCTCAACTTAATTCATATATTTAAAAGATACTTCCATTTAGCAAAATAATTATAACACTGTGATACGCGTACATACCAAGAACGAAACAAATGTGTTCTAAGAAGACTAGCAGATACACATTCATTTGAACAGGCAGGGTATTTGGGTTTATGCAGTTCTGGGAAAAAGAGTAGCACTTCAGGCACAAATCAAAGGTGTTTAATCAGGTCTGACAGTTTCATGTATGGAACGCGAAAGTGAAAACAACACAAGGATCCTAACAAATGTGTGCTTTTTACTATGTTTTAGTTTATACTACCACTAGATGTTGCCAAAGTCACCAATTTTTAAACGTATACCAATGGGCCACAAACTGTGGAGTGGCCTCCTCTGGTGGAGCAAAGAGCTACTGCTGGGGTGTTCGTTACCAATACATTCATTGAGTTATATTAGGAAATTAATGAAAAACTGCAGTAAATATATTTTAGAATTGAAAGCATCAATTTGATTAAAGAGCTCCCAAACACTGTGGATTAACCAGTTTATAGAAACATAAACCTTACACTTTGTGGTGGTCTAATGAAAGTAGTAAACTAGTTAAAGAGCATATTTTTAAATCTGCAACATCTGTCTCTCAGTCACTGCATGGTCCAACCACACTCTCTTATGCTGGTTGGTTAGGCCTCTTTTCTGGCCAATGTGGACAAGTACACTGTGTGCTTGGCTGAATACTCTGCTGTTCTCTGTACTGTATTGTAGAGGTTTCCTGTGGATATGTTTTGTACTCAGGATCAGATCTGTTTCAGTTTTCAAGAAAACTGAGACACTGTTTAGACAAGTGAGTGTTGCTCACAAATCAACACTTACCTCATCCTTAAACTATGAGGTGAGAGTGCCCACTGGTTTCACTCTAACTCCGCCCTTTTGATTATGAGTCAGAAGGTGTGTTAAAAAGCAAACCTGGATCTACAGTCAGTGACATTTACACTTGTAGGACCATGTGCTGTTAAAAAGATAAACAGTTCTGTTTCTGTTTTGTTTGTTTTTTTCAGGAAAACCTTTGTGGCTAACTGGTGCATGGCTTTTTACCCATACAGACAAATCTGTATTTATACATACAGCTATTTAGTTTAAAAAATAAAACTAATGTTTTAAGTAGTGCTCTTAGTTTTCGGTTTATCCAATTTACTCTTTGCAAATATTAGTTTGAATGAAATGTTATCAGTGTCAGCGTTTTCATTGCCTATCATCTTTGTTATTGTGGTGATCACACAGCAACTATAATCACATTTCACTCTGTGGTAGCCTCTGCTTGCTGCGATCATGTGGCTTTTGCTAGGTTGGTTAGCCCATCTGACTGCTTTCTATATATTGGGATCATGTAAAACCCCTTAACCGCTGTAGTATTATATCCTGTTCTTCAGGAAGCAGCTTGAAAGTGTAAACAAAGTTTCTGTATTTTACAGCATGTGCAGTAAAAAAAACAAGTGTAGATCGAGCCGTGCTAGATTTCCCACTAATTCCCTGATGTTACAACAAGTAATATTTGGCATAATGTCTAATTAAATGTGAGTTATTGGCTTTGTTAGATCATTTTGAACTCGTGTATTTAAAATAAAACATAGGTGTTTTGTACTAGAGCAAGAGTGTTTTGAAGCTTTTACGAGTTAATGAAATGAGGACGGGCTGCCAGAGGGGATCATCTGCTGTGATTATTAAATTTATGTTTCTGTGAAATTTGTCAGTGACACCTTCAATTATGATGAGAGATTAAACACATCTGAGAGAACATAGAGAGTAAATCAAACATCGAAATTTGTTCAGCTGCACAGATTCAAAGGCAAAATGAGAACGTAAACTTCTAACCTTTTGTTGTGTAAGGCAATGAATGTACTGTTCAACTACGTTTACAGCATTTAGTCAACAAGTTCATGTCCTTATAGAGAATGCTGTAAAGACACCCACCAAACTGGGCTTTAAATAATAAGTTATTATTAAATAATAAGTTCAGAAAAAACATGTGCACTGTATGTGCACATGTGATGAAACAAAAGAAAAAGAAAGAAAGAAAAAAGGAAGTAATGTGTGTATAGGGTTCATAGTGAGAGGTGTGAATATCTTTGTACACACCGTGGTTACTATGACGATAATACACGCTTTCCATTTCACGATTTACCACCAACCTTCACCATCTTCCTTTAAAATAAATGTGATCGACAGAAAAAAAAGGAACTTTCATCAGAGCAAAAATTGGAATTATCCTCTCATAGAGGTGTGTGATTTTTAGAGAGGACAACCACAAAACGTAGGATTTTGAATTGAATTAATCTGAATTGCATAAAACCACATGAAGGTGCAAACACACATACAGTATAGAAAAACAATAAAGCATTGACAATTTAACAACGTTTGATGCTATCTTGCTTGAGAAGATGGCTACAGACGATCTTTTTTTAATATGTTTTTTCACAGTTGTGTTTCACATGTAAAGCAGTGAGCAGGGTGTGATAGCAACTCCTGCCCGTGCAACAACGTTTTTGACACCTGCCCACAGCGTTTCCGTTGTGGCAGTTGGAAGGCAGACAGCAAAAAGGGTTAGGGGGGCTTTGAAAGCCAAACTTTTCAGCTTTTGCTTCAGTGCCATCATGATCTGCTGCATCATATTCATCTTTCTACAAGTCTCCCTCACAGGTAAGATTTTTGGAAGAGATATAATTAAAGCATCTCACTTTTCCTTTTTAAGGTCATAAACAAGAAATGGGCATGACTTTGATATAATCAGTGTATTGATTTTACCTTCTTTTCTCTTGTGAGGGGCTGCTGAGAGCGGTATAGTTGGTGGCAGGGAGGCAAAACCGCATTCCAGACCTTACATGGCATCAATCCAGTATCAAGCCCAACATTCATGTGGTGGGATACTAATCCGGGAGGACTTTGTTCTAACGGCAGCACACTGCAAGTGAGTGCAGGGGCATTTCTTTTGTTTTGGGTTTCTTTGTAAATCAAGAACTAAAGAAAAAAAGTCCTAAAAATTGGTATTTTATCTATTCAAAATATATCACTACTGAGTTATGTTATAAACACAGTTTAACACACATGTTGTAGGTCTCCACTAAGATCCAGCGGCACATCACTTTCAGACTCACCTATCTATTCAGCAACACATTGTGTCCTATGACACAGGCATTTTAACCCCAGAAAATAAAAACCACACACACACAGATGTCGGTCTAACTATTTCATAATACTGTAAAGATGATTTCTCAGCCCAAATTTGTAGAGTCGTGAGCTTTGTAAGACAAATGGATGCAAACTACACTGATCAAATATCCACCACAGCATAACAGTCAAGAACTCAGGTTTTTCCTTGAATTTGTCACCTGTTCAGTATTTAAGCATATTGTAACCTGGCTGAAGAAAATTTGCTGTTATGAGTGTTTCATGGCTGTACTTTATAAACCTTTATTTTTATGTATAATCAGTGTAACTGTATGAGATTTCAGGACATAAAAATGTTAGCTTTTTTCAGATATGACAACAGCGGTCCTTGCACAGTGGTGCTTGGAGCACATGACATTAGCAAGAAAGAGAAAAGTCAACAACGCATCAAAGTGGCCAAGTACTACCGTCATCCAAAATTCAACGGGAAATACGATTATGACATCATGTTGCTTAAGGTAAAGCTAATAGGCCATCAAATTTCATTTTAAAGCATTTTTGTGCAGTGTACCTATTCACAGTTAAAGCTTTGTTATGCAATTTCACACTTGTGCTAGGTAGCAGGTGTGAGTGTGTGTTAATTGCTGACCTTTATATATAGAAGAAACTCCCCTTTCAATAACACGTTGATGTCTTTCACAGTTAGAAAAGAATGCCACACTGAATAAGTATGTGAAGACCACCGGACTACCTAAGAAGAATGGGAAAATACCTGCCAATATTAAATGTTATGTGGCTGGCTGGGGTCGGACTGGAAAAAATAGGCCCACCTCAAATGTTCTAAAGGAAGCCACAGAGAAGATGCAATTCAGCAATGAGTGCAAAAGTATTTGGCAAGCATATTTTAATTCTAATCAAATGATATGCACCAAGTTTACCAAGAAGGATGGAGGAGTTTGCCAGGTAATCAAATGTTAAAGGCAACCTTAATATTCAGAAAAACTAGTTTTTGTTTTTTATTCATAACAAGAAAAATGCAATGTTTTCAAAGACGACTTAATCAAGTCTCTCTGCTCTTTTTTTTTTATAGGGCGATTCTGGTGGACCACTTATTTGCAACAAGATGTCTCAAGGTTTAACAGCTTTTACTTTGGCAGATGATTGTAATAATCCAAAATATCCTCATGTCTACACTAAAATTAATTTCTTCATTCCCTGGATCAAGGAAAAAATGAAAGAATAGAGGAATGTTGCATGAGCCACTAGTGAGTGGAGAAGTGGGCTTTTTTCATTTACTGATTAAACAATTTGGTTGAATGGTCTTTGTATTAAAAAGGAATTCAAAAGTTGAAATGTGTATGTTAAGCATTTGGATAAACACACCTGATTACACGCAGATATTGTGTAATAAACTTTAAACTGTACCTTTTCATTTTCTGAACTTTTCTTTATTTGCCTTTTCAATTTTGATTTCTAACTTTTAGGAACTTTTTATTTACTTTCATTACTTAATGTTTAAGCCAATGGAGCATGAGGCTGGGGTCTGATCACACCATAGTTCACAGTCATTGCATTCGTGGCTTCGCAATAAAAGTGAAAACCTTTGAAGCTGAACAGTTTTGCTTCTGTGAAACTAGTCTTCAACACAGAAGTTCTAAAACGTTGCCCTTAAACATTCTGTTCCTCTGTTTGATTCTGTTACATGTATTACATGTTTAAAAGATCATTTTTATTTAGCAAAGGTAAGACAAAAATAAAGACTAAGCAAAACTAACTGGACTTGGATCTCTTTGTCACATAATTATTTCTCTATTACCTATTACAGAACAGACATGTGCATACCTAAAACATTAGAAATTTGTTCTACGAAGACTAGTTTTAGTCTGTTTCACACCATGTTTTACAGCACTTGATGTGTCTGCAGCAAAGTACCTTGGGTTCATGCAGTTCTGGGAAAACAAAATACCGCCACAGCCACAAACCAGGCATAAACCAAGGGTGTTTTTTTAACAATCTCACGTGGAATGTGAAAGTGAAAGAATGGATGTTGTGAACATGTGCTGTATGACATGTTTTAGTCTACCACGAGGTGTCACCAAAGTCAGTGTCTGTTTTAAATCATACCAGTGAACCAAAGACTGTGAAGGGGGCTCCTAGTTTGGACAACCAGGAAAAAAGCTGTGCATCAATCCATCCATGGAATGTCATTTATCTCAATCTGGGTGGTGGAGGCACGAGTCTAAGCAGAGGCACCCAGCCCTCCCTCTCCCTCCACCTCTCCTTGGGGAACACCAGTATGTTCTCAAGCCAGCTGAGATATGTAAAGCTTCCAGTATGTCCATCAGAGTGTGCATGTTACATATAAAGTGCTTGTATGAATGTGTGTGAGTTGTCTTTGTGTGTCACTGATTTTGTTTAGTTTGCACTCTTAGCTTCTTCAAATGCACAGGAAGCACGGCAGCATATAAATTTAAAGTCACATATTTAGGGGTTTTTTTTCTGAGTGTCTGACACTGTGCCCACTGTGTGTGCAGATGATGGTTGAAGCTGAAGTGATTTACCTGCTCAGCTTTTAGAAGAAAAAAAAAAAACACAGAAGCAGAATTTGCCCTTTCCAAGAACCACCACTAAACACCTGAACTTCCAGGCAAGTTTGTGCAATTGTATCATGAGTGTTCATACAGGAAGCTGCACAAACGCACTACAGTCGCTGAGGGAGAGAGAGAGAGCGATGTGTCATTAACACTGATTTCAATATCAATTTATTTATTCATTGCCAAATCACAACAATAGTCACCACAAGGCACTGCAGCCCTCTGCTTACTCAGAGAGAGGTTTAAATCAGAGCTAGAATAAGTGACAGTATGGGCTAGATGTACTAACACATTGCAAACTTTGTGAAACAAAAAAACACAAAAAAGTAATGTCAGTATTTACTAAAAATCAACAAAACTCAAAATGAATCAACAAAATGTCTTCAACATACCGTGGCTTCAGTTGCAAGAATTGCTCAGTCCATGTAATGGAGTTCACAGCTCTGACAGTGTGTGAGATATAGATCACAAAAACGCATACGTGCATATGTTGTGCCCTCAAACTGGAGATGAATGAAGATACTTACATGCAGCTCTCGACTTCTGTATAGAGTGTCAGCTACAATAGACACAACCAAACCCGTATTCTCTCTGCAATGATAAACTCTGTCTCAGAACCACAGTTTCCAAACAAAGTTACTGTTATTTTCTGCATTAGCTGATGAGAAGACTTCAGGCAGTGCACAACATGAACTGTGACATAAGATAAATACATCTAATTAACTCACATATTTTAGCTGACACTGCCTTTCCACAGTAATTAAATAATACTTTAGTTCTGTATGTCTTTCAGTAGTTAACTTAAATATACAGACAGTGGCAGAAAAAACATCATTCAACATGGTGGGACAGTATTAAAAGCTAGCTTACACAGCTGAAACAGTCCACCATTCACCTCTTCCCTTACAATGAACAATGATGATGGAGTAAAAAAGTTTGTAGAGTTTTGTGCATGGCAGTTACCTTAAACAGGGGAAATAGTGAGGGGAGATGAATGACTACATTCCTGTGTACTGTAGTCCCAACCAAAGACAGTACCAATGGATCTAAACACAGTCAACCCAGGCACAATTCTCACCACTCCCTTTTCATTCCTACTGCATATTCCATACAGCAACACATTCAAAACAACAATTAAGTCAATCAAAAAATATAAGGAATAAAAATGTACAACCCTGAAAGGAATCAAATTTCGGATCCACCACACGCCAAACATTCCCCCACGAAATCAGCAAACCCATTTTTTTTCAATCACACATTTCCCATCATCAAAACATGATGTCCAATTGTTACTTCTTACAGTCGTACATTGGACTCTGTCAGTTACTGAAGTTTGTCTCCATTATAATGATTCTCTGCTAGACTGCCACTGTAGGCCTATATTTAACGTACACGTTCCATATTAATTTACTTCATTTTCTGTTTACAATTACAATTCTGCACCTGTCCTGCTAGAAAATTATCTTAAATTACCATCTCTTATTTTTTGACCGTGCTTGAAATTGCATTGCCTTTGGCAGACTGAGTATGTCATATTGAATTGACTGCATCTGTGTTTAGAAAACCAACGACCGAACTAACCACACCTGTAAGCAGTAATTTGTGGATTTTGCTCCCATTTTTGCCTCAATTAATAACTCTTGCAGAAAAAATTCAAAAACGTTTAACACTAGAATGCTAAAATAATCGAATCAGGCCCCAAAACTACAGAAAAACACACACCGGTACCAGAATTTAATGATATCTAAAGATTCAAAGCGTTGCATTTTTAGAATAATGAAACCAAAACTGAGCATCCCAGTATCGATCAAGGCCCGTCTGCAGTGTACTCTAAACCTGATTGTGCTGATGGTGGTGGAGGCTTTGCTACAGGTGGTACCGGACTCCTCATCAGTGTTTATTCACTCATAGCTGGATGTTTGATCTCTTTTATTTAACATTAAGCTGTGTTTTTTTCTTCTTTTGGGTGGTTTGTGCAGCTGTGGCTTAATGCTGCTTCTGTTTCTTAATGTGAATATATAGTATGAGTGAAGATGAGACTAAAATGACTTTAAGCTTTTAAAACTCAACTAAATATATTTTTAAACTATGTTTTTAAAGCAGCTACAGGTACTCTGATTGCAATCTGATTACACTGCACATTAAGCCTGATTGCTGACATATTGTTGCTGACATACTCAAATCAGTCTCAGTGGGTTGACCGACAACCTGATCCACCAAAAGGTATCATAGGCTCTACTATAAACTGTGTCTGGATTGGAGTCTGCTTGCACAGAACCAGAAGTGTATTGCTATGTGTTTAATTAGCGCATCCATCACGCACACACATGGCCGTGCACGTTTGAGGTGTGATTTCCGCCTCTCTTTAACTTTGATGCCATCTCTCTCCTTCACCTGCTCTCTGGTGAATGTTGCGTATATGGGGTAAGACTGTCAATCTAATGCACTTGATCTTTCTGAGTCCCACTAATAGCAGCCTCTTTGAAAGAGACTTGCATACAACCAATCTGCGAAAAAAAGAAACCGCGCAAAAGTGATCTGTGATGTTGCAGAGCTGTCACTCGCTCCCTCACAGTCTCTCACTGTGTGCTTATTTCTGAGCCGCTAATCCACTCAAGTCAGGTAATCATTAAGATGTACTGACTGCATCTTTGCATGGAAATCAGTGCACCGTTAATAGATCAACAAAATAATTTTCCACTTGCATGGGTGCAATTTTGCAAATGCATCGTAACACTGACATCTCGGCCTAATCTGGCCCTTGATATCATGATGACAGCTTTGATCGCTTGTTATTACGTTTCTTGCAGGAAATACTCTAACAGTAGAAACTGAATTTCAACCAGTTCAACTAACTGAATATTTTATTTCCTCTCCTAATTTTCCAGCTCATCCTACCCAGATCGGTTTATAACGTCACAATATTTTGAATCATCATCTGTGTACATCCTCCCAAAACTATACTGAAATATTTAAAATCTATAAAAAACAAGACATTTGCCTTTACTGATAAAGCTTTACATTCTTTAAAGACTTGGAAAGCTGCCCTGCATTCTTTGAGTTATACGTGAAATTGCTCTGAAACGTCTCTGTTGTGGCTGTAAGAGATCCATCATCTGTGAGTAAAAGTGGGATTGGCTCATATTAGAAATGATTAAACTGGGAGACATTAAAGCAAATCTAAGGATATGTATCCACTAACGGTAGAAATAACAAAACCCTCAAATTTCCCACGTGTGGGACTAATAAAGGTTATCTTATCTTATCTTTAAAGAAAAAAGGTTTGTAACATTTAATTGAGACATTTAAATTTTACTAAATACTCATTAAAACAACGTAATGTTCATAAACTGCTACAAAAAGTTTTTATTTAATACACTGTATTCAGGGCAGATCCACCTTGGGGTCTGATGCTATCTGGGTAACTAATATCTCGATCCATCAGTAAACTGCGTGTGATCTATTTCTTCAAATTTTGAACTTTAGTTTCCGTGTCCTACATTTTATTCCTGTTTTGTTACAGCTAAATAATTTAGATGTAAACATCAAATGTAAAATTTAGATTTCAGCCTATGTATTTACATTCTGCCCAACACCGATTGTGAAAAATGAAGGGGCCCTGCAGTGAAATGTAGAGTTGATCCTCCGAGTGTGCGCTTGTAGACTCAGCCTATAACCACCTGTTGAAGGTAACATGCTAACATATGGAGCACCACAAGAGCCACGTGCATCAAGTAAGGACTTTTTTTGCTTTAATAATGAATTGTACAATAAGTTATGCATTTGTAAATTCATTTACAGATTCATTTATTTATTATTTTACTTATTCAAACGTTAATAAAGTTATTTATTATTTAATAATTGAATTTAAAATAAAAACACTATTTTTCGGTGTGTGTGGCTCTGTGGTCCTCCATAGATGAGGTCTTTATTTCAGAAACATGAGTTCCTGCTATGTCTTCTATTTAGTGTTTTCCCTTTATTTAGCTACATCATCAACTACAACAGCTGCAGGATCAGGAGTGCTGTCTTCCAATGGTGCAGGTTCATTGGCGCTCAGTTGTTGTAGGCTTTGTCCTGAACAGTCTCTCCCTGCAAGAAAAATGATTCATGTATTAACTTTCAACAGAGCAGCTGTGTACGGCATATGTGTGGATCTTTTTCCAATGGATCTCAACAGCGTAAAGGGTTGACACAGAGCAGAGACATCTGTGCCTGTGCTTAATTTCGTGTTCTGAGTTCCAATGGAGGAAAAGTGGTCTTCATGAAGTTATAGTTTGAGGTTATTTTACACCCTGAAATGTTTCTCTCTCACAAACTTTGTGTTGTAGCTTTCATTGGTAAGTGCTTCAGAAGGTGAGCTAAAATTAAGAGATTGATACTAATTTTCCACAGCGGTTTAAACCTGGTGCATTCTCTCAAAGAGGTTGCAAATTAAAGGAAGAAAAAAGCAAAATAAGTATGTACTCAGTTGTCCAGTTGTTGCTGCCAGTCACTAGTGTCAAATCGGTTGCAAAGAAATATACGGTGCCACACAAAAAAAATCCTTGTGATTGCATGAAAAACACCAACTTGTCTGCAAGCATTGCAAATGTGTTTTTTTTTTTACTTTAAATGGAAACTGTCAGTTTCCAGTTTGTGTCAAACTTTACACACTTTCATTAAAACTCGAAGAGTATTTGGGTAGTATTTGCAGATAAGTGGACGTCTTTCTTGCAAACTACAGGCAAGTGCAGCAACCTTATGGTGTAGCACTCTCTTTTTCATAGCAAATGCAAGCAACCACTCACCAGCCAATCAAGTAATAACACATTTTTACCCAGCAACCAGAGTTTGCTAAGGGGTCAGAGTCACTTTGTCATTTTCTAATGATGTATATAGTCATACATTTTACTCAGTACTGCTGTTACTGATCCTCCGCACAGTATTTGATGTAACCAATTTTTAAACATTTAATTACATAATTAATAATTACAAAGGAAAAGGAGCAAAATTCAAAAGTTTACAGACTTTTCCTTTTTCGGCAGCCAATGGTGGCTCCTGCTCCGAGTATTACTGCAAGTATTACCGGTACTCCAAGAACAGCTCCCAAAGGCAGACTCCAGCCTTCATCTGTAAATCAGGAACAAGACACAGTTACAACAGTCAGTTGTGTTACTTTACCTACAACTTCAACACAAAATTAATCCTTAGTGCAAAAATCATCTAAATCTAAACAGCACTGTAAACTGAACTTTAGGTTAACTGCTCATGGGAATCTGTATGAATGAAACACAGAAAGCTTCCACGAACTGATGGGAATTGATGTGCATCTTGAATTCTCTTGCATGAAAATGGTAACGTTGTAAGCTACTGTAATTCAAATCAGGATTGTTGGGGGCCACACTTTTTTCAAAAAGTTACTTTAAGAACTTCTCTGGTTTGAAGAGATTAGTGTTAATATAATTATGAATTCATTCACTCAAATTGTATCTATAAAAGATTTGCTACTACTAAGTCTGCAATGGAGAATTAGGTTATTTTCTAGGCTTGTCAAGGCTTTTGGCTCGATGACATGAAATTACAGGGAAACAGACCTACAATTGATGTTATTCTGGGATGAGATGTATGTAATTCCGGCAGTTTCAAATTTCACAGTGCGTTTTTAAATTTACAGCAAAATTACATATATATATATATAAAAAAAATTTTGTCTGTGTTTAAGATGAACTGTGACTTAAGACTTAGAGTTCTGCCTCAGGAGTTGAACCTCAAGTTATTCTATGTTTTTGTCATTGTTGGTTGATTAATAAACACAGTGGTTTACATATCTATTTCAAACCTATGGATATGGATTCTGAATTTATTTGAAAAGTCAACTTCAGGCTGAAAAGCAAAAATGATCCTTGGAGTACCTGTAATTACGTCTTTAATTACACTCAATGTCTCCTTTGAAGTCGGGTTGTAAACGCTGCATGTAACTTTCTGTGATCCTCTGATGTTGGCAGTACTGGTAACTCTGTAGGTGCCGTCATCTTCCTTGTAGATCTCAAGGGTCTGGACATCAGGTGGTTCAAGTGTACGTTCATGTCCCTCGTGGTCCACGGAGATCCATGATAGCTCTGGTTCAGGAAAGCCCCCCTTTGTTGCACACATAGCCATCATATCTATGGTGTTGACCACGATATTTGGCATCTCAAAACGAGCTGGAAATGAGTCAGAGATTTTTCACATGTATAAATGTTAGAATTTTCATACAAATTTTAAGAAATCAGAGATCATTATTGTACAAATTAACAAAAACATAAACTAGTCACTAGTTTTATCCCTCAATCATCACTCAACTCAGTGAATAAATACATGCAGCACTCGAAATGATCATCACGAGCCACCTGTTTTATTATTCTTAAGATATGTGCCTGAACACTGCCTGAAGGGTTTCATCTTTTCAATCCCATTGGACATACAGTTTGCATTTCACATATTTAACAAATACTGATATTTGCATCCATGTTAATTAAGGTGAACTATACCTGCTACATGAACAGTGGTTTGGCAGAGCGTCCTGCTTTCTGGTATGTAAGCAACTTCGATGCTGAGCTGATCGTCTTTCAGCATCAGCGGATTGATGACAAGGGAGAAGTTGCCAGAGGCCAGTTGATCGCGGAAAATTGCAGTCCTGTTTTTAAATGACTCACTTTGGTGTTGAAATTCCTCTTGTCCTTTTGAAAAAACATGAAGAACGCTGGAATTACTTTGCCAGTATATGGAGGTTTGCTCAGGAATGAACTTTTCGCTGAGGTTGTGATGGCACTGAAGGACCAGCGGTGCCCCTCTGGTTCCATTTGTTTCTGATGAAACTGGCACCAAGAACCAGAACAGCAGACCTGCAGGGAAACAGAGAAACATCCAGCTAAAAAAAAAAAATCAACATTCCAGACAGTAGAGCTCTGAATCTCGTAAAATACTTTCTGACCTGTGGAACGTAGTACTTTATTGTACTTTATACAGTAAATTGAGACTAAAAGAAGTCCATTTAGATTCACTCAATTCAGACGTCATAACCTGAAGACTTGTTTAAGCCTAACTAATCAGCTGGTAAAATGGAAAAAAAATGCAAGTTATAATGCAATAAAAGTTACGTCCAAATGGGACTGGTGGACTGGAGCTGCTCCGTTTACTGCTCGGTATGTAAGTACAAGTATTTTAAAATTAGTCTTAAAATACATCAGGAGCCTGTGTAAAGAGTTCAAAATAGGAGATAAGTTCGGCGTGTAGAGCAAGGGTTCCCCACGGAGAGCCTGCACGAAGCCGTTTTTTTCTTGGACTCAGGCAGGGCAAGGTAATCTGCCAGTAGCCCTTGGTCAAATCCAACATCAAGAAAAAGTGAGCAGTGCCTAACTGGTCAGGGAGCTTGTTGACCCAGGGCATGGAATAAGTGTCAAACTGTGAAACTTGATTCACCTTAGGGTAGTCAACACAAAACTATATAGAGCCATCTTTCTTCACAAAAAGAACTATGGGGCTACACCACGTTGCTTTACTCCCATTTTTAGCATTTCAGCCAATTCCCTCTGAACAATTTGCCACTTATGCTCAAGTAACCAATAGGGTGTGTATCAAAATAGTGCTCATAAGACTATCATTAGACTCGCAGATATCGGAGTCATTATTTGGTCATGAGACTAGTATAGCTGAGCAGGGTGGAGAACAAATCTGCAAAACACCGCTACTCTGCTACTCTGCTCTCTGGGGCTGTGTGAGATGGTTGCCACAATGGCGGGAGGCAGGAATCGTGGAATTATGCACCGCCAGCCCCAACTCATCTCTCACCGTCACCAGGCTCACCAGAGAAGCGGTTTCAGCCTCTCTTCATGCTTTTAAGAGTTTGAGGTGATATATTTGTGTGGCTCCTCCCCTGTCTGACAGTATGATGTTATAGTCAACGCCACCACGTGACCACAACGAGACCTTACCAATTGGCAAGTAACTTTGAGCTAAAAGAAAGGAATAATACAAGCACTTTGTGGCGATCCCAACTGCATTTATCCTCGTGAATGAACTTATGAATCATGGGCTTTTAAGTCTTGTTCAGTGTCTACCACCCGTCAGTCTGAGGGTGGTAGACACTGGTCCAAACAGATTTAATGCCCAATAATTCATACAGCTCCTTTAGTGTGCAAGACATGAACCATGTACCCTGGTCAGTCAGTATATCTTTCAGGATGAAGAATGGGAGATGACCTGAAACAGTGCTTGTGCAACACTCTTTGCAGAAACGGTGCGCAGCCTCACTGCTTTGGGATATCAGATTACGTGATCCACCAGAACTAATACAAAGCGATATCTTTGTGAGGACTCTGGTAAAATGGCCTGATGAGGTCAACACCAAAGACTTTAAATGGGACCTACATTAATGGTAATAGGCACAAAGAAGCTTTTGCAATCACAGGCTGGTTAACCAGCTGGTAGCGGAGTGGGCCTACTTGTAGACCCACTCTATGAACGGTTTGAGCACGATGTGGTTGAGCAGCCGAGCCTCACCCTACGCAGCTGCCAACTGTGCAGTTTTCCAGCTCCCCTGCTCTGCCCTTCAGCCAGTTTATTTTAAGCTTTAATTCAACCAGATTATTCTTTTCCTCAGTAGGAAAACAGCTCCAGTGAGCTAAACTGCACAATACCTTAGACTTCACACAATGGAGCTAACTGCTAGGCCACGTCACCTTTTGTTTTTTTAACCCTCCACATGCACACACAGTTAGATGCATAGAGCAACCTTTAGGTTCAGGATCTCACTTCCAAGGCAACACTTCAACTTTTAGGCTGACAAATGACAGCCACTATTTTGTTGGCTTACGTGGTCATCAGACAAAAAGAGTTCTCCCACGACACTCGAACTACTTTCACGTCTCACGCAACATTTTTATCGCTGAATGTAACAACTAACAAGACAGCTGATGAGATTAGTAAATAATGATATTATAAACTGGATTAATAGAAAGAGCAGATTTCATAAGCACAAAGGTCACCATGCTAAAAGAAGTACATATACGCACACTTTGCTTCACATACATTTTTGCAGTGTCTTGAAGGCATATAACAAATTTTCAGACATACCAAACAACGTGGAGAAACAACTCATTTCCATTTATAGTAAAAGGAACGTCCTTTTGTCAGCAGCAGGATGATATGTACAGAATGACGAAACAGGAAGGAAGCGTTTGAGCATGTGCAAATGTAGTTTCAACTACATAAGGGAAAAAAACGTTAAAAAACAGAAAAACATTTTCTTTTATTAATTAATTACTTATTAATTAATTTTATTTTTTGGCTCTCATTCTCGTTATGACTGAAGGATACTGTAAATGATACCTGTATGTGTTAATAATGTAGATGATTTTCTCCATACTGCTCCACAGGTCACTCAAAATAAAATATTAAAGCAGATAAATCAAAACATGCTTCAATTCTGGGCTCATGTCTTATTTTGACTTTTTTGTTTCACTGACAGTAGCCTGAAAAGCAGACAATAAATACCTGAATTAAAAAATAAATAAATAAATGCTCTTATGATTAACACAGTATAAAGAATAAAAGTATCCCAATTAGATGAATATTATATATTTTTTATATATGGTTTATAGATAGAAAAAATTAAGGTTTTAGGAAGAGACTCAAGCTCACTTCTTATGGAGAAAAAAAATGAAACTATGTGGTTCAAATGACCAACATAAATGCAATAAAAATATTTTTAAAGGATACCCAGGACCAATTTGGCTCACATTATGCACCACTATGTGGTGCAACTTGGTCCCTCAATAGCAAACAAATCAGGACCTACTTACTGTAGCTTGCAGTGGCAGATATCATGTAGTCCAGGGCTGGAAAAGTACAAAAACCTAGCCTAGCACCCAGTCTATCTAAGGTGGAGCTGTGGCTCTATATGCTCATTCATGAATTGAAAAGGAAGCTCATAAATGATTAAAAACAAAAAGCTTTACAAGAATGCTTCATTTAACAGACCCACTGCTCTGCATTTGGATAGACTGTTGTGTTGTGACATTGTTTGTGTTTCTGTTCTCTAAACTGTGTAATACTTCTTCAATTCAAAGTAAAACATAACCAGTGGGTCACATCAGGGGGACAGCAATCAAAACTTTAATCAGTTCCCCAATTTATTTTATTTTTTTTACTGTTTAAAAAGAGTTTGGTGGTTTTTCTGAGTAAAAGCCTCTACACACAAGAAACATAAAATCTGTGCAAATATATCGTCCACTAAAAATATTTTATGACTCACCTATTCTTGATGCAACCCAACACGAAATTACGTAGGAGGAATTTGCAACGTTAATTTTTTGAAGTTAAGCTAAATTTTTCCAGTGTTTCGGTTGCATGCAAACACATCTAACCAATCACATCATTGTCTGGTGGTGACACAGTCAAAGTGTTGAACATGGTGTTACATTTGATTGTTGTTGTGTCACAATCGGCTCTTGAAATTATTTCTCTGCCTCCTCAAGTATGGTCTCATTTCTCTGCTAACAAGAGTTCAACTGGCCCCACTGACATCCAGAAATATGCGCAAAAGCAATCGCAATAAAGCTTCAGCTCCTGGATCCCAACATGAAGTTCTGCATGCTGCTCCTTTCTCTTGAGAATGAGAGGAACAAAGAATTTCTGTTTGTTCCTTTTTTGGTTTACTAAAATCAGGACTAGCTCATCATTGCTTGATGTCAACTCCTTTTTTTCATAGTGTATTATTTGAGGATGAATTTTCTGCAAACACATTCAGTGTGTATTTAGGCTACACAGCATGTTTGGATCCGTAAAATTCGGAATTACGTGACGTTTTTATGAAACGCTTCTGGTGTGTAAAGCCTTAGCAGGACAAAAACAGCTGTTTAGTAAATTCTGAAATTAGCTGCATTCTGCTTACATTATTAGAAAACTACTTAAATCAAGCTGTCTGACTGGTTCTTAATTACTTCTGAGATATCATTGCCATTTTATAATCAGTTACAAAGTTTTCCTTTTTGATGACTATGCCTGAGGAAACAAAGAGGAAAAAATTGAACTGCTTTCACTTCAACAAACTGAGTCTGCTTTATGTCCCAGACAGAAGGTCAGCAAGAATACATCTGTGGCAGAAAACAAAAACAAAAAAGGATCCATGGACCACAAAAACCTACTGTGCTTCACCAATATTTCTGGTAACTAACAACTGCAGCCAGCAGACAGTTGCAAAAAGGAGAATATATGTGCTGACGGTGATTCGTTCTTGTAATACAGGCTTGAGAAATAAAGTTTACATTTTGGCATCATCATAAAGCAACACTGCTGACTTTCTTTGCTTTGCTGCCATGGTTTCTGGCTGCAAAACAAAGACAACTGAAGTACAAGTGCATTGTGGGTAAAATATAAAGGTTGCTAACCTGCCAATGATGTGCTTCCAAGGCCCTAATATGACCTAAAATAGTATTATATAACATACTATATATTAATATTAGTAGTTTCCATAACAGTAGTATACTATTTCACTTTGATTTTTATCATGATTAGTTATGATGATGGTGCAGGATGAAGATGTTCATATCTGACTGAAACACAAACAACAAACCAAAAACATCCCGTGAAGCTGACACTGACGCGTGGTTGTAAGCCAATCAAGTGCCAGCAGCTAAATCCATTTCGTCATATAGACATGATCAAAACAACCTGCTGATGTTCAAACTGAGCATTAGAATGGGGAGAAAAGGTGATTTATGTTAATTTTATGAACATGTCATGGTTGTTGCCAGGCAGAAACTGACAATCTACTATCATTTTCCAACACAAACATCTCTTGGGTTGTAAGAGAGCAAATATTCAATGAGTGGCAACAGTAACTCAAATGACCAACCACGATTACAACCAAGGGAATGCAGAAGAGTATGTCCAAATGCAAATGCAGAATCTTGATGCTGATGGGATACAGCAGCAGGCGATAAAGCCAGGTGACACTCCTGTCAGCTAAGAACGGGAAACTGAGAGTACAGTTCACACAGGTTCAGTAAAACTAAACAACAGATGACTGGAAAAACAATATCTGGTCTGATGAGTTTCAATTTGTGCTGCAACATTCAGATGGTCAAGTCAGACTTTGATGTAGACAACATAAAAACGCAGACCCATTCTGCCTTTATCAGCGGTTCCTGCTAGTGGTGGACTAGTAATGGGGTGGGGAATATTTTCTTGGCACACCTTCAGCCCATTAGCACCAAATGAGCTTTAAACACTCCGCCTACCCTGAGTATTGTTGCTGATCATGTCCATCCCTTTCCATGGCTGCCCCAAACAAGATAACACCGCGAGTTAACGAACAAAAGATTCACATCATGGATGCAGTGCACACATTTGGTGCAATTGTGTGATGCTATCATGTATAATATCATATGAACTGAAATCTTTGACGAATATTTCCAGTATTTTGTTTAATGAAGAATTAAATTCTTAATGAAAAATGAGGTTCACACCGGACCTAGCAAGGTGTACCTAATAAAGTGGGCAGTGTGTGTACGGTGATTGAAGATACAAAAACAATGGAAACCAAAGATACTACCACAGAAAGCAGTGTAAATTAAACTGCCTGTATCAGATCAACAAGAAGATTACTGAACACAGAGCAAGCGAACAGACTGAGAAGAAGGCAAAAAATGATCAAAGTGAAGATCAAAGGAGCTAAACGTAAGAGAGACAAAACAACTTCAAAATCAATGAAGAAAAAAAGAGCAAATAGAGCAACAGGAAGTTGTGTGATTTTTTTTGATGCAACAGTTTTTCTATTTTGTCTAACCATGAGATATCCATTTGAGAATCTTACCTTTCGGCCCCTGTTGGTTTTCACACACACTGTTTCTATGTTAGGCGGGCAATGGAAAAACTGTCAGGTATCATGGTTGGATCTGTAAACACACGTGAGTCATGTTCTTCCTTTTCTATCATATTAAACTGATTTCATATCTGCATCTAATGGCAGGTGGTTCTCAATATTAAGGAAGTCATCTGAACGTCTTTGTCTGACAGAGAGTGGAAGCTTGTCGTGCAGAGCTGAACAGAGAATATCAGCTCACTCTTCTGTTTTATTTTCTAGCTCTCGATGTCGGAAAGGCTCAGATTATTGAGTCTCCTTAGAGTACACTTGGTTTAATATTCTGCTTTAATACTCTGACACGTTACCCAACTCTCACTTCCTCTTCAATGGCAACCAAAGCACGTAGGCTTTATGTAGTCACAGGGCACTGATAATGCAGATATTAGCTGCTCTCCGCAGCCGAGCTTTACTTCGGTATTATGAAGACTTTATTACTAGTCATTCTGGGGGGAAAGGCCCGATGAAGACTGTCGAGTCAAAAGATGGCATCTTGTTAGTCTCCATTGCACATGACCTCATTTTTAGTGTCCGTGCTCACTAACACGTGTTTTACTCGCTGCTCTTTGACAAAAGGCTCACAAAAATGTTGATCCTATTTGTACTTTTTTTCAGTCTCACGATCGGTAAGCTATCACCTTTTTATAAGACCATTTTCATTCAAAGCTGTGTGCGTGTTTGTGTACATGATGGAACTGTACCGTTTGGCTTATCTGAGAAGAAATTCATTTTAAAGATAAGAGTACTTGGTATTAGACTGTCACAGGATTTGAGGAAGTAGCAATCATTAACAGTTGTCTATTTTATTTTATTTTTTCCAGTTTCAGTGGGTAATGCAACACTGGTGTATGTTAACACCACTATCACCGACTCAGCAGTCCTCGAATGTAGTATACAAAATAAAAATATCACGGACTGGAGTAATGTTCGTTTTTATTGGCAAGATAACAGGGATTTTGTGTTGTATTCCTATAATGAAGGAAGAAAGATGGCTGAGCATGTAAATGACTACTATAAACACAGAGTCACAGCCTTCCCTCAGGACATAATTAGAGGAAATATCAGCATCATAATCAAAAACCTGACTCTTGAAGATAACGAAAGGACTTTCTGGGCTTTTGCGGCAGTCTTGGACGGCAGCGTGATGAAGAAATACCACCTGGAACACACACAGATCTGCCAAGTAACTTTACAGATCGGTGGTAAGAAAGGTTTTCAGTCTTTTTCACAAAAATAAGAAAGAGAAGTTATATTGTCATATAAATAAGCACCTACAGTCAGTGGAGATGACATTGATTTTATGCTATTGTGGTTAATGTAGAATGTGTAGTTTCCTCCTTTCAGGCACTGCCAACAGTGACAATGCTAATATTTGCATTTAGTGATTGTAATGATTATTTATCGGTAATCAAGTGACAGCTAGGTTCAAATCATTTTGGACAAAGACACAGTTTGTGTATTTTTGCTCTGTGCACAACCACAGTGGGTTTTAAATCAAACAGTCAAGATGTGCTTGAAGTGCACAAGCTATTCAGGAATTATACATATTCACCTCATCCAGTCGAAGGACTGATGAGGTTATGTCATTCTGAAGAATCTGGCATGAAGAATCGCTACTCCTGTTAGAGTAATATTCACTTTCTTTATTCAAAAAATTTTAGAAAGATGGAAATGGTCTTCTGTCCCCTTCTCTCCTCAGTTCCTTATCAGAATCCCAGGCTAGATGTTAATATGAAAACAATGACTGCAGTGTGCACTACCCAAGGAGGATTTCCTGCCCCTGAGATACAATGGGTCCTCCTCTATACCAGCTCTCATCAATCAGTAGAGTCGAGGAACATCCAAACTACAACGATGCAGAATTATCACGACCGCCTTTACAGCTCCCGCAGCACTCTACTAATCCCTGCAGGTCCTCACGAGGCCGTGAGCTGTCTCATCCACAACCCGACTTTGAACACGACAAAGAGGGCCACCGACACTTTCAGCAAAGGTATGTTTGGCGCCATCCAGTGGACTGAGAAAAGTTAAACTGGAGATAGAGGGGATCTCACTAATTTCACATGTAATCTACATGCCAGTACAGTCACTCGAGGTTGCACAACATAATATTTGTGGTAGTGGTTTTTATTTTATAGAATTTAATAAAATGGACAGTAAAAACCATATATCAATTTTTTTAGCGGTCAGATATTTTGTATTTTCCAACTCTGATCACTTTTTCTGTTTAATAATTAAATGCAAAAGAATTTGATGAATGAAAGAATGAATAATTATCACATCAATGTCAAAACACTTTTCTTCCAGTGGAAGTAGCGGAGGTGCTTTGAAGCCAGAACTATGAGTCCACTTATTGTAGCTCATTATTCTCTTCCAGTGTTAAAGCTTGGCCATCTTTCAACTTGCATGACAATGACTGTTCATTTAAAAGTATTTGAGGTGTATCAAAAAGAATAATTTTAATTCAAAAGGCTATATTTTTTGCATCCCAAACGTATAAATGTGTCCCCCTTCACAGACACAGAAAACCTGTCCCCTTGATGTTACACCCTGTGTAACGCCCATTTTAATCTATTTGGTGCTGAAAACAAATTACAAACAAACTATTAAGAGAGGAGGGAGTTTGCAGCTGTTATGAAGCTGAGCGGTTTCATAATCACCACTTTTGTTTTTGCAAACTAGACATGGTGAGCTCATATGCAGAAAGCTGTTAGCCACAAATAAGAACAAAAACAGCAGTTATTTCAACATCTCTGTCATCAGGATGTGAAACAGTAGGACCTCAAAACACTGAGTAACCTTTAAAGTTTCTGAGCTCTACTATGTAGCTGTCATGGCAAGAATACTTATCATGATAAAATAAATGCATTTGTAGTTGCTGTTTGCCCAAAATTATAACTCATAATCAAAACAACGCTGGTATGAATCAGTCCAGAAAAATTACTAGCGCAAATCAAAGCATCTAAAGCGCATTTTTAACAAGTTGGAATTATTAAATTATTAAAATTTGGAAACCACAAAAGGGTCCTCCAATATTCACTCACAAATTCAGGATATCAACCATTTTCTGCAGTTTTGCATTATCAGTGTTGCTTTTTGTCATATTTATTTTGTATTCTTTTTGTATCTGTTCACTTCATCTCCGGTCTCAGACTGAAGTAGAACAACAATGATCTGTTCTCGTGCAGAGGAAATGTCAAATTACGTGTCAAACGCCCTCCCCACAGCTCAGAGCTTGAAGCAGAAAGTCACATTCAGTTTGAGACAGATTTCATCTTCAATTTACGAGCAGTCCCACCGACTGAGACTCATTTACTCAGTCCTGTAATACTGACTTAAACTCTCATGTGACAGTTTTACCTCCTGTAGTTTATTCCTGGAAAAAGAGGCTTTTAAAGCTGATGTGGCTATTTCTGTTCTGACTCAGGTCACGAACATTTTAAAACCAGTATAGAGGTATGTGCAGCGATAAGAATAAGTCTAAGGCACAGGTGTCAAAAGATCTAGTCCCCAGGCATGAATTGGCCTGGCAAAGGTTCCAAAACTGTCCTGCAGAATGGCTTTGGAAAATGTGAAGGAAGGGAAAAAAATTTAACTGTAGTTTTATAGGTTTTACAGTTTTCCCTGCAGATAAAGACCCCCTCACAGCCATTCAAGTACTTAACAAGTAGTTATATGACAGAAAGGTTCCTGTTTTTCATTGTCTTCTGTAGAAATTTCAGTTAAGTTAATAAAAATTCCATGTTTTATAAATACAGGAAAGTATAGGAGGTGAACTACCAGAATTTTCTCTGTAATTTACACATTTATCATGTAGAAAGACTGAGATGTGCTGTTGAAATTGCAAGGTTTTATCTTATATTAGGCTCCCACTCTCACGTGACTTAAAACCAATAGAAAAATATTTGAACTTTTTTTTTGTCCATTCAACGCTGCCAGGTTGCCCCTCAGACTGACCAGGAGCTCAGTGATACCCTGGTCCAAATCTGGGAAGCAATCCCCCAGGATATACAGTAAACCATCATCCAGTTATGAGCATGCCCTGATGTTGTCAAGCAAGCACGTTGGCCACGCCCACACAAGCTACTAATTGCCATTTTGAGTTGCTGTAATTAAATTTAAGGAAAATGTAAATATAGCACTTTTCTACTCTTCTGAGCACTCAAAGCGCTTTATACAACTTGTGCATTCACCCATGCACACTTTTTAAGTGCTTTCTTCCTAACATTCATATTCCAATGGATGCATCGGAGAGCAATTTGGGGTTAGTATCTTGCCCAATATTTGGCATGCAGACTAGCCAGGAATCGAACCACCAACCTTCCGATCTGCTCTACCGCCTGAGCTACAGTCACCCCAATCAAGTCTGTCGTATAATTTTGTTTTCACGCTGGTTTTTGTGGTGTTCTTAAATTCAGCCCTCTGTAGGTACCCAGTCACATCAGTAAAGAATGTGTGTTTTCAAAGTGTTCCTAATTTTTACAGCAGTGCAGAATAGCTTACATGTTGGTGTGTCTCTGTCTGCAGGTGCTGGAGTGACGAGCTCCCCTGAATGTCTGATATCTGCTGCTGTGTTTCTTCTAACAGCTCTACACTGGCTGTGATTCACAGCAAAGGTTTTTTCTCTTTAGGATCTATCATGTTAAACAGGTGATGTTTTAGGCTATTTACAGCATTTTCGATACAGAAACATAGATGAAGGACATTCCCACATCTTTGCATATGTAACAGCCTAAAGGAAACAACTACTGTTCTTTATTTCTTTTCCAATTTTCATACAAGACTTACAGCTACATTAATCTGTCTGTTTCAGCCACCTGACATAGACTGATCCACCCATCCATGTTCTGCTGTTGGTACCAGGGTCTGGTTTTGGTAATGGACTACTCCAGAGGAGTGATTTTACCTCATGCTGAAAATACTTCGTGCCATGGAGACACTTCTACTATCCATAATTCAAACTTACTAGTTTAATTCTTTTGCATGTTTCACCCTACCTTTGCATCATTATAATCTCCTCCTGGCTGTCTCTTCAGCAGTAAGTAGAGAAAAAGAAGGGCAATCACAGGGCAAACCACTGTGGCAATTTTTAAATGTTAATACTCTTTGTAATTTATTTTTCTTGACTTACTTGTTTTGTACTTCATTTGGTAGTGAAAGGTGTTCAGAGTTGGTTGGTTGGTGCTAGTGTGGGTTTCATAGAGTCCTCCTGTGTGCCAACAATCTTTTTTTATACTTTAGTCTTATTATTTATTCTTTTAGTCTATTGAAAGACAGTTAAAAGGAAATTATATTTCTAGTAAAATCAGGAAAGTGCTTTCCAGAAAGTTTGTTTTAAAACTCAGAAGAAGTTCCAGACAGTGTTAAAGTGGGATTGCCAGGTGGGAAATGACTCATTCAACATTTAGTCAAAAAATTATGTGTACTGTGAATTACAGTTGTCTTTCTGGACAGGCTGAGAACTGTGCTCTAGCTACATTTAGCTAAGAAGATGTTACGAGGGCTATTGGGGCCGCTTTCCAACCCCCAGCCTGCATGACACCAGTAAAGAAATACAGAATAACAGTAATATCGAATACATTAGCTTACCTTTAAACTGACGACTGAAACCTTTGAAACCAACTGTGAGCATCTGCTTCGTATCAGTCCAACATCCATCACTGTGAACTTTGATTTGCTGAAAGACACTTGACAACAAATTAAACAAACAAATCAAAAAACATAAACATAGATTATGAACCTCAAATGTTCTGGAAATAAACATTTATAAAACACATCTACAGTCATTTGTCCCTTTTTTAATACCAATCCTTGTTATAAAACAAACACAAGCATATCAGTGGATAGTTTGACACAGAAATATAGCAAAGGTTAATCTCACACATACACTGTATGTGTTTCCTATGATTAAAGTATATCCCGTATGTGTGGTATATATTCTGGGGACATGCATTTCTGTGCCAGCCACCAAGCCAGTGTTTAGCTTAGCTAACTGTACGGTGCACCAGTTAGCACTGAAAACTGAAAGAAAGCTTAAAAAGATTTCCAAACTTCAGTTAGCATGTTTAGAAAATACAAGCAACACAGTTCCCCACATAATAGTTCATAGTACAGCTGTACAAATTCTCTCTTCATACCTGAAAAGAGGATAAATGAGAGAAAATGGTGGGATAGCTTTCCTTTCAACATCTTCAGTATGGTGGCAAGAGCTCCCCCTAAAGACCTCTACAGGCATAACTAATCAATCACAAACACCATTTCTCAAAATGGGCAAAAGTAGATCATTGTGCCAGGTTGTATCCCAGCAAACAAGGAAATTTTCCCAAAACATTTAATGTACCACTCGAGGTGACAATCTGCAGCCCTGGCGTAGGAGTGTCAGGGAAATTCGTTTTTAGTAAAAATAACAGTTCAGAGGATGATGTTCTGCAACCCTCAGTTTAACTTTAGGCCATCCTCAGTGGAGGCTGCTCCCCTTTTCCCTCTCACAGCAGCAGCGCCCACTGTCACTGCTCCTATGGGAAGTTTTAACTGGGAGTACTACAAGTTTACCAAGACTACTATTAGACACTCACACCTTAAAACGTGGTTTCACAAGTCTCTGAATGCTGTACAAGCAGTTTCCAATGTCTTATCAACAATTTCTTAGCTTTATTTACCCACCCTCTATTGCAGTGGCAACAGACATGGCTTCCCAGCAGAAGCAACTTGTCAACAGTGATCCCATCGTCACTGTCCACTTCCATACGTCTAATTATTAATAATATCACAAAGCATTTGAGATTGATAATAGAAATTATTAAAAGTGACTGTCTCTATGTGCTATCTCTGTGACAGACTGGTGACCTGTCCAGGGTGTACCCCACCTCTCGCCCTATGTTACCTGGGATAGGCTCCAACCCTCCCACAACCCTGAGAAATCTAAAAGTCAAGTTTAAGAGAATCAACATGTAGATATTTTCTTTTCATTGAAGATTTGTATATTTTAGAGAACTGAATAATATTATTAATCATGATAATTGCTGCAGAGGTAAAGAGATGTTTTTATTACTCTTACAGGAGACAATTCTTACAGAACCAAAAGTTTTGTTTGAGTGGAAATTGGAGTTAAAGGAATTAAACAAACATAAAATCCTGAAGTATGAAAATCTACGCAAATAAAGAAACAAACACACATGCGCGTTTGTGAAGCCACCGTGTGTCCACCAGATGTCGCCAGAGGTTGTGTTATGTGTTGCACACCGTCGGGGATTTTTGTTTTTTTCAGCATTGCCATGCGACAGACTTCCAAGTGCCAACATCATCCCTGCATCTACTGCGCCTGCGCACGACGATCCCATTCTTGTCCTGCAGGCAGCATTCCGGGTGGAGAGAGTGAGAGAAAGAGAGGCGGACACAGGAGAGATTTAAGGCCGAAGTGAGGATATTTACCCGGGGAGACACGGGCTGGCTGTGAGGACGAGCTGCGGAGGTTATGGTGAGTAGAAGAAAGGGTGATGAAGCTGCTCCGTTTCGGCTCCTGCTCAGGTTTTCTCTTCTTTGTGCCGCCCCGGCTGTGGACTGACGTTTCATTGAAAGGTTGCTAGGAGGGCTAGCTGCAGCTTTTATTCCTATACACACCCCTGTCTGGCTCTCAGACCGAGGCCGGCCTGCTGTTTTATGGGGGGGAAGAAGGAAAAAGAGGTTCACGGTCAGCTGGGGCGGAGGAACACGGGCTCGGGGAAGGGGCGGGGGAGCGGGCTTTGGCTGGGAGCTGTCAGGGCTGCAAGGCTAGCAGGGGCTCAGCTAACGTTTGCACAAAAGCAAAGCTGTGTGTGTGTGTGTGTGTGTGTGTGAGAGAGTGAAATGAGTGGCCTGTTAAAAGTGGTAAATAGTCATGTTAGCATTGAAACAGTAAACAGGTGCGAAGACAGACGAATGAGCTTGTTCTATTGAATGGATGGATTATTAATAACAGCCCCCACCTGACCCCCTCATTGTCAGCAGTTTTTATAAAAAATAACTTTGGTGTATTTGTATAATTCTACCTTAATACTGTGACAAATCTATCCAAATTAAAAGGCTTTTAATTATTTTTCCAGCATTTCTGAGCCCCCATAATTTCATAGGTACAGGAGATACTCAGAATAAACATTTGTACCTCCTTCAGGTGTCAAAATCACATTTTTTCATCAGTATGATTCCTTCTGATTCCTTCAGCGGGATCTCTGTGATATCCAGGAACAGTAACGAACATTGGTAACCTGGATGTTTGATCTGTTTACTGATAGTTCAGTGGAGGAAATTCCCCCAAAAAGTGTGAGCTGGGGGTCTTACAATCACCAAGTAAAACTAGGTGTTTTCTTCTCACTGCCCATTGTTTTGAGCAGCACTAGATATGTTCTAATTTAAAAACTTGACATAACGATGATGAGTTAGATTTTAATCTCACTTATAAAAACAAATAATAAGGAAAAATATTTTTTTGCTTTCATTTTCACTCTGAGGCTCTTGTTTTTTCTTGTGTTGTAACTCAAGCGTACCTTTTTCTTTTACAGCGGTGCATTTCGGCCCTTCCCTGAAAGCTCAAACTCACTTGCTGTTTAGTTCTGCTCGAGCTAAGATGAAGCTGAGAGCCACTTTCTTTAGATGAACCTGTAGAGTGACTGTCTGCAGCTGCCTTTGTCTCTCAGGCCTCGGTTATGGCTAACGTGTTGGTCATCGCTCAGCTGAACTGTGATGCCGATGCAGCTCCTCATTTATACTTGTGCTTGAGGCACGCTCATCACACTGCTGTCTGCTTCTTAAAACTAGTCTGCTGCAGTAGTTGGCAAATTGATTTAACACATTATTTACGTTTTAATACCACAGCTCACTTTCATTATTTGGCTCTGAGATGTTACAGTGCCACCTGTCAAAATCTGCAGCTCACGTGTGTGTGTGTGTGTGTGTGTGTGTGTGTGTGTGTGTGTGTGTGTGTGTGTGTGTGTGTGTGTGTGTGTGTGACATAACGTTGTAAATAGACAAGGATGAAAGTGAGCAGATGACAGCCATGCTAACCTACACGTTTCAGTACTCGAATGCAGGAAGGAAAACTGGTTGTAAATCAGCAGGGTCAAATGTCATATAGCCATGTGACCAGAGCGATGAGTAACGGTGTCCTTCGCTGGCAGTGAGGTCGCTAACCTGCAGGAAAAGAGGGGCTTTTGTGTCAGCTTATCACTTCCCAGTGTGGTCAAATTGAGTGCTCACAGCAGGCCGGGATGACCCTCAGGTCAACTGATCATCTGTAACTGCCTGCAGCACACAGGCAGAGGTGAGAGTTTGGAAATGATGGCGTTCCAGTATCTTTTTTTTTAATCCATGCTTTGTGGAAAAAACAGACCATGGACTCAAACTGACAGGCCAATTTTAGCTGGTAGTGCTGAGCTGCACACACACATACATATGCTTACACACAGCCTGATTGTCTCATCCTGTCATTTGTTTTAGCTATTTTATCTTCACTTTAAAAGCTGTGAAACAGGCAGATAACCTGCTCTGTGTCCCCACACTGTTTACCGCTGGTCCAATAAACAGAAAGTACTCAACATATTTACGGCACCGTGACGGTCATAGTCCAGCGAGTCTGGCTCGTATCTCTATTCTTGAGGACATGCAGGTTAAATTTTCACCTGATAGAGGCTATGCAGGAATTCCTTCAAGTTTTATAAAGAGGAGGAGTGGTGTGATAGAGCCGATTGGGAGTGTAGCTCCTGTGTTTGTGTTTTAATGATGGGGGCAGATGTGTGGTTGAGAGCAGATTAGTGTAAGGTACACGCAGGTGACTGATTCAAAATAATATATATATATATATATATATATATATATATATATATATATAAATTTATGAATAAATATGTTAAAAGCATTATTGCTTTATTTTTTTACCTCCACGCGTGTATGGAGGATTAAAAACACTACAGAGGATGTAATGCACTTTTCTCCTGCGTATCTAAGGCCTCACTAAATCGGCTCCAAGCGGTTCAAAATGCTGCAGCAAGGCTTTTAACCCACAGCAATAAATTTTCCCATATCACTCCTATACTAAAATCCCTGCATTGGCTTCCGGTTGAGTATAGATATAAGTTTAAAATCCTCACCTTTACGTTTATGTCTCTACAAGGTGAGGCCCCCATCTATATCTCGGAGCTTCTCCAGCCCTATTCTCCAAAGCGGACTCTTAGATCCACTGATAGCGGTCGTCTATCTATTCCACGGACTCGTCTGAAAACAAAGGGGGATCACGCTTTTCAAACCCTGGCTCCAATACTGTGGAACGGTTTACCCTCCTCACTACGCACCATCGACACGGTGGCCTCTTTTAAAAAACAGCTTAAAACTCATCTGTTTAGACAGGCATTTGGGTAATGTTAATGCGTAATATGTTGTTTTATTTTATATTTATATTGTACTATTGCTTGTTTGATATGCTTTTATACTTCCTTTATGTTGCTATATTGTTTGTTTGACATGTCTTCTTGTGAAGCACTTTGTAACAGCGTTTTTGTCTTAAAAAGTGCTATATAAATAAATTTTACTTACTTACTTACATTTGAAGTAAAAATAATGTTTGGCATTCACTGGGAAGTATTTGGTTGTTACCACCCGGCCTTTGAGGCATAGCATAAAATGGAGGGTGACAACAAAATAAATGTCCCTGTAAAGCCATGTTAGGAGTATATTCATGGCAGAGAAATACTGCTGGCTGCATGAAGCCGGAACTGTTACTTTGAAACCAGCTAAGCCCCAAGATATGATCCTTCACGTGGGAATCCATCCACTGGCTGTTAGAGGCAGCAAGCTACAAGGGGAAGGTCATTATCTTAATAATCTGGTCTTATTTTGGAAAAGCTAAACATTGTGTGCTTACAGTGTTTTGTTTTTTTGCAGTGGGAGATGTTTCTTTTTTTGTTGTTGGACAAATATGTAAATAAATATGTGATCAATAATGGCCTGAAATAACCTTCCTTCGTTCTGTGTTTCCTTGCTCTTGCAGGGCAGCCCCGTTCAGTTTTGGGGACAGGTCATGGAGCTCTAAGCTAGCACTCTCCATCCATCTCCATCTGCTGCCAGAAGCGCCTTTTCCAGCCTGCTGCTGTGGTTTGGCTCCGACTCCTCTAAGAGAAGAAGAGGGAGGAGTAAACTTCCCCCAGCTGCTGTGCAGACACACACATGCTGCATTGCTGCCATTCCCCAAGCCCTACTCCATCTATCCCGGGGGCACAGCCATTAGCTTGCTAGCAGGCTAGCACTTGGCACAGAAAGGCGGCCTGTCCCGAGGGACCAAACACAAGCAGACTGTACTGTGGCCTCCTCCTTTTGTCCTCACTTTTCAGGTCATACCCACCAAGTGGAACTCCTTTTGTCCAGCTGTCACTCCCACTGCTCTGAGCAGTGGAGGATTGCTAGCAATCAGTCAATCAAACAGCCGGGCAGACTGAGGAAGCCAGAGGGCGTGTTTACCAGACAGCAGAATGATGGAGCCTAGCATGGAAAACTGTCTGGCCCTGGTCCTGCAGAAGGACATGGGCCGAAGGCTGCAGGTTGGCCAGGAGATCATTGATTACATTCTGGACAAGGAAAAGTCCCATGACTTGGAGCAGGACCAGACAGCACTGGACAAGATGGTCGATGGCATCGCCAGCTCCTGGGTCAACTCCAGCAACTTCAAGGTAAACTAGACTGATGTTTCAGGATGTGTCTGATGTGTCTTCCAGACACCCCTCAGAGGATCAAGTAGCTTTGTAATTCCTCACAGGTGGCGTGGTTTATTGGTGTAGTAGTGGTTAGTGTTACGGCCCTAGCAAGAAGCCTGTCTGCTTGTTCTTCATGCATGTCTGTAGATTTTCTTGCTGGGTTTCCTGCTTCTGTCTGAAGATACTTATGTGTAGATAATGGGAGATTCTCAGTTGGCTGTAGGTGTGGATATAAGTGCAAGAGGTCTTCCTTTTTTCTTTTTTAGCCCAAGATGGAAAATCTGTGAAGAGTGTGGATAGATGGATGGAATGAATTAATTCCCATTCGTTTTTTGTTTCAAGACCTTTTCACACTTAAAAGTCCAACCAGAATATAGGGTAATATATTTGTTTTTAATTCCTCTAAATCATTCTCATCTTTGTTGTTTATTTCACTTTAAATAGGAGCAGAAATTCTAAAAATGAGCTCCATGTTTTATTCAGTAAGTCATGAAACCAAGAAGAGAGACCATGATCTCTCCAGCCAAGTGTTTACTGAGCTCAGAGATCAGGTGTGCTGAAGATGAGAAGTTTTCTCATATATTTCAATACAATAAGAATTTTATCTTCATTTTCACCCCCTGCTGGTCATTAGAAAGAGAGAAGATTTGGTTTAGCAGAAGCTACATCCCTCTTTAATAAGCAGTCTGTGGGATTAAAGTGAAAAGTGTGAGGACCTGTGAACGTGCCTGCAGACAGACGTTTATCACAGCACTCATGTTTCTCTGCAAAAGAGCTTTTTTCCCCACAATTAACAGCCCATTTTCCACCCACTCAAACGCTCCTCCTAGAGCCTGTTGTGTTTAACAGCGTGCTCAAGGTGTTTTTATTAGGAAATGTCTGCCATAGCTCACAATCAAAGCTGCTCATGTTTGAGATGAAGCAACTTTATGGTTTTATGTAAAAGCTGAGTCATGTAGGGCCGAATGATAACAGTTTACCTTCCATGAATAACAGATTCCAATCAAAACTATTCCTTTTGTGTAGGAAGTGCACTTCCTTGTTATTGTGAACTCATAGAATGAGCTTTTGTAGTTTGTTTGAGCAGGAATTTTCAGTATTCATCACTGCAGCGCTGCGAGGCAAACTGTTCCTCAGACTAGCATTATTGTTTCCCTTGCCCTGTAGTTGGATGGCATTCTTCTCTGATTGATTGGACTTTATTCTGGGAGTTCAATCCAGGGCACAGTTTTATCTGACCTGAAAAGCGATTCCATCAGCAGCTCATTCCGTGCCCAAACACTGATTGCTTTTCTCTGCCGTGGCTGTAAGAAGACATTGTTTACCAAAGCTCGGGTTTCACGTTGCGATATGCTGCTTTGGCTCTCTGCAGGCCTGAAAATGTCAGAGATATGTGCCTGAACAAAGCCAAGCCTGCCCTCGATGCCCTACATACTGCAGCTCTGCGAGGATGGGGAAGGACTTCACTTGTATTGCTTTTTCTGCAGTCTCATTGGTCCAGCGGAGCCTGATGGTGGTTTTTGTGTGCTTCAAATGACCACATCTGGCACTGCGATGGTTGTGCTGGGAGATGTCTGGTGCATGCCTGAGAGAAAGAGTTTGCAGTTTGGGGTTAGGAGTGTTTAATTCGCTGGTTGTAGCTCAGATGGAGGGGCAGATATGAGGAGGCTGCTGCCAAACTACATTTTTTTGTCCTGTCATGGGTCCAATTTCAGTGTTTCTCATTGCATACTCTGTACTTGAGCAAGCTGCACATGTATTGTGTGATTTGTTTTCATTTTGTCATTAACATTTTACTATTATTTGCACTTGGTTCAAGTTGCTTTTATTGAAAGATGTGCTGAAGGGCAAAATAAGACTCGCAAAACCAAAAGTCAGCACAGTAATGGTTTTTATCTCAATTATCTTGTTTTAATAATTACAGACACCCAAAATTATAACTGAAGTTAAAAGCTGGTTAATTGCACAGCCCTGATTGAGTGTCTCACACTGACTTTTGGTCCATGTTGGGCTGCAGCTGGTGATGGTGGTGCTAGTTCTATTCTGGAAATCCTCTGTTAGCTGGAGGATAACTCTATCCAGAGACTGCAGCAGGTGGAGAACCAGGACTACCAGCTGCAGAGCAACATGGAGGAGATGGAGTCTGTTTGAGGGAGGCGGAGCTCTGTTATTTATTGTCACAAAGCATATAGAGTAGATGTGCTGTGGCCACATTCAGAATCTAATTCTGCAGTAAACACTGTGAAACTCCTCAGGAGGCACATAACTTTGCCTGAGAAGTGTATTATGGATAACATTTAGTTGTTGACTTCCAATTTAACTGCACACAGTTCAGGTAGCTGCCTCACATTTAGCAGAGGGAAATGGTTTTCTTGTGTTAATCAGCCACGTTAACTGCTGATACATCATATCCCCTGCAGGGGAATAGAAGCTGTATATTAACTTCAAAGTGAAGTGTCATTCAGCTACATCCTCTCTGCTAATCGCCTGTCCCGTCTTTGATGATGTCAGCTGGTGGGTTTTCACTTCAGACACAAACAAAAGCCGACGACTTTTCTGTCCAGTCTCGTTTCTATGCATTTGTTTGTGTCTTTGTAAAACTGTGATTTAGTTTCAACTAAAGGCTGAAAGCCTGAAGCATCTTCACCACAAAACACCCACCTGTGTTTGCTTTATGCTGAGGAAGAACTAATAGGAGCTTCTATACGAGGACATAAAGGCAGATCCTGCTCTCAGAAACTGACAAAACACAAGCTTAGACACATTTCACCAACACTTAAAGCTAAGCTGACTGAAACCCCAGAGCAGGGGAGGCAGGGGAGCCATGTGATGGTGCAGACACAACATAAATGGCTGTATCCGTGGATCATCTAAACCACAAGGGAATTTACTTTGGGGAAAAGGAACAAAGTAAATTTTCTGCTTATTTTTTGTACTTACACAAACTTGAGAAATGGCAAAAATGAGAAAAACGTAAAAAATGTCATTGGTGCCTCACTGCCGGCCTGTAAGACAAAGCTGCACAAGAGCTGATCCTGCAAAAGTGTCTCCTGCACGGTTGAGCAGCATCACAGGTGACACCAGGCTGTCGGAGCGATGACTTCGAGCCTCATCAACCCAGAAACCGTCACTGCCGTCAGCGTCAGTCCCACTCCCACCTCTGCATGGCAGAACGGAGAGCGAGGCACAGGAACGGAGGCATGATGGACGGTTACAAACAGGACACCAGCTCGTCTCCTTGAAGCAGGAAGTGTGAAAAAGGAATGGTGGGTGGAGGCTGTAGCGCAAATCCCATCCTTATTTATGGTTTGTTTTCCCCACAGTTTTATGTTTCTGCTTGTGGCACAAAATCCATCAACAGTAAAAGTGCAGAAAATTCATCCTAATGCACAACCTAGACAGGCGGTGGACTTGAATTCATAAATGACATTAATTTGCCTCTTTTTTTATTATAATTTACTAATTTGGTTTTCATCGGAATTCTATTCAAAAATGATTGCAGTCCCCTGAAAAAATATCTTTGAAGCATGATAGCTGCTTGAAGTTTTCCAAAAATCATGGTTTTTGTTTGTATTTTTGTTTTTGATATTGTTTTTGTTTTGTTTTGCTTTGTTTTTGTTTTTTTAAGAGCCAGGTGCACTTCCTTTATCGCACAAGGCAGTGGAAACGAAAACAAACACACCGTAAATGTGAAAGAAATAAACTGACGTGCTGATTGATCACAGGGGAACTCTGAGGATTAGTCTGAATCTTCAGGTGACTGTGACACAGCCACCACATTAAGCATAAATCTATCCGGAGCATGAGGACAGGCCTCCTTGTGATGTCATATCTCTGCCTCCACGCTTCTGTTGAGATGATTCAGCAGCTGAAACCACAGCTGGAAGGATCCTGTTGACCTGGCACACCCGGACACAAAGAAAAGACACACACACGCACACAAGTAGGATATTTTCTTCAGAAGGTGTCTGTCATCTGCCAGCATGACTGTTCTTGTTTGAAATTGCAAGTGCATGAATCACAAAGTCACTCAAAGAGTCAGAAAGGCCTGATGTTCATGCATCCTGCACATCACAGTCTGTTATATCCAACAAGAATATACTGGATAGGCTGTCAGATAAGATATGATAAATACTGTACAGGCTGAAAGTCCCCCCGTGAGATTAGGATAAGGAGCGCACACTAGTCCTCTGTCTGTGAACTTGTTCGAGTCTTTTGTTTGGTTTGAAAAACAGAGCAGAGTTGCTTTAGAAACAGTTTAATTTTGCTCTAAGAATATTTGTTGAGCCGCCTCGTGCTGTATGCTGTTGGTGACTTTAGCACAGACAGAGAGAGACACTGAACTATAAATCTCTGGGAGAATTCAGCTGCAGCAAAGATGATGGAAAAAGTGAAACTTGCAGGACCAAAAAAGCTGTTTAAAATCTTGTGTTTTGTGCAAATACAGGAAACTTTTAAAGAAGAATTTATTCGATTGCCTGATGATTCTGAGCATGCATCGAGCCGATCGGGATCCCTAGCCTTAAGTTACTTTTTGCTAAATGTGTGCAGTATATTGGAATTACAGCATTTTGAAACCAGGGAAAACCAGCTTTGGCCCAGCTAGACCTTTAATCATAATGTTGATGATCACGCAAGCTGAAAATTCAGCACTTCCTTTGTGTTTCCAGTAATGCATTTTGGTCTTCTGATGATTTACCTGTTTGTCTGAAGAGTCTCTTTCAACACTTTTGCTTTTCAAATTAAGGTGTTTCCAAATAATGATGAGCCATAATAAGAATTCAGGATCAAAATTCAGTCTGAAAATTAAGATTAATTATAACTAAACTGCAAAACTTGAGAGATAAGTTGTTAATGTAAAAATCTGTTCAAAGGACTGTATCAGGCTGTATCACATGCAGAGTCATGTGATTCAGCCTCAACGTGCATCTTATCCTGACAGTTAATCCTGCAGAAGTCATATAAAAGATATTCTTATCTACTTTGTAATTTTGCAAGAAATAACAATTTAACTCTAAATGACCTTTTGTGGATCAGCTTCAGTATCATCAGGGAGCGGATCTTGTTTAATTCCACAACACATTCTGGGAATTGATTAGAAATCTCTGTTATATTCCCGACTAATATCCTGCCCCTCCACACGGAGTGTTTTCCCCTGACCTTGACCTCACAGCTAACCCGTATCTCATGTTTACTGTCTAAACAAAAGATAAGCGCAGAATAAAAGCACACCAAGTGAGTGAAAGCTGACATTTAGTTAAGACGACTATAAAAGACTGTAAAGCTCTTTCTTGAAACAGCTGCCTGGTATCAGAGGCATCCCCACCAAACCTCCATTTATGGCAAATGAATCCATCACCCTCTCCCCCTTCTACCCCTCTCTCTTTCTCTAACTAAATAGTTTCCACATTAGCTGCTAAGTGATCGGGACACTGCCTGTGTTCAGCTGACATCATGAGTAAAAGCCACAGGATCACAGGAAAACCTGATCTGTGGTTTCAAGAGGACACATTCTCTTCTCTTTGGTTGTTATTGTTGTTGTGTTGTTTAAACAGAGTCAAAGCAAATGCATTTTACTTCCTCGTGATCGAATAATGGAGGTAGGATCAAAGCAGCACTGACAGGGAAGATGATTTGATGTATGACGTGTATTGTATTTGCTGCGTCGTGAGAAGAAAGGATTTAATTGTTATTTAAAACAGAAACTTGGAGCTTTGTGTTTTCCGAGGAACAAAAATTATTTAAATCAAAGAAGTGTTCCTCTTAAAATACCTTTTTCTTGTGTCACAAAGTACTTGGCAAATGAAACATTTGAACAAGTTCAAGGAAGAAAGTTCTTTAATAATTACTTTGTGAGAGCGCTGGGCTGGGTGATTAAATAAACTAGAATTTCAGGTATGCGTTTGGCTTCCAGAAAAAAACAAGATAATTTGGATTAAAAACAAATACTCTTTTGCATTTGTTTTGCTGTTCTTTTTCTCCAAAAATCAGATCCCTCCCAAATACTGTGAACACTTACGTTCCTGTGCATGAACTTACTCGATCAATAACACATCTCTATGACATCGTTATTTGTGTTTCTGTTTGAATGACAGCAAAGAGTTCACTCACTCACTTTTTGTACACACACCAACGCACTTTTGGATTCGTGGCTAAATCTCTTTATGGAAAACTGACCAGGATTATTGAGTGTGTTTTCCGGGAAAACTTTCTGACTGAACCGGTTTCAGCTCTGCGGAGAACTTTGGATCCTTCGTTAAATGTTAATCTCAGTTTAATTTGTCAAGATGTGTGCAGAGAGAGCTCAGAGGGGGAAACTGCAACGCAAAAAAGAGACAAAAATGAAGGAAAACAAAACAAAATCCTACATTTCTTAAGTGTGAAAGCAAAGGGCAGGTGTTCCTTTATAAGAGCTTTCTGAAATAGCCTTTTCATATTTTCATTGATGTTTCTCTGTGGTAAACAGACTTTACCACCATTAAGTACTGTTACAGTGTCACGCTGACCCGTCTTAAATTTTGAGGCTTAACCCAATTACGGCCACACCACCACTGCAGCAAACATCACATAAAGGACTAATTCTGTCGTTAATCCCAGACTTAAACCGTGTCCTCAGGAACGCTGAACAGAAGACTGACGGGCAACACAACACAGCTTTTATTAATAAAAAGAATAATAATAATAATAAAGGGACCGCAGTTTGAAAAAGTAAGAAATCAGGTATTTAAACTCAAAAAACATCAGCAGGGTAACTGTGAATAACAAAATGATTCTAATAAATCCATGTACAGAATCCACATAATTGTCCCTTTACCTTGATGAACCCTAATAACCCAAACCAGGAATATTCACCATTAATGCCGTCAGGATTAAGGTTACCATTCAACGGTATTAAAGCTGAACCCAGTGCGGTATCCGCTTAATAAACCCAAATCCTTCAGACTGTGTGGAGTTTGGCTTAGAAGCTCTTCAGGTTTTTGTTTGGACAATTCTGAGTAAAAAGAGTTTATCTTCATATGATTTTTTTTTTTTTTTTTTTTTATGAGATATTTTCCATAAACTACAGAAGGGACAAAACAAAGTGCACCAGTTGAACCCCTCTCCGACATCCTGAGCCTATCCGGTCTTTAAGTGATGATGTGATGAATCCTGCTTCCGGGCCCAAAGTACTCTGCATTTAATAAGGCTGTTGTGTTTTTAACATGTTTTAATGCTTTGTATCTTGTTCTATTTAATCTCAACAAGCCGCTAAAAACAGTCAGTGATCCCTGACGGCTTCTCTCGGTTTTAATTACCACCTTCCTGTCCTTTAGTAGATTATAGAGGCTTTTTTTTCTGTAAAAGTTTTGGTAATTTTGTAATGTCATGGATGACATGAATTTTTCTAATGATGCTTAAATGTTAAACAGATTAGCTACTGTGAATAAATAGGCTTATTCTAATGGGGTCAGGTGTCAGGCTAGTAGATGGAGGGATGGACCTAATGTTCTGAAGCACTAAGCATCCTTTTCATGTGTTCGTTACTCATCAGTTTAGTTATCATGTCTGCAGTCCTGTTTTTAGCCCTGTGAAACCCGCCTCCCCTCTTATCTAAACGAATCGCAGTGTTGGAGACGTTCCTTTTGTTCACCACTGTACCGTCCCCAGCAGCAGCTGTAAATGCCCTTCTCCTGGTTCCCACCCCTCTGCCAGTAAAACTCTGTCCTGTGGGGGGGAACCCTCTGTAGCCCAGACGTAATCTGCTCTCTTCTTTAATCTGCTCAGCTTGAGGATTTTTTTCCCCCTTTTTCTCTCACATAAGCCAACATTTCCATGTGTGATTCAATCCCCCAGTTTGTGAAAGACAGTCTGATTTCACCCTGCTGCTGTCTTGCTGAATCCTCCCCGATGTAAATTGAATTTGAAATTTTGTCCAGTAAACAATTAGTTGGCAGTTGATGAGCACGACAGTCTGGCAGATAGACATAGAAGAGACTACTGAGTCAGCTCAGCCTGGTTTGGTTTGCCTTTGTCATTATAACATACACAGAGTCTTATCAGCAGCACAGCAGCCTGAGGATTCATCCGTCAGAGTTCGTCCCTGCCAGTGTGTTTAAGTTGCTCAGTTGTATTGTTGTTAGGACTGCCACAAACAATTATTTTGATAGTCGACTAGTCCTTCATTTCATTATTTTTGTGATTAGTCGACTAATCAGATCATGCATCCATTGAACGTAAAACATACATCTTATTGCACCAGCATGCATCTCCTCTTATATAACTATCATTAGCACATACCTTTCTTCAAGCTGTAAGCTAACTAAAAATAAAGACAAGATGATAGTTTATTAAACTTTTAATGAAATTTGCAGATTGTCTCAGTGGAGTTTAATAAACTCAGCCGTCTGCTCCTTGCTATCTAAAATACAACAAGACATTGGAGTAAATTCTACCATCTCACACTTCTGTTTAATCAGTTTTCTGTTTGACATTTATTCAGCCAGTTGAAAACTATAACTTAATCTCAGCCAAACTGATTTACTCTGGAACAAATAAAATACTGAAAAAAGCCAAACAAGAAATTTTTTAATTTATCTAAGTGACTACTAGATCATGTTTGTCGGCCGTATTTAGAGCAGTCTACGAATTTGGACAGCCTTCGCCGCGTCGCTGTAACGTAATCGGCCTACAAGTGCGGCCTCCGAAGGCCCATGAATTTGGACACAGCTGGAGACTGCTTCTTCTTCTTTGGCGTTTAATAGCAGCTGGCATCCTTGTAGATGCATTGCTGCCATCTTCTGTTTCACTCCGTTATTACACTCTTTTCAGGATCTTACAAAGCCTCAACTGACTCGTTGACTATTAAATTAATCGTCGACGATTTTGATGGTCAACGTAATCGTGACTAGTCGACTAATCGTGGCAGCTCTAATTGCTGTGAGTAGTTTAAAAAGGTGCTTTGTATGACCTAAAGTTTGCTGAAGCTGTTTTCACATACGCTCTGCATTTCTGAGCTTTTCTAACCTGATAGAAGCAAACACTGTTCAACAGATTAATTCAGATCAGTCGGTCTCCTGAGTAAAGAAACAGTGTGGCTTTAGATGTAAACGACATCCAGGCGGCTGCCTCGCCTAAAGCACACCCGAGTATTTGCAGTACTGAGAACACATCGCTCTCACTAATTTTAGCTGGGGAAAAAATTAGCTGAAACCCAAAAAGTTTTTCATATCAGGCTGTAAACATGTTCACTTTTGCTGTTTTCAGATATTTTAACATGGAAGTCTATGGAACTGATTCAGCAGAAGCTTGAGCCTCATGAGGACATTAGAGGAACTGCACCTTTTTGCGCTACAGCTTCATTTTATGACCTCGGGGGTTGCTGGTCATTTCCATCACTCTCAGCTTTCTTTAACTATTTTAAACTTCTTTGACATCAGGACTCTTTTTGTTCCCACTATTACTCCGGTTCTTCCACCACCCAACTAAAAAAAAAAAGCCATCAACCATGGCTACTAGTTGAGCCTTTATTCTCCCAGAGGTTTAAACCCAGTTACTGACATTACTGCTCAGTACCAACAGTGACTACAAAAACTTGCACAATGTATTGCTAAAAAAGTTAAGAGAACAATAAAATAATCTTTAAAAAATGAAACTAAATGTGTGCTGGGTAGTTTGTTCATTGGCTAATCAAACCAGTGTAGGTCAACAAAGAGTCTGATGGTAGGGCTGCACGATTAATTGTTAGAAAATCGCGATCTCGATTCATACTTATGTGCGATTTCATTTCCAAATGACAACGATTTAAAAAAACAAAACAAAAGACGACGACGATTGTACCGCATTTTGATCCGGGACGTAATCTGCATGAAAACAAGCGCTCACGCTTCCTGCTCAACAAATGACAAGGGCGGAGCCTTATACCACGTGATACAGAAGCTGTGCCGTGTGATGCTAAAATTAGCAGGGAAAAAACAACGGAGAACACGTCAGGGATGACGAGAAAGTGACAGGAGAAAATCCGTCCCGGTCAACCACCCAAACATCAATAACGGGAACCTTATACAGCGCTTCCCTATACACGTCGAACTTCTGCAGGCACAAAGAAATTACGGAGGCTATCACTTATCACCTGACCAAAGATATGGCTCCCATCAACACTGTGCAAAACGAGGGATTCAGGAAAACGATCAACACCCTAGACAAACGCTACACAGTGTCGTCCCGCAACTATTTTTCTATTGTTGCACTACCTGCTCTATACACGCAGTGTCGAGCAACGGTGGAGACGGCATTTCAAGCAGTACAACATTTTGCGGAAACCACAAAATTTGAGACATTTGTTGTTTTTATGTTTAGTTATTGTTTTTATGTTCAGTCTCAACTGTTACGAAGTTGATGTGCAGTAAATAAGTGCAATAAATATTTATATTGGAAAAGAGAATCGTGAGAGAATCGTGATCTCAATTCTAAGCCAAAAAATCATGATTCTCATTTTATGCAAAATCGTGCAGCCCTATTTGATGGTGACATCTGAGAGAAAGAAGGCTCAGCAAAATTACATAAAGCGAGGAAGTAAACCACTTAAAGGTTGATGAGAGCCTTGCAGTAATGCAGCCATCTTACTTTGTCTTCCAACAATTATCAGGTGGCACCGCGCTGAGTGCGCAGTCACACCTGAGGCCGTGCAGATAAAGCACTCACTGAGCCAGCCACCTTAACCACGTCGTCCTCCTGCCTAGGAGGAAGTTGGAGTGTGTTAAAGCTGTAAGAAAAGAGGCCTTCTCTATGTTTGTTCCTCATAAGCTACCCTTCAGGCACTGATCAGCTGAACGTCAATGAGTTTGTTTCAGCTGAAACACTGACATATTCAAAGTGATTCTTTATGTTCCTGAAACTGGAATAAACCTGGTTTCATACGTCTGACTTACAGTCTGGTTTTTAATGATCTTTGTATATTTTCAAACGTACACGTGAAGCAGATTTATAGTAGAAGCCGGAGAGAAAAAACATGTCTGACAGAGATTCAAAGAAGAAATGAATAAGAAATATGTTCCCATTTGTTTATGTGGCTTCATAAACAAATGGGAAGATTTCAAATCATTTTCAGTGGAAGCCAGTTTAGCTCTTTGGTCTTCCTCCCAACAAAAACACATTCACGTAACAGCGCGCCAAATCTACCCTGTCCTAGAGTTATAATGCTGTCAGAACTATTTTTGTATTTTACTAAGAATTAATCAATTAATCAATCAATCAATCTTAGTTCTTGATTGCTAAAATAATCAATAGCAGCAGCCCTAATTGGATTGTGGGGTAGGAACTGTTTTAGAGTTTCTGAAATGGGACTAACAGAAGAAGTTTGAGAACCGCTGCCTTAAACACAAACTCGGGTAGCAGCTGAATGCAGCTCTTTTCCGCTAGTACCTACTCTGGTCAGCTCGGCACTAGGGCTGCCACAAACGATTATTTTGATAGTCGACTAGTCACTGATTATTTTTGCGATTAGTCGACTAATCAGATCATGAACGTAAAACGTACAGCTTATTGCACCAGCATGCATCTGGTCTTATATAACTATCATTAGCTTACAGCTTTAAGTGTTTAAGGTATGTGCTAAGTAAAAATAAAGACAAAATGATAGTTTAGATTGTTTCGGTGAAGTTTAATAAAAACCTTTCTATCTAAAATATAACGGGACACCGGAGTATATTCTCGAGCATCTCACACTTCTGGTAATCAGTTGTCTGCTTGACATTTATTCAGCTGTGTAAAAACTATAACTTTAATCTCAGCCAAACCGATTTACTCAGAAACAAATAAAATACTGAAAAAAAGCCAAACAATAACATTTTTAAGTTATCTAAGTGACTCATATATCATGTTTAACCTGAGTAGCGAAAGACGGCGGTGGGTTTGAAAACTATTTGCCAGGAGTCCGGTGTTCTCACCGGGTCTAGTGAGCCTTGAACCTAGCTATCGAGCTAGTGGGTAACAGACGTCTCCGACAACGTCGGAGCGCTTTTGAAAATATGTGGTGTCTTGATAAACTGAGCAGCTATTTGAAGTTTACACAGCTACATTCCTGCCTGAAAATATGTTAAACGTTTATTTTGTGACCCAGAAAGAATAATAAGAGTAACATTAAAACTAACTAGCTGCTGCCATTGCTGGAAACTGAGCAGGGCTGCGCTATGAATTCTGGGACACAGTCTTCTTCTTCGGGGTTTGGCATCCTTGTACATGCAGTGCTGCCATCTTCTGTTTCAGTCCGTTATTACACTCTTAAATCCTAGTACTTATTCCTGCGTCTTTTGGGATCTTACAAAGCTTCAAACGATGCGTCGACTATTAAATTAGTCATCGACGATTTTGATAGTCGATGTAATCGTGACTAGTCGACTAATCGTGGCAGCCCTACTCGGCACAGCACGCCTCAACTCGTTTTCTACCAGGTACCAGTTACCTTTTTCTAGTACCTACTTTGCAGCTGTTCCAAACGATCTGAGGTGATCTGAGCCACCAACTGGTGTCACTCATCACTCGATGAGTCATGAAAGTGCCTGCCATTTTTGAAAGCCAGCAATGGGGAAACTGGCTACACAAAAGACAGCACAGTGGCCACGAGTCTGACAAATAGCCATACACAGCAGCAGGTATACCATCGTCTCAAGTCCTCCTTTGTTGTGACATTTGCGTCGCATGCAAATGATTTTGGCTGTGTTTGGCTGTGTTGCTATAACGACTCCATGTGCCCAAGTGGTACTTAATTGAAATGGAAAAAAACAAAAACCAAGTTGAGCCAAGTAGGTACTAGAGGAAAAGGCTTATTATCTGACTACAGCTCTGAACCTGAACTGTGGTCAACTGTGGCTTGAGTAGCAACATTCAGGCCCTTAAGGCTGCCTCCTCCCACGCTCCACCTTCACATGTTATTTCATAAAGCGGCCAGCGGGTGTGGACTGTGATGTTGTGCCTGCAGTTTGCTGTCCATTGTAACGTTGTGACTCTAGTGTTGCAGTGCAGCACGTGGCAGAAAATATCTCAGCCTCTGCTTCAGGACTTGCATCATGATCAGTGCAGCAGTCAGTCAGAGGAGACGCCCTTCAGTAAGGTGAAAGTCAGCTCTTTGATCTGTGTATTACCTGCTAGACTGGGCTGAAGTATTTGGAAGTGGAACAACATACCAGAGCTTGATCTGTGAGTTTGAAAGTTCATCAGGCAAAGCATCACCTTAAAGAAAACTTGAGCAGCACAGATCTGCTGTACAGTCCTGAGTCGTCTCAACGCAGCGTCTGATTGCCCAACAGCATTTTCAGAGGGTGTTTCTGAGTTCTTCATGCACTGAAACATTTTTGGAACCAGCATAAAAAAGTCTGAATAAATTAACGAACACTGCCTCATTGCCTTTAGTATATGCTAATAAAATGTGCTTCAGTGTAAACTTATCCCCACCAGAGGCTCATTTAGAGTCATAAAACGCTGAACTCTATCACGGAACTCCTTTTTTTGACAATTTTTCCTAACTGAACCCACGAAACCGTAGGTGAGGGCCTGTGTCCACAAAGGTTGATTGATTAGTTAACTCAATTTCGAGGTTAACTTCTACGCTAATGTAACTCACTGTTAATGTTGGGAAGGTGAAGAGGGGTACTGAAACACTGAGAGCATCTGTGGTACTTGGAAAGAATCCAGATATTTGTTGAATTGATGTAAAAGCAGTAATTTGTGCTACATGTAAATACAAAGTTTCGGCTGCTGTGCTGCTTTCAACGGCCTAGTTTTAACAGTGTTTGCTTCCTTCGATCTGCTCGACTCTGTCCAACATCTGTATCTGGTTATCAGTTAGGCCATTTGTTCTGCTGAGTCAGCCTAGCCTAGGAAGGAAGCCACAGACTAATGTGCTTCGTCATGCTGTGATATGGACAGAAAACCCAGAAAAACCTCTACAGCTGAGGGAGAGGAAAGCCAGAGAAATGCTTTTAATGAAATGATGCATCAAATCTTAAATAAAGTCATTGTATGGTCAAGTTATGTCAGCTTGCCACCCTGTTTTTCTGTGTTATGATGACGTTGCACACATTTTACAGGATTGCAGAGCAGGTCAGCTTAATAACAGACTTTTAATGTCACTGAAATTTTTCCCTCAGTGATTAAACAACGTAGGTCATCAAATTTTCACTGTGGATCTTTTCCTACTTTCTCTAGTGTTTAACTGTTTGGACCATACTGTTGTGATGTGAGGACCATAGGGGTGCTTGTAATAATCTTGCTCGATGCTGTCAGACATCAGGAAACGGATGAGGAGGGTTATTTTGAGGGGTTATACACAGCCCAGGCAGTGGCAGACGCCACCTTCTGGCAGGATTTGAGATGTCTGTATAGATCTGGTCCCGCTTTATGATGTCGTCTATGTGCTACTGTTAAGCTAGTCGCTAAAGGTGTTGTTTGCTCGTAGTCTGAATTCTAAGTTAAAACTTTTTTCTCAAATTTTTGGGAACATTTTTTTTCCAACCAAACTTTTAATGCAGCCACTGTTTTTTTGTTTTTTTTTAAGTTTTTGATGGTATTTTACCTATAGTGCCCTTCTTTGTACCTACCTTCGGCTGGCCTCAGTCCAGAGAGCAGCAGAAATGTAGAGATATACCATGCTAGGTCACGTGAAGATTGAAGCAGTCGAGTTCACCTTCAGGTGAGTGGATCACTCAGATTAGCATTTGTTGCCTCGGGTAATTCCCTGGAAACCTGCATGTACCAAATACACTCGCTTACAGCAAACATTGTTTCTTATTTTTCTTAAATTTCCTGCACAGTGATCTACCTGTCGATGGACTAACGTGGAGAAGCAGCACCATCATCAGCTGCTTTGGCTCCAGAAGAAGAAATGTCGCACTCTGAGAGAACAATAAAGTGGAATACACATAATCAGTTTAACTGAATTATTCATTAGTAACATTTCTCTGCTCTCCTTGTCTCTGAATGCGGTTCAATAATACATGGAGCTATATTTGGGGCTTGGCAGTCCTGTTAAAGTCAATGTCATAGTACTGCCATGGATATAATCTGCATTTACATTAATATAAAAGTACTGCACTGCTGTGAAGGTGATTTGGCTTGTGCTGAATGATTAATATGAACAACACACATCTGCTCTGTTGGATTTCACTGTTGTGCATCTTCTTTATATTCATGTAACAGAATCCATGATGTTCATATGAGTGCTCAGGTGAATGCTCTCACCATCCATAATAAGACTGCTTGTTCATAATGTTGCTAAACACCGTTCTTTAAGACTCTATGAATAATGACCTGAAGATATAAGTATTGATTGTGTTTATCACCAATATTGGTAAATTTCTATGTTACAGCAGCCAAAACTTCTAAGAAAATATCTTCAGTAAAGTAGAATAAATGTGTAACTCATTAAGGTAAAATTCAAAACTACAACTACACGTTAAATGAGCTGAGAAAGTAAAAAGCTAAATAAAATACATACAATAAAGTGGATTCATAAGGTAAAATATTTAATATCTATGTCTTTAGTAGAGCACACAAAAGAAATAAAATCATTATGAATAAGTAACTGCAGCCTGCGAATAAGCACCATAACACTGGAGAACGAAAACAATTACACTTTTTGAAGATTAAAAAAAAAAAAAATGTTGTGTTTAATTTATGGATGTGCCGATCCAAACTTTCAGTTCCAGTGCAAGAGCTCCAATTAATAAACTTTAATGTAGTTCCATCTGATGATTGTATTAAATGTAGACAGATGTGTGCAGATGCTGTTGGCCTGTTGTCCCTCTGTTTCCACAGTGGGCCTTTGTGGTTGTAATTTAACTTTGATCAGTCCAAACTGCAGCCCCGTGTTGTTGTGTGCCTGCAGCCCCACGGCGACACACTGAGTCAGCTCTTTGAGTTTGTTCGTCCTGACAGTTCGCTGCCTCTGCTGGTAGAGTGATGTCCTCCTCTGTCCTGCCTGGCAGGTGTCACAGCATTTTATGGATGACACTAACTTTGTGTTAGAGGTTTAAATATTTCATTTCAGGCCCAGAATACACAGCAAAGTGCAACCAAAACTAATCTGTTATTTATCCAGTTTGTAGATTTATTCAGCTATTATGTAAATGTGAAATTAGCAGTTTCATATTAAAGCATTTCTTTTATTTTCTGTCATATATATCTGCTGTTTCCTAACTCATATGTCATAGGGGTCATAGAGAGGGGATCACCCTTTTTGTGGTCATCTCTCATCCACCCACTTGCTACATAGGATAGACTGAGGCCAAGTATCAGATAAAGAAGGATTATTGTGAACTGCGAATTATGCAAAGCTACTCTTGTGGAGTCCAAGAATCGAAATTGATCTCGTCTCTAAACAAGTTGGAGTTAGCAGGAAAAATATCTCCGCCCACACCCAACCAAGTTAGTGTGTCTGTCTGCTCGTATTCCAGCCCTTCAAGGAGGAAATTGAGCTCCTTTTCACACAGCCTTCCATCAAGTGTCGTTAAAACTAGCGCAGTAAATGAGCTAGAAACGTTTTGATGCTGATTAACGCCGTGTGCCAGGACATCAGCTCATTTTCCACCTGATGAGTTTTCTTCTGTTTGGCCTCCAGCTCGCTCCTCTCTTTCTTCTGAGAAACAGCGCCGAGCTGCAGCTCCACTGTTTGTTTATTCCTGATATCACATGCAGCCGATCGGAGAGCCGTGATTGGCTGAGGTGTGTGTCAAACTGGGTTTCTTTTTTGGAGTCTGGTGTGCTTAGGCAAAACTCCGCTCTGTCTCTACTCGTGTTTGACGTCTGTTTTGGTATTTGACTATGTGTGTATTAAACACGTTTAAAAGAGTATAGCACAAGTAGATTGTGTGAAATTTTCAAACACTCCATTGTCCAAACACTTTAAAACTAGAAAAACTTGCAATGGAGTAACTTTGTACTAACAGACGGTCCAAGAAGGCTAAGCTCCAGTTTTAGTGAGTGAAATTAAAGGATTTTATTTTTTTATTTTATTTAATTAAGGTTAGCTTATAAATTCTAATTCTAAGAGATAAAATATGTGCCTTATCTGTGTGTGTTTAGTCCCATCCTTCTTTCAATTTACTTCCTGCTGTATTTTGGATGTTGTTTTTATTGCCCTTTTTCCTTCAAAGTTGGTTATTAAAATCTCGAGATCTGTTTTCTATGTATGGATGAATAGAGCCAGTCATTAGTGGAGGAATTATGTTATATTGAACAGTGTTGTGGAGCCTTCAGGGGCTGCAGCATTCAGTAAACATTTATTGTAACAACACCATCAAAATTATTTAACCTAACGTTAGCAGTGAATTTGCAGTCTGTGAAATGTTGGCTTCAAAAACAAGGACACAGGTGCTCAACCTTGCTTTTATAAAGGAATCTATGCAGGACATAACCAGCTGTCAGAGACAGATCTCACAATGTAAGAGACAGCATCGCATGTGAGTTGCATTCTTTGGTGCAAATAAATTAGATGATTCTTATTTGCAAAGCTTCACCAATCTAGCAGAGAGCGTTTGCAGTGCAAATCGAGCAACAATTGTTTGGCGACAGGTTGCCTCCCACCTAGCAACATGTGCAATCAAACCCTCTGGACAACCAGTTTTTCACTAAAACTACTTGCAGTTGTTCACCAAATGCAAGACAATTCAGTGCAATCACTGGCAAACCAATGTTTTTCCTATTTGCAAAGAAGTTGCTGTTTTATTTTTACTTTAATGTGTCTAATCTATAACCTTGAGTTTTGTCTGCGGCTGATTTTTAGCATTTACAAATGATAAAACTGTTTTCAATTTTCATTTGATTGCTATTATACTTAAATAAGGTTCAGGCATTTTGGCCTTATAACCCCATTAAAGAAATAAAGGACACAGATTTCTGTTCTCAGTGTCTATTACATAAATTTGCTGATCATGATTTAAGGAGATTTAAACAGACGTGATCATTTGTAACAAAAAGCTCTGACACTTCTTTGGAGGCCAAACACTATTACTGCTGTTTCTGTTGTTATTTTCCCCTGTAATTAGTGGCTCCACTCTTTCACGTAAAGCATAAAGCATGTTTGAACTTGAGCGAAGCATGTATTAGTGTCAGTGGCAGTATGTCCGGAGGAGGATGCTCCCATTTCAGTGTTTTCACTGCAGCAATTCGAGTATGAAGCGCCATCTCAGGAGGAAGTGAACCGTGAAAGAGCGTTGTGTCTGTGCGTCTTTAAATGTGCTCTGTATTACAAGTGCTGTTGGCTCTCGGCTGTAATAAGAGTTTACTGCACAGCTCCATCATCCAGTTGCCACCCTGCCCGGAGTCCTGAGCTCTGCTGAGTGCTGCTGAGTCACTGCTGGCTAATCACCGCAAACTCCAAATGGTGGCATAGCATCACAGTTAATCACTCCCACTCTGTTACTGTATCTGGTGCATGTTGGAAATTGTTTAGATGAGTCTGGCCCCGCCTGTATGAGCCTGTGGTTGAACTGGGACACTCCCAGTCTGCATGTGTGGAATAATATGCAGGCGACCTATTGTCCTCATTTCCATCTAAATATTTTTTATTCTTGGAGTCCTCTAGAGCAGCTTTGCATGATTTTTGAACTTTGCATAGTTCAAAATGATTATTCATGTGGGTGGGGCTTTTCCCCAGTGACATCATACAGATCCAAGAGTAGAAAAAAATTCACGGTCCTTTATGACTTCAATGAAAACAGTCTCTAGAATATCCTATTTTATTCAGTGAGACCTGAAACTAGCGACTGAGTCAGGAAGGTGGTTCCTAAGATCAGAAATGTTAGCAGTGAATTTCCAAACTTTTGCAACAAAGAAATTGCCCCCTGTTGGACATTAGGAGGAATGCAGGTTTAAAGCTTAATCTTAATCTGGGGGCAGGGATAGCTTAGTAGGTAGAGTGGTGGCCGGGGTCGGGGATTCAAATCCACTGAACAGCTACCCTGAGGTACCCCTGAGCAAGGTACCGTCCCTACACACTGCTCCCCGGGCGCCCAGTGGCTGCCCACTGCTTCACTAAGTATACATTATTATTATTGTTATTATTATTTTAAGCCTATTCGCTACTTCCATCTTTTATATCACAGACTGTCATTACTAATTAAACCCTCTGTTAAACAGTTAGTAACTATAAACTCTGAAGAGGTCAAATAGCAGCTTTTATTAAAGCTGCATTTTATTTTAGAAAAGACTCTTCTTCTTTTCTGACTCTAACAAACCAAAATCTTCTTCTTTGGTCTTGGTGCGACTGGTGTTTATTTTGCAGTGTCCTAAAGGTAGAGCTGAGGTCTATCAGACGCTAACCACGGGACAGGCAGTGACGCGGGCTGAGGTGCTCATGAGTCCCTTTTGCCACAGGCGAATTACTAAAAGCAGCAGCAGCAACAACTGAGCGCGCTCAAAGAAACACACTGGCAACAGTTGAGACTCTGTGAAAGCCATTAAAAGGTGAAACAGCCATGTTTAAACCCACTTCTGGTGGGTCCACAGTTCATCATGATTTCAGCATTCTTGGATTTTTCCATTCTCTTTGACTTTATGTAAACTTGTGCATTTAAATATGACTTCCTCATATTACAATATTTCCACTTGAGGCTCCAGCAGTGAGTCAGTCCCCACAGACTGACATTTTAAAATGCCCAACTTTACTGCAGAAATAAACATGCTTACAGCTTAATACAAAAACCAGGTTTGGTCTCTGTAGCTGATACCCTCCTTTATAACAACTCATCATCCAGATGGAGGCTTTGATATTGATGCGTATTAATAAAACTATTTTAATGCTGCATAACAATAAAGGTCTCTTGAATCAAACAGAATTTTATTTGTTGTGTTGTTCCTTGATAGCTCGATGCATTATCTGCCTTGTGGAGGGCAGCCGGTTATTAATGGATCAGCTGAACCAGCAAATAGACTATTTATTAAAATGCACTTAATAACAATTTACAATTGAATTAATTTCAGCATACAGAGCATCAGATCATCTCCTTTCAAACTGTTGGAGAGATTATATTATTATATCATTATGAAATCAGACGGAATTAGAAGAGATGCATATCTGCCAGAGGAGTAAACTTGTGCAATAGCTGTAACGAGAAATATAGACAGAGTAGTTCAAAGTTAATGTAATTTAATTTGTTAATTCTGGTTGATTCAGTCTTCACTCTCATGTCTTGATTTTTATGGGCTTTTTTTTTTTTTTTTTTTTGGTTGTATTGTTTTTTTGCAATCCATCAATTTTCTTCCGCTTATGTAGTGCCTGGAGCCTATCCCAGCTACCATAGGATGATAGGTGGGGTACACCCTGGACAGGTGTCCTGTCTGTCATACAGAAAACAGGGTGTTGTTTTTGAAAAACTTTAAATAATGACTGATTTAAATTGAGCACCATCTTCCCTGTGCAGCTTGCCTGTTCCCTGCAAACCTCAACAGAGAGGCTATTTGCATGCCGGGAATCAGAACTTCTCATTCTGCGCTGTGTTTGCATGCAGCACTGTCTGTCGTTGTTCTTCAGCCTGCAGCACAGATACAGCTTTGATAAACAAACTATCAAAAGGACTCAAATGTTAATGCTCATCAGCAGCTTAAAAATGAAGCCATAAATGTCAGCTGCGCTCATCTCTGACCTGCAGCTGCATCCAGAAAACAGACCTGTAAGCTACAGTTAGAGTTTAAGCTGAAAGGTAGACCAAGTAAAGACAAAAGTTCTTGATTTATGGCACTGTGAGAGACATGACAATGTGGTGATTACAGAGCAGGAGGCTGGGAGGGAGGGACAGGTATGCTGTATATAATTACAAAGCTGGAAAATGATCCGGCTTTCCGTGTGTGAGGGACACGGCTCATTTTTGAGGAGTTTGATCGATGTCTGAGTTTTGCTTGTCTTTACAGGTTGCTGCATGTGTGTGTGTGTGTGTCCGTGTGTAGTGTTTCCACTGGTAATGAGATGGCGAGTTGAGAGAAATTCTTGATTTAATTTAAAGGCTTCTCCACATCAGAGTGGCCAGTTGTGGGTTGCCGGGTTTTTCCAGCCACTCGGATGACGATGAAGAGGCACTCGTGTTCCTCTGAACGAGGCTTGATGCTAGTGGGTTAGTTTGATCACAGCCTGATCCAAGAGTCCTTTCTGAACTTTTTCTTTTACATGATCAGGAAACAAACTGACTGGACTTCTAAAGTTTACTGCCCCTCGCTAGTTTTCTAACCTAAATATGCATCCCGTGTTTTGTTTTACTTTACTTACCACATTTCCACATGATTTATTTACTATAATAATTTTTTTCCGCATTTTTATCATGTACAAAACCACCCAGCCCGCCAGATGTATCAGACAGCACATGGATTGAGTATCCAGACCTTAGTGATCAATAAAATCTTCATACTCACGGGTTGCCCCTGAAATCATGTAAACATTGGGAGATTTGCTGTCTTTGCTTCATGAAGCAGCATCTCAGTGAATGGAAAGCTAAACCAACACGTGCATGTTGACAGAGTAAATATCGAGCGAGGCTGAAGCTGCTTTCAGTGACGGCAGGGTGCATATTTGAGCTGAGGTAAACACGCGTCACGGTCTGACCACTAACTGCCACAAATGCTTCAAGTCTGAACCTTCATTGTGAGCTCAGATTTTGAAAGAAGCCACTCGTCTTGCAGCTGTGTGAACTGAGCTGACATTCAGCTCCAGCTGGGTAGCTTTACTGCTCAGAGACCTTTGCCTGTGCTGAAAATCTTGAGCTTTTTAACCAGATGTTTAAAGTCCTGCTTTTTCTCCCTGTGACCGAATCATTAATTTCCATCCACCATTTGCTTTGGAGTCATATGGAGTGTCACTAGCGAGTACTCCAGCGACGCGCGGAGGGTTGCTCATCATCATCTCCTCCTTTGTAGCCCGGCTGTACTCAGCTGTGCGTTTTTGTCTCAAGTGGTAAAACACATTTATTGTTTCCACCTCTAGCAGTTGTTATGCACACTAGGGAATGTAAATGGATGTCGCTGCTATGGTAACAATATTACGATATGACACTTTCCTATCACATAAAAATGTATGTGGTTATTATGACAGACCAAGTGTTATGGCACAGCCCTTGTTGCCTTTAACATTATTGAATTTCAGATCAATTCCATTTCAATTTAGTGCAGTTCAGCTTCATTTGTCATTCAATCTCACAACAGTCACTTCAACGTGCTTTATACTATAAGGTAAAAGAGAGAAAACCCCAACAACCTGACAACCAGGTATGACCACACCCTTGGCGACTCTGGGAAAGAAAAACATTCTTTTTACAGGAAGAAAAACCTGTGGTACAATCTCAGGAAGGGAAAATAGTCTGGTGCTACATAGGGTTAGGCATAGAGACAAAAAACATATTTTTGTATCCAGCTGTAAGCATGTTTATTTGTAATGTAAAGTCTGTGAGAACTGCTGGAGCACCTGGTGGACGTTAGAGGAACTGCAGCTTGTAGTGCTTGTGATGACATCATTCTGTTTAGGGTTGCTGTTTTGTTATGTGGAGTATTACTTTGGTTAGGGTTTGAAAGTTATTGGTTATTTATCGCATGGTTTATGTTGCTTATTGTAATTTTTCTGCTGGTCTTTAGTTTTTTCTTTTCTTTTCTTACCTGTTAGTGAGGTGGTTGTTTCTTTCTTTGTGATATTAATAAAGTTTAGCCTGTGCAAATCTCTGTTATCCCGCACTGTTGTGCAATAGTGTGACCTGGACTGTGCGTGAAAAGTAGGCCACAGTTTTGTGCCCTTGATGCATGGACACATTTTTTTTAAAACTGCTGCTTTTACATTGTAAATTAGGAAAAATCAGCTCTTTTCTTTTACTGTCAGACTAAATAAATTAAATCCACAAACTCAAAACATATTAAAACTCAACATGAGGGGACGTGCAACGCTGATGCCCTGCGCCAGTTTCAGCTATCTTATTTTACAGTGTCAGCATGTAAAAATTATGCTGTCCCCATGCAGCTGTGCTGCTGTTGCCTTTGGTGGTTTCTTAGAAAACAGTAAACCAAGTGGCCCAGCCTTGTGCTTTAAGGGGGTCGGATTACTTTACGTTACTTTACGTTTCTAGTTTTCTCACTGTGTGACCTTATTTTTCACCCCAACAGAGTTTCTTTTAACTGTGTTTTAAGGTTAGCAAAGGGACACTCAGATGAGAATTTTTCTTACAGTGTGGACATTTGCTGACACACTGTCAGGATTGAAATGCAGCAGATAAGAGGAGGGGAAGAAACTAGAGCCGAGCATGTCGGATTGGAGGATTTGGGAATTTGGAAGGGATGATGTCTGAGAGATTTGGGTCCAGAGCCTTCAGGGTGGGGGTGAAATAGAGATATACATGCGTGTGTGTGTGTGTGTGTGTGTGTGTGTGTGTGTGTGTGTGTGTGTGTGTGTTTTGGGGGCTCTGGATGTGGGTGGCAGCAGAAAGAGAGTTAGCCATCTGTCTGCAAAGAGGCGGAGCCTGTCTGTCCTGGACTGGACCACGTTCTTCTTTGGCGTTCCTTGTGTAATTCAATTTTCCAGAAAAGACTCTTTACCTCCAGCTATGACTCCAAGAAAGAGCTCAAGTGAACCTGTTTTGCGTTCCTGTGCAGGGTTTCTCTCTTCGTGTGGGGCCTGTCGTCAGTCTAATTACCGTCATTCTCTCCAGCTGCAGAACAAAGAGGCTGATCTGAGGATTAGAGCTGCAGATAACCAGGACTTCTGCCTGCAGCAGGGGAGAGGCATCCATTGGAGACACTGAGGAAAATATAAAGGGAAGAGCACTTTGTAGTTCGGTGGTTTTAAGGGTAGGATTCCTGCAGGTCTTTAAAACAGCCCTAAATTAAAGACAATTAAATTAAGGTGTTAAAATTCTCTTATGTTCCCAGTAAATTTGCTGGTAGAAAAATCACAACAGCAGTTGGCTCTAAGCACTTTATTATGTAAGGTAAAGACCCTGCAATAATACAAGAAAACAGACAAAACCCCAACAATCAAATTACCCCTTATGAGCAACCGGTTTGACGACAATGGCAAGGAGAAACTCCCTTTATAAAGGAAGAAACCTCCAGCCAAACCAGGCTCATGGAGGTGTGGAAATCTGCCGTCCAGTTGGGGGTGAATGAGGTTGTTCAGTTAGTGGAGGTCCCCGCCCCCTCTGCAACACCTCTCACTCATGGTTGGGATTATGTTATAAAATGTAACTTACATTTGAATTAAAATAGAGGAAATACAAAAAATTTAATAGAGGCCATTCCGGTAGAAGAGGGAAAGACCATCTCGGAACTGAGGAGTATATACTTCACCATCTTACAGTGACGGGATTGCAGCCATTTCCCAGCTTTCTGTAAATGGTGCGCATAGCCACTGATGAAGGTTCATTACAATTTGCATATTAATGATCAAGAAACTAATTGTTAGTCAGTGGTGCTGGTTATGCAAATGTACTGTTTATACTGTTGAGGAAACCTGCAGTCAGCTGAAACTGTAAAAGTAAACTGGATGAGTGAAGAAACATTTGTCCCAGTGAAACAGTAACATCCAGAGGAACAGAATCAATTCTCCAGGGTTAATGTGTGGATCACAAGCCTTTTCTTCATATTTATAAAATTAAACAGCACTTTTTATGCAGTTTCATTAAAATAATTCATCTGTACTGACATGCTGAGACAAAAAAAGGTTCTCTGTACAGATTAAACTTCATCCTGAGATGATTAATATTGAAGTTTCCCCAGTAGGATCTTTGCTCCCAGCAGATTGCAGCAGCCATTGTTGCTTTGCTGTTTTACTCGTTGTTTTATTATTGTTGCACACAGTAATTGGGTTTCCAAAAAGTGCACCAAACCCTGGACATTCGCCAGGCGATGCGTGTGTGTTGTTGTTGTTACGGTGTCAGCTGGACTGCTCTCACTAAGCGTTCCTTGAGCAGTTCTCTCACCCCATGACAAGGAAAGTTGCAAGAGGCAGGGCCTGTGTTACAGGTCAGTGTTGTGAGTGTGTACCCTGAGTCATGGTGCACACAGTTTGTTGTTTTAACCCCACCCCTTTTCACACCCAGGCCTGTGTCGAGTGTTTCTTTGTTGATAAATTCCTCATTCTGATTTCATTTTTTCTATTAAATGTAAAAGAAATATTTACATGTAATTGTATATGTTTAAGATTTCTGTGATGATTTTTGTTTTTGTTTTATTTTTTACATTAAATTGTATTTAATGTGTGCATTTCATTTTGTCTCCACCAGGTGGCGCTGCTCGGCCTGGACCTCTTATCTGCCTTAGTGACAAGGTTACAGGAGCGATTTAGAGCCCAGGTGGGAACAGGTAAGACTCAAATTTCAATCTTTGATGCGAATTTAATGTTTTATTTAATGTTGGATTTTTAAAGTGGTAATCTGATCGAGTTGAAGTGAAGTCAGAGCTTTTCTCTATATTATTTCAAATGCTTGAATTTAAAAAAAAAAAAAAAAACCCTGACCAGTGAAACTCAGTCTATTCATTTGTCATTATCTTTATAAATTAAAGTTAGTTTGCATTATCTAATTAAAAATTGTTAAGTTTACTTTCAGTTTTTAGTTTTTATGTATTTTAATGTTAATATTGCATACTGATTGATATTGAGGGAAGCTGACTCTCAGTGTCTCTCATTATTTGCCGCAGTCCCCTCAGGATGAATCTTCATCCACATTTAAACACATCGACAAATATCAAACAAAACATATTTTGTATTTTTGTATTTTGTATTTTATTTTTTTCAGGCTCTTTGAAACATGTCGAGTAACACAAAAGTACAAAGTTGCAAAAGCGAGTGAGAATTAAAGAATTTGAAGAAAAGCTATCTGGAGCATGTACAAACTGATATTAATCTTTAATAGGGCTGTCAAAATTGAGAGCAAACAAAACTGCTGTATAATGCCCTCTGCTATCTTAGTTTAATTGGTCACATGACTGCATCACATGACTAAAATGTGTCATCGTTTTTGAAAAGGCTCACTGTCCGCACTGGGACGCGAAAACTGCATTTTCAAATGTATTTGCTTTGGAGGGCGTTTTCAAAAGCTGCGTTTTCCTTGACCAAAAACGCCGTCTCAGTGTGGACGGAAGGCCAAAGCCTCCGCTTTCCAGAAAAAGAAAAAGATGCGTTTTCAAACGAAAACGTATTAGTGTGGACATGACCTAAGTTTCTCAGTGCATCCTCCCCTGAATTTAAATGTGTGAAAAATCAAAAGCTTTTGTTTCAGAGTTTCAAACTACTGTTCTCACCTCTTCTCACCAAGTTTCTGTTGAGTGCTGTTGATCACTTCATCTGCTCTTACTTTGCATGAGAATAACTTGACAAAACGTCCTGTACAACTGAGCCATTTCACCATCGTTAAGTACCAATAAATAACTCATATTTTCTTTTCTCACTCAGTTCTGCCCAGCCTTATTGATCGATTGGGAGATGCCAAAGATCAGGTGCGAGAAACAGACCAAACGTTGCTGCTAAAGATCATGGAACAAACCGCCAATCCGCAGGTAACACGCTCACTTTTTCTAAGACAGTTCAGGCTGTCATGCATTAGCTCAAATTCAGATGGATGTCGGCTTTAGTTCTCACTTGTTTACTCTGTGGTGAGCTTGGGGGTCTCACTGGGTGTGAAAGTCTGCTGCCACACCCGTCTGCACCCGCAGACTTCCTGCAGTGGAAGCTGGGGGCTGGCAGGTGGCCGGCAGGATGCCAGTGGTTGACCTTGTTAGACAGGTGTTACACCCAGGGTCTCCAGCACAGACAGCATAAAAGAAAGAAGTTACCATGGTGACATCCACCACTGGTTGTCCAAGTCCTGCTCTGAAGCTTCAAATTGATCATCTGGGTGAACTGCATCAATAGAGCCAGCTATAAACCTGAGGACGCAGCACACTCATTGACTAACGACTTATCAATCACATGTCGTTAGCCAATGAACATAACATTGATAATCCTCCCTTTTAACATTTAAACCAGGCACAATTAAGATATACATAAATGGGAAAGTGTTTACTGAGGTCAGGGCAATCTACCCGTAGACTCCTCTATAAACAGATGATTTTTTTGCAGCCACAGCTGTTGGCCCCTTGTAGTCAAAAGCTTGAAAAAGTCCTGTTTCATTGTGTACATGATGTTGTGTATTTTTGCAGTACGTGTGGGACCGAATGCTGGGAGGCTTCAAGCATAAAAACAACCGGACCAGAGAAGGAGTGTGCCTTTGTCTCATCGCCACGCTGAACACGTGAGTTTCCCTCCTTCGCTCGTTCTGCTCGAGCAGGCCGATTGGGCCGTCACGTGACCTCATTTTTAAAAATCTGTGTCCTCCCGTCTCCTCGTTTTTTCCCCGCTGCTCATTACTCTGATCTGTTTGTCTTACAGATATGGAGCCCAAGGCCTGACTCTCAATAAAATTGTTCCTCATATATGTAACCTCCTGGGGGACCCCACTAGTCAGGTAAAGCCTACCATGACATCTCTCTTCTCTTTTTTTTTTTTTTTTCTTTTTAGAAGATTTTGTGTAATTTATGACCAAAACATTGAAGAGACACCAGGTGAAGTTTAAATTAAGCCAGCCGGCACCACCTTGTACCACCAGGTGGTGCAGTGAGTTAACTAGGGATGTCATATAGAGTACCTGATTAAATGCTGCCATCTGGAGGTGAAAGTTGTAATTTTTTTCACCCCATTGGTTTGTCTGATGAGTTGACTACATCATTTTATTCATGGTGACTCTGCTGTGGAACATCTGAATAGAAACGTCTGTTTGTTTGACTCCTCTCTGATGTTGTTGTGTGATGCTGGTCACCAGGTCCGTGATGGAGCCATGAGCTCCCTGGTGGAGATCTACAGACATGTGGGTGAGAGGGTGAGGCTGGATCTCAGCAAGAAGGGCCTGCCACAGTCACGGTAAGAGAACAGGCCGCTGCCATTTAACAATTTTTCTCTTTGATAGCCTTCATTGATTAACGGTAGAGCGATGGTTAATGAACAGAGAGCCCTTTATTAGTTCCCTGTTCCAACCACAGCTTGATTTTCACGCGCTGTTTGGTTCAAGTGGGTAAAATGTAAAAGTCATTAAACATTTTATAGCAACCCTACTTTCAAGAGTCTCTTTTTAATTAGAAGTATATAAAATTTTATTTAGCCTTTTTCACATATTGAGTTTCTACAGATTTGGCTGATGTACTGCAGGAATTTCCCATTTTTAATGCTAAATAAATTAGATGATTTTTCTTTATATTACCACGGTTTTAAATTGCTATCGAATTATCCATATATAAGGATTATACCTTCCTAAAACATGATTCTGCAGCTCATCGGAGCACCTGTGAACCTGTGATTTAGCATCAGAAATCAGCACAGAGTGTAAAATAAATGGTTGTTTAAACATAAAATATATATTCTGTTATGATTCATTATTTATGAAGTTGGCTGCAGATTTAAAGTTGAGCTGAACTGCAGTAGAGCTGGTGTGCGTGCACTTTTTGGTCTAAATCCACACTGCAGAGGTTACTTTCTGGCTCATGACTGAACACCCCAGATGATTTATTTTTTCCTAAATCGGATTTATGGTCATCGCTCTTGTAATCAGCCATGAACAAGCTCTTTGAAACGGCGCCAGAATTTTGTAGCTCGGGCTCAAAACGTGATTTCACGTTTAATATCAGATACCAGCGAACATTCAGATGCGGCATCTTCTTTGTTCCCTTTGTGTCCTCTTCGTTCCTCCTTCACACTGGGCCATATGTCTCTGCACCCCTCCATCACCCCTCTCGCTCGCTCTCTCTCTGGCCCCGTTGCCTGTTAGTCATCTGTGTGGTGGTTTCGGTCTATTTTGGTCCCTGCAGCAGAAAGCCGAGGGAGGGCTTCTCACCTCGGAGGTGATGGATAGTGCAGTAAACAGGTCTTTAGTTACTTTCTGCTGCCCATCTGCTTTGTTTTATGTGCCATCTGCATAATTATCTTCACATTCTTGTCTTTCTCTCTGTCCCTCTGTTACAGCTTGAATGTAATCTTCAGCAAATTCGATGAAGTCCAAAGATCCGGGAACATGATCTCATCTTCTGGTTCAGGTGAGTGCTCCTCCCTTTGCTTCAGGCTTCTTTCTGCTGGTATGCAGAGCACATTAGAGGCTGGCTGATGTGGAAATTCAAATCACATCTCTGTAGTTTTAGGCTGGATAAATTATATGTACCTCAGTGTCTTCTATCAAAAAGCAACAGGTGGGACGTCTCAAACACATTTATTAAAGATTGTAGTTTTTCCCCGTTGTCTGACTGGCTGACTCCCGCTTGGTCGGTCAGGCTGACCAAACAGCTGGTCTCTGAGGGCCTGTTGTCCTGAAAGTGAATCTGCAAAGGTTCCGATTTCCTGCACCTTTGTTTTTGAGTCAGCTGCAAAATCAGCTGAAACTTGCAGAGCTGGTTTCAGTGAACCTGGTGGCTGCAGAGGTTTTAGCTGAATATTACTGCGCTATATAAATACAGGCCATTTTACTGCTCCTGTTTTTTTGACCAGAGACTGTGACTTCCTCTGAGGTGTTAGGCTTCATCTGTGTTGTAGTTTATACATTTGTTGTTGTAGTTGTTGTTTTTGGTGGGCGTTTTGTATCAGACTGCTTCTCACAAGGACATATGAACTCATGGTTCAGTGAGTGTGTCCTTAGAGCTGCCCTCTTTGTAATCTGTTCAGGGGATGTCTGAGATTTTTAGCTACAAATACATGGGTTAAGGTTTCTCAGTTGCAGCCCTGGAGCATAAACAATTCTCTTTCTGGTGGTTTAAGTCGTTTTTGTTTCGAGGGGATGGGACAGCTTGGTGTGTCTGTCATATGGTGCAGGGTGAAATTTAGGAGTTATTTGACAGCAGAGCTTGAAGACAACATCTTCCTTGTGGCAGATTTTTCTCTCCTGTGTCATCACTCTCTTTTTCTGGCGTGTCAGCTTCTGAGTCTACCCTCCATGTTGAATGTGTACATGAATGTGGAGAAAGGAGGAGGGTGGGGGAGGGTTTCAGGCCCAATGGACAGCCTGGGGCGAGAGTCAGAGATTTCAGTTGTCCCTCTGTGGAACTAAAAAAAGACTAGCAGACTCTGTTAATATATCAGAAACACAAAAAAATAAAACTGCAGTTGGGTGGATGTTAGAAATTCTTCGCATTTGGAGCTGCTGACTCTGTCTAATTGCAGCTAACGCCGCATTTACAGCAAGAACAGCTGATCCGAGGAGAACACGGTGAGACGGGGATCAGTGTTTCAAAACAGTCTCCACCTCCCGTCTCAGCTGCCGCTCTGAGTTTCTTTGAGTGTCATGTGAAGTTTAACTTTCAGTAAGACTTGATCAATCATGATGAGGCACGATTTTCTGTCAGATTTAAGCTGTATTCACCAGCCTGCTGAGTCACAGTCGCAATGTTAAGATGATGACACAGCATTTCAGTCGGCACTGAAGTTCTTTCATCTCTTTCCTGCTATTTTTATCGGTTATTTTTGCACCATATTTTCATCTTCTTTGTTCTGTTTATTCGACTCCTTAAATTGATCTGTATAAAATCCATCAAAGTGGAGAAAAAAATCCCACCTGACACCCCCCCCCCCTTAGTTAATCCTTGTTTTTTACTTATAGCCAGTCCAGAAAAAATGTTCTCATCAGTCAGTTTCTTTGTAATCTCCTTTAATTTCAGACACTGAGGATAAATAATATTGCTCAGCTCCGTAGGACATATGAAGCAACTCCTGAGCGTGAGTCCTAATAATAAATAAAGGTGGACACTTTAGCCAGTGTTCATGTTGCTGTGTGAAAGTTAACTTGGAGGACTGAGAGGAGCATGTACACATGACTCATTTCAGCGCTTATTAGATATTGAGCCTTTATATCCATCACGATCAGCTGCTTGGCTCGACTCGTCTCTTTCACAGCTCAACTGAAATTGACTCTGTGACTTGTTTTAATTGAAATCTGTCAGTCTTAGAGAGAGGGGAATGTCTGGTGTTAATGTGGATGGGCAGTGAGTGCCGTGACAGCAAAATAAGAATAGAATAGAATAGAATAGAATAATCCTTTAATTGTCCCACAAGGGGAAATTTGGTTGTAACAGCAGCTAGAAGACACATATACAACAAACAGGACACAGAACAGAAACATACACAGTTTTTCTTACATATTTACATCAAGGACAATGGTTACTATAATAAGCTCTAAGCATTGAGGAAATGGGTTGTTATACTGCACTGAGTTATTATAGGCCTTTTTATTTTTATTTCGTTTTACATTTTTTTTCTTGTACTTCAGTTGTAATTGTGTTAAACTGTAGTTTGAAGCGCAACTTTGATGTTTCATTGAGTTTATATTGTTTGAAAATGCTCAGTTAATGTTATTATGCAATGAGCACATTTGTCAGGGGCTAAATTTAACAGTCATTTAGAGTTTCAACGAACACATACATGGATGCCTGAGGATGGTAGTGTGACCAAACTGAGAGAGAGTATAGATGTTTCATCTATATATTAAAAAAAATATATACAGTGGAACCCCGACTTACGAAATTAATTAGTTCCCGAGGGTCTTTCTTAAGTCGAAATTTTTAGTAAGTCGAAGCACCCATTGCGCCTTTTGAGTCGTTCAAGTGGAACAACGAAGCGCAAATACGAAAGCCAAGGGGGTTGTCACATGATTCGGAAGGCATTGTGGGCGTTCTGGGCATTCTGGGCTCAGCCAATCAGAGCCAGTGGATTTCGTTACACGGGCATCGTAACACGGGCAGAGATATTGCCGTTAAGTGCCTTCGTAACTTGAATTTTTCGTTAAATGGGGTCTTCGTAAGTCAGGTTTTTTTTTTTTTAAAGTATAGTTTTAAATTTTATTTTGATTAACCTAACAGTTTCATTAAACTTTAAGTTTTGACTTTAGTTGTAGTTCACTTTCATAATAACTCAGGCACTGCAAAGGTTTTTTGTGCTTTTGTACCAAAACTAAGCAAAAAGCTAAGAGCGAACACTGAACTGAAGATGTGCACACATGAAACTGAAATGAGAAAGAATTACAGTAAATGTCTTTAGTTTTATTTATTTTTTTGTAAGGTTGGTCAAATTTGTTTACACAACTGGCCCGATGAAGCATTGCTGCATCTGATTATTGAGTCTGGTATTTCTACATGACTGTGAGTAAAAAAACCCGCATAAAGCTTTGTTGAATTTTGGTTCTATTCTATTCTGCTCTGTCCCCAAATCTTCCCCCTGAAAACCCTTCACATTACAGTAATTATGATTCAGTCTAAAACTGAAAGTAATTACACTGATTAAATAACACAGTAAAAATGAAAGTGAACTAAGAGAAAAAATATTCCTAAATTAATAAAAGTGGAAAACTAATAAATCCAGTTGGGGTTTTTTTTTCTTTTTTGCAAAGGGCAGAAGTTTAAACTGTTCCAAAGTTAACTGAAGGACAAGAGATTGAAAAAAGCAGCTTTGAATTCATGTCTAAAGGATGCGTAGTTTTGGAGGGATGTCAGCTAAAGCTCAACTATGTATTATCACTTTTTACCACAAGAGGAAGCAGTGAGTCAGTGCACCTTTTATTTAACCGTTGTGGTCGGCATCCGGGGGAAAAGACAAAGCCTCGGAAGGAATAGGGAGTAGGACTTAAAAGAAATGTCAGAAATTAAATTAAGGGCAGCACACATCCCAAAACATCTCAATACTCCCACTGGTAAAATGCTGCCCCCTGGTGGTAATAGATATAGTTGCAGAGGGTAATTACGAAACGTAGCTTTACCTCTCACAAAATTGAGCTATTTCAGCAACTAAAGTGCTATATGTTACACAAGTATCGTGTTTTTACAGCTCTCTTGGTGTATCCCATCCATTTAGTGTTTCATTTATCTGTTACAGATCAGCTAAAATGACTAATTTTATGATTAAAAATATCTCAAAAGTGCAAAAATATACAATTGCTCACTCTCTAGATGGTTGACTACAGACAGATGGAAAGAGACAGGCTGTTTTTTCAGGGAAGGAGACAAGGGAGGAGGGAGCAGAGTGAGAGACTGTGGAGGGATAAATCGACAAGAGCGAGGGAGGGAGCAAAACAAAGCAGCCATTTCTGTGGCAGTACTGTGAGGTAAACAGAGAGAGAGGTGGCAGAGACTTCGGTTAGAGCTGACCGATCGGTGGAGCGATCAGCTGTGGATCTGCATTCCTGTTCTGCTCAGCAGCTTTGCACCATGACAGCTGGAGAAGGTAAGACTGGAAATGCGAGGAGCTCTCAGACCACACGCTTTGAAACACCCAAAATATTATCATCGTCTCTTTTGCTCTGTGTTTGAGTTTTTATCTTTTTATGTAATCTTTTTTTTTCTGCTGCAAACTGAGCTCTGAGCCACTTCTGTACTTTTTTGATAGCTCTGGCAATCGAGGAGGGAGTCTCCGGTTGTTTCTGCAGCAGCGTGGCGTTATAATTATAAGTGTGACTGCTGTGACGAAGCTGCAGCAGCTTTCAGCGGTCACACTGTGATTTCTCCATGCAGTGCACATGGTAGTGTCACATTTTTTTGCCTCTTGTTTGGAGAATGCCTGCTGGTGCCTGAAGCCACGAGGGACAATTTGATTTTCCTTATCCTGGAAATGGTTACACATTTCTCTATATCATTTAGATAATTTGTTACATAATCCCTTCAATTATATATTTTTGTGCGTATAATTTTTGATAAGCACACCTTCGGTTTATGGTAGGAGTATACAAGGACAAAAAAATCTTGCTTCTGCTGACGTTTCGTTATAAAAGCAGCCAGCCCCGACATGAATTTTGTTTTGCAGTTTTACATCAGCGGTTCAGTCACTGGCAGAGCAGCAGTCAGCAGCAGCTCTTTTAAGAACCAAAGTGGAACTAAAGTTATTGCAGCACTTGAATTGTATGAAGAAAGCAGGTCATCCTCACAGTGGGAGTGGTGCGTTTTTAAATAGGCGGATGCTCCAAGAAACCTGATGAAGTGGGCGAAACAGGCTTTAGGAAACATGAAGTCAGAGATTTATTTTGCTGCAGTATTTTCCACTACTGATACAGCACATGTAGAAATAAACAAGAGTCCTTTCCACTCGCTTAGTTTCTATAAATATGTTGCGCGTGTGATATGTTGGTGAATTTCTGATTAAGCAGGAACCAAATAAACATTCTGCAGGTCAACGTAAAATCAGAAACAGACCGTCAGCGCTCCTCTGACAGGAGAGATGACATCGTGTGGGGCGGTGTGAGGGCGATCCTGGTCGTGTTCCAGACCTGCTGCGATCGCTTCATGCTTCATTTCTGCTGTTGTGCTCGGCTTTCACACGGCCACAGGGGTGAGGCGAAGGTAATCTCGAGCTGCTCAGGGGTGATTTTACCTGGAAGCAGAGTAGTATGGGCCACAAAAATTAGCCAAATAAATCCAGTGCAGTTTGTTTCAAAGCTTCATTAATGCTAGCAAGCCAAATGTTGACTTTAAGACCAGCTGCAAAAAAAGGAGCGGTTCTGTGACTAATATTTAGGTTTTCATAACAGTGTGTGGGAGTAGTCTGTTTATTGTTTTGGTTCCATTTTCTTTACATTTCCTTTCTTATGTATGATATACATTTCATGCATATAAAATGTTTTATTTTCTATAAACTACAGAGAGGAGAAAGAACTACTGAAACACAAAGGCTCACTTATGCACAGATATTAAACCTCCAAGCATCTGTGTGTTTGCTCTCAACACAAAATAAGCTGTAAGTTTGCTAATAAAAGCTGCATTTAAAACTTTAAATTGTCCCGTATCATAAATACAGCTCCATCTTTGTAACAAGCCAAATCTATTTAAAATCACTCGTAAAATCAGTGAGTTCTGACGATTTCTAATCATGTATAAACTGTTTGGAGGTCTGGTTTACCGTGGCGCATCGTTCAGATGGATAGCTTGTGTGGATATCTCGGATGTGAGCTAGAAGTTTGTATTATTTCTCCAGATCTGCGCACACTGAGGCTTCAGATCCAGGCTGTATTTATAACCACAGAGGAGAGCTGTGGGTGGGTGGGTGGGACGCCATGTCAGCTGCTCACTTCTCAGTTTCTTGAACACAATCACAGTGTTTTTGTGACTGGCTGAATTCCCAAGGCATTTTGTGTGCATTTGTTCTGTGTGTGTGTGTGTGTGTGTGTGTGTGTGTGTGTGTGTGTGTGTGTGTGTGTGTGTGTGTGTGTGTGTGTGTGTGTGTGTGTGTGTGTGTGTGTGTGTGTGAGCTCTCACAAGCCCCTTTCTGTGCTCTGCTGCTGTTACATAAACCCTGCAGACTCTGCAGGTTTTTGTTTCCCTCAGTGTTCAGCTGTGATGAGCAGATCTGCATCCTCAGCCTCATCATGACAGCCAGTTTAAGCATCTATTTCTTGACTGGAAAATAAACAAAATATGTTAATTCAGGTTGTAAGAGTCACAGAGTTTCTTCACTCATGTGACATCATGTCGGGGACTGTCTGTAAAATGAGAAATGACATGATTCTCTGAGCTGTGAAACCTGATTTCAAGTATAACTCCAGTGTGTGAACGAGGAGAAAGGAGAGCGCTTCATTCTAAGGAAGCTCTTTGATCGTGACACACACAGTGAAAGTGGTGCTTTGCAGAGAGCTTAACAAGCTCATTAATGTGTGTGTGTGGGTGTGTGCATGCTGTGTATTTGCTGCCATTGGCTGCTTTACTGTGTGGAGGAGGATTTGGCTTTAAAGCACCAAAGAAGTACCTTTTCTTTAAATGTCTTTGATTCGAAGAGGCCATACTGATAAAAATAGAAGGTTCAAACATACATTTTGCATGTCGACAGCTGGGAGCAAATGAGTTCACTCTTCATTGCCAACTGAGTTTATTAGCAAAATGTACAAATTTCCAGCTGTTTGCAAAAACTAGATCACAGCAGGACAGTTAAATGTTACAAGAGACGTCAACATCATCTGTTTTTAATGTTTTCGGTTGCAAAATCATTCAGCACCCCCCCTGCCAGAGGGAATTCACTGTCAGTTCACACATTTATAAATGACTGTGCAGACTTTTATAACTCCTCTGTAAATAAACTTTCACCAGAGTTTCAGCGTCTGTTGATTAAGGCCTACATTTATTATACATCTGATTATATATCAGCAAAATGACAAAGCAACTCATCACAAAGTTAAGAGATAGCTATCAAACAAGAGCCACACATACCAGTGTGTTTGCTATAGTTAGACCACTGCTGACGCAAAAGAACCAGACAACTATTCTCAGAACTATCTGAATGAAAGATGCCTTCTATTTTAGCTGAATGAGGTATTTAAACCCCTCTTGTGTAATTTTAATATTACGCACAAATAAATAATTTTGTAATAATTGTTCATCAGTACACAGCTGATGCGAGCGAGACTGTGTAAGGGGGTGGGGGGGGGGGGTGTTGGAGGACTTTATATAAAACAAAGGGAGATGCACAGAAATGAAGAGATGAGTATAAACCTCTTGAATGATGCTTTTGTCTTACTGTTGCTCTCTGCCAAGTGAATCGTGCAGACAGCCCTTCTAGTCCTGTGATTCTGGGGTTTAAACAGCGTCTTTGATGGGCACAATAAGAGGCCGGTACAGCAGTGGCCCCTCTGCTCGGGAAACAGACTCTGCTGCACTCACAATCTGTGCAAATAGTTTGTGAACAGGCTCATTTGGGGGAGCACAGACCTGAATGTGAAGCAAATCCCAAACAGTAACAAGCAAACACTGTCACTGGAAACACTGAGAGAATGTTAATTAATGCTAAATAGAAATCTATGGGAGACTTCAATATTAGCAAATTCAAAGTATAACTTCCATTTCAACCCTTGTTTTTGGAATAAAGTCAACAAACCTTTTAAGGAGTTTCTTGCAATGCCAGTAATTGCTGTCCTCTGAGAAGGATTTTAATCTCAGAGAATGTATTTGTTAGAAAAATCCAATGTAATCTGTTTGCGGGATTCAGCTGTAGATGCAGTTTGCTCTCATTTGGTGATTCTTTTTCTGTTACTCTTAAAAATAGATATCCATTTTCTATTATCTATTTTCTTCTGCTTGTCCAAATTTGGGTTACCAAGTCAGCAGGATAAGCTGGTATTCCAGGCGAATAGTGCATTTAAGTGGTAATTCTGTCTGAATGTCAGAGTCAAACATCAAAGGTACCCATTAGGGCTGGGCCATATCATACCGTTCACAGTAATACCGGTATAATGTTAGGCAATGATAAGAAAATGAAATATCGTGATAGAATATGGGTCAAACGCGCATGCGCAGTGCCTTTGTTTTCATACGCACGTGGCAGAAAAAGCATGGCGGCGACGGAGAACGAGAAGGGCGAAAGCGGATCGTTGAATGAAGGGATGAACCAGAATTGGTTTGTAAAAATGGTGCAACTTCAGTGGTGTGGAACTGGTTTGGCTTTCGTCAAATACACACCAAAGTACAATTTTTGGTAGAGCATGCAAGCGGACCATCGTTATTACCGTGTTTTTCGGAAAATAAGTCGCTCTTAAAATCCTTTTATTTTCTGAAAAATTGACAGTGCCCCTTATAATCCGGTGCGCCTTATGTATGAATTCTGGTTGTGCTTACTGACCTCAAACTTTTTATGTCTTACACAGCGCTCAAAAATCTGTAAAAAAATGTTTTAGCACGACTTTGATAAGCTACAAAGCCGCACCGCTTGATGGATTGTCATAGCATTACGGCTTCCGTAGTCAGGAGCCTCGCCGAGTGATACGTACTGTTCTTCAACATAGTATTACCGTATTGTGTGTGTATAACCTCTTTTTAAGTTTTGTAGATATATTACACATGGTTATAGTTCAGGATATGTCGGCCAGTTTCCACTGGAAATGCCTTTTGGTTAAACTGTCAGCAAGGAATTTGCATAAAAAACAGCTGTTTGTTTAAGTGAAAATACATTGATGGGTTTTTTGTTTGTTTTTGTTTTTTTTGCACTAATAAAGTTGTGGAGTTGTAAAGTATTTTGTCTCACGTCAGTTATATCGTCAGTTATATCATTATCACAAATTTTCAAATATATATCGTGATAAATATTTTTGGCCATATTGCCCTGCCCTAGTACCCATCGGTGGTCATGGATGTCCATAAAACATATGACCAAATTTGCTTCTGCACATTAAACTGTAGTGCTGGTAGTCCGAATCAGGTCATGAAACCTGCTCCGTTTCTGCTGATTCTACCTGCCAGTCATCATTTAAGTATTTGCTCATTGATTGTGTGAGGTCGCCGCCATGTGCAGATGTTTGAGAGCCAATCCTGTGTCATGTGTCAAAGCCCAAGGTGCTGAGCAGCTTCCTACAGGTGCACACTTACTGGAATGACGTGGTTCAGGCTCTGACCTGGTTTATCTGCCTGAACAACTTCACCTAGCTCTGGCTTCTTGTTAGTCTGACTCTCTGTTGGCCTCTCTTTCCTCATTTGGCTACATGTCTGTATGTAATGTATGGATTTAGCTTCTTAATCCTGCTTTCTCATTTAAAAAAAAAAACTGTGATAATGCAAAAAATGAAGTTAAGTGCTATCAAAAGCAAATCAGAAACCCGAGGAAAAAGTTATTAGGGAAACAAAGACTGCACAAAGTGAGTCTTAACACTGGGACAGACAGTGAGGTGGATCTTTTTCTCATCACCACAGTGGATTATAAAAGTAGGTGTTCGTTGCTCATTGGACTTGTGATCGATAATTCTCTTTGTGCTTTTTGTCTACCCTGAAAGCAGGGTGACACCAGGGGAAACAGTTTTAGTGAAACAGAGACAGACATGTGTAGCCACAGGCTCACTGAAGTAATGAGACCACTGTGTCAGACTGCCCACACCATCCTGTTGGACAGGAAGTGATAAAAAATGACAGATTTTCATTAAATAGCGCCAAAAAAAAAAAACCTGAACACCACAAGAGGAGTGTATGTGAGTGGCCTTTTTGGGTGTGTTTTGGGGGGGGGGGTTGTTTTTTTTTGCTGGCAGTATTTAAAAAATAAAGAGAAATAAATCAGCTGTTAATGTGAACCAAAACAATTAATTTAATGCTGATAATTGTCTTAATTTACTTCAGTATTTATTCACCTTAAAAAAGGGGGGGTCAAATGTTTTAGGATTTTTTTTTTTCCTGTAATTATAATTTCATTTACTAATTATTTTTATTTAGATTATCGTCTTATGTTCATTTTTTACCTCAAATTAATTTATTCCGTGTTTATTTTTATAATTCTTAATCTGGTTTTGTTTTATATTTCCATAACTTTTCTTTCAGTCATACAAAGACAAGAACAAACAGATTTATAGGTGAACTGATCACATGTTGATTGTTGTCAGCTAAGAAATTCACAGGGACGTGAGCTCCTTCCTGCTCGGTGGTTCTAAGAAGCTCAGTTTTCTGTTCGAAATTTGACGGATCAAATCCCGTCTGTAACAAACGGGTATGAACAGAAGTCATGAGGTCTAAAATAAAATGGGACACTGTGCAAATCTCAGGAGATGGTAAACATCAGATTTCATCAGCACATAATTTGCAGGCAGAAGGTGATTTTTTTTTTTTAAATAAAAAATAAAAAATCCTCCTCTGTTGTTTTAGGAAAACATAGGAAGTCTTTATTATGATATAACACTGATCACCAGTCAGCTGTCTTATATAACACCAGCTAAACTGCTGCAGTGAGTGATGGAGACACCGCCTTGGGCCTCATGAAGATCCCTGTTGGACTCTTCTGGGCTCCCTTAGGGGGTACCAAGGGACAAAAAGGTGAAGAAGAAAACCGAGCGAGCTGGTGGGATAGCAAGAGGCCCTCCCTCTGTCCTCGATTTAGAGAATTTTCCTGAGCTAAACTTTCAGTTAATCCCCCTGAGCTTTTCTTCTGTTTGTATAAAAAGATCCTCGCTGTTATATAAATCTGGGCTTCATGCAGATTACTATTGCCAGCTCTGACAGCTCCACTGTGCACTGCACCCACAGTGTATCCTGACACCTAGTGGACAGAAAAGGCAGCACACCTCTCAGTCCTCAAACAACAGGATTTGCACCTTTATTTTCAGAGGGGGTTAAACAACACTAACGAGTTAATACAGTGAAATAAGAAATGAAAACTGAAATGAGAATATGTGTCTACAAAATTAAAAAAAAAAAAAATGCAGTTAATTTGGTTAAAACACACCCATTCAGAAGGAGGTGATGTAATCGCGTTGTTACTCGCGCTGGATGTGGGGTATACCAAGTGTCCCTTTTCTTATGTGGGAGTGCACAGCATTTTTTATCCCATTGAGAAAATATCCCCTATTTTAATTATCAACATTCAACAGTCCACACTGCAGTGTTTAGCTTTTATCCAAAGAAACTGTATCACTGTGGGTCGTAGAGTGGACATTATAAGACTAGAAAATTAGAAAGATGCACTCATTACAGTTCTTCCTTTCAGGCTTATTGCATTTAGTGAGTTCAGATAAAATGCAGTATTCCTCTCCTTGACATGATTACTGCCAAACCTGCAGAATTAAAAAGTGTCTGTTTTTAAGTTCTGCAAAGCAAAATTCCCGACCTGTCCCACACAAACCTGCTCTCTGTCCCTGCTTTCATTTCTTCTCTTACCCACGCTGGAAACTAACTGACACTTAAGTGAATTTAAGATGAAATAAAAACGTAATATGGATGCAGATCTTGGTCCCCTTTTAAAGTCACATGATTAGTATTTTTGCTGTTTCTCCCCTGCAGATAAACTGTTGTTGTTTTCTCATGAAATGTATTTCTCACGTGTTTGGTTGCGTCTTTGCTTTGCTGTGATGATAAAACACAGAGGTGTTAAACCTGCTTTACTTTCACAGCTACAGCAGATACTTTTGATACATTTCCAGAGTACTTGTAACCAGTGTTGTGTTTTATCACAGTTGTGTAAAGATCGATGAGAAACTGAACAAACAGTTTTAGTCTGACAAAAAAACCCAAAACATTAAACTGCTGACGTCTCTCACGACCTCCGCCTGTTACAAGTGATGAAACCTTTACAGGAAGATGGAGGTGATGTCCAGAGGCTTGTGGGCTGATTGCTGCTGTCACCACTCACTTACCTTCAGATGCTCTAATGACCCGCCTCAGGCTGTGGCACACACTCTTCTGTGTGTGTGTGTGTGTGTGTGTGTGTGTGTGTGTGAGAGAGAACTGCTCATCTCATGTTGCATGCCGCTTTAATTGCTCCCTGGATAAATCACACACACAATCCAGCCGTTGTGTCAGCGTTGCTGGCAGCAGCTGCTCTGACAGCTGTGATCAATACTCTCATCTGTGTGGTCGGGCGCTGTGCTTTCTGCTTAGGTGTGCGAGCTGTTAGCCTTTACGAAGAGGCGAGGGGGCGAGTGTTTAGGTGATTGGCTATTGGTTTTGCTGGCCTACGGATGACGTCTGATAACTGATTACTTCCTTTAACATGGAAAAAAAATAGATGCGCTGATGAGCAGCTTGGCCACTTAATCAGACTTTCTAACAGTGGTGTGATGGATTGCAAGGATCATACCTAAAAGAGCTGTTCTAGAAACAAAAATAAATCCAAACAGATGAAAGGAGTCAGTTAGGGTGGTTCAGGCAACTGATTAGGGGGCTTTTGTCTCATGGTCTCAAGGAAAGAAAGTCCATATGGGGCCATATTTACTAACAACCCTTTTGATATTAAATTGGCCTAAAAGGTGTGTACACAGGTGTCTTTGTAGTGTCCAACATTTTGGAAAGAAAATAATGAATTTAATCACAAAGTTTAAATTCATGAATGTCTACAGCAGACACTTTACTGCAGATTTAATACGTTATGTTATGTTGTGTCTGATATGGCTGTATTGGCCTCTCTTGGGTGTGTTAATGTTATTTGGAGCAAGTGGGGCATAAGTTATCAGAGTAAGTGTATAATTGTCACGTGTAGGTCGTTGCAAAGCTCAGAGCTTTGAGCCACAGCATCACACTTTGAATCTGCCCTGTGGGTCTGCAGCCCCACGTGTTTCTGGGCCTCAATAATACAAAACGGAACTCAACCTGCAGCATTTGTGGGACGGAGAATCCCAATATCAGGTGCACGTGGGGGTGCGTCTTTTTTTTTACAGGCAGCAAAGTAAGGGTTTACAGTAAGCTAATGGCTTTTCATTGTTTGAGAGGTTTAGCCACATAGAGATCGATCGATAGAGAATAGAGAGCGAATAGCATCTGCACGTCTTTTCTCAGCACCCACCGAGCTTCTTTGGTTGCACCTCGTGTGTGGATTGTACTGGTTATTTTACTCTAAAGTGCACACTTCCATGGACCCAGGATCACATCTTGGCTCTTTGAGACGTTGTGTTCATCATCTGTGTTCTGGGTGACGTGTCAGTTCGACTTCCAGCTCACATTGTGTTGTTTTTTTGTTTTGTTTTTTCAGTCAAGTATAAAGCGGCTGGGATGAGAATTGGCTGAGCTAAGTCACAGAGCTAAGGCTGTGTTTCTCAGGGGTCTTGATCATGAGTGGGTTGAGAGTCGAGTAAGCAATTGAGAGACGGTCTGCAGTGATGAGGATGCTGTGCTGGTCTATTGTGGTGAAGAGAGAGCAGAGGGCCACAGAGAAGCTATTGATTTACTGGTGATCTACATTCCGACCCTCACCTATGGACACGAGGTGTGGGCAGTGACAAAGGATGAGATCACCGATACAAGCAGTAGAAAGGAGCTTCCTCTGGAGAGTGTCTCTTAGAGAGGGTGAAGAACGTGGGCATACAGGAGGGGTTTGTCCTCCACATCAAAAAGCGAGGTGCTTTGGGCTACTGGCCAGGATGCCTCCAACCTCCCAGGGAAAGAAATATCTATCGGCTGGCTAGGGCTGGGCCATATTATACCGTTCACGGTAATACCGGTATAATGTTAGGCAACGATAGGAAAATGAAATATCGCGATAGAATGGGAGTAAAACGCGCGTGCGCAGTGCCTTTGTTTTCATACGCACATGGCCGATTGTTGAGTGAATCAGATGAACCAGAATTGGTTTGTAAAAATGGTGCAACTTCCGTGATGTGGAACTGGTTTGGTGTTTGTCCGTCAGATACACAACAAAGCACATTTTTTTGCAGAACATGCAAGCGGCCGTTGTTATTATCATATTTGTCGGACTAAGATGCTCTTAAATCTGGGAGTAATCTGGGTCCTAAAGTCCGAACCCTTCAGGTCAAACAACACTGCAGCATCACTTAGAGTTAAAAACTGTCTAAATTCTTTCATCTTTAATAAAACGATCAGCATTGCTGCTTTACCAGGTGTAACTATAAAGTTTAACTTCCAGGCATCCATGAAAACAAAAGTTATTACATTTAACGGAGTTAGAAGTTAGCAGGAAGCTAGCGGAAGTTAGCTCGCTAGTTTCGCTAGTTACCTAAGCATGATATTGCATGTTCTGACTGAGAGATTTCTGAAAAAATTCAAACGTACAGCTCTGCTATCACTTCCAACATAAATGAAGACAGGAAACTAAACAGCAGTGACGTTTGTAGGGTTACTGAAGTTGGGCTAGCTGGTATATAATGATGTGCTATGTGATCGCTAGCGACACAGCTATATTAGCATAACATAAACAGTGAAGCTGGAGGACGAACACTAACACTTTTCCACTTATAAAAGTTAACGTGAAGGTTCTTCATGGTTAGAGACAAATGCAATCGCATGGCAGGATGCTGTAAACGGACCAAACTTCAGTCAGGAGAACAACTGAGATAATCCATCCACAATACGAGGTTAGTCATTAATATACTGCAACAACATGGGAATAGAGCAGCTGCCAGAGAATTCAACATTAATGAATCAATGGTACAGAAGTGGAGGAAGCAAGAAGAATGAGTTTAATAAAGTTTGATTTATCTGACTGCTTTGTTTCGCTTAATGTGCCTTATAATCCCGTGCACCTTATGGTCCGAAAAATGCGTACTGCACACTGCAGTTTAATGTTGCAAAGCACCTCTTTTTAACTTCAGTGGATATTATACATGGTTATGCTCAGGATATGTCAGCCCATTTCTACTGGAAATGCCTTTTGGTTAAACTTTAAGCAAGGAATTTGCATTTGCACTGTTACATTTTTATAAAGCTTTAATGTACATAAAAACCAGCTTCTTGTTTAAGTGAAAATAAATGGAAGGTTGTCTTTTTGCGCTAGTAATGTTGTGGAGTTGTATTTTGTCTCGCATCAATTATATCGTCGGTTATATCGTTATCGCAAATTTTCAAATATATATCGTGATAAATATTTTTGGCCATATCACCCTGCTCTACGGCTGGCTTATGAACACTTCAGACAAGCTGGAGGACGAGGCTGGATAAAGAAGGTCTGAGCATCTCTGATTCCCCCGAGACCTGCATTTCGATAAGCAGCAGATAAAGCTTCATCATTATTGACTTCTTTTTGAGAAACTGCATTTAAACACGACAGTGTGGTCATCGTACAGGAACTGTGCTCAGTAAATACAAAATGCTTCATAACCTCAGACCCCTCCCTGTTTTTAGAGCCTTTAGTCCAACAGCATCAGCAGTGATGTTACTGTGACACATACACACACACACACACACACACCTCAGGGAGAGAGGGCTGGTTTGTCTGGGAGTGTGCCGGAGCCACACACAATCCATTCGACAGAGATGCCTGAAGAAAGCGAGAGTGTGTGTTAGAGGCTGCTGCCGAGACATGCTGAGGAAGCTGATGTGCAAGAAAATCTGCCCTCGTAAGAACGATGCATTTATCTGTCCTCATTTTCATCCTCGCCGCGCTCGTCTCGCCCTGCACAGCTTCCTGTCTGTCTGTTATTGCTCTGCTCTCTCTGGCTCTGTGCGTCTCATGTCTGCCAACCTGTTGCCTTTTTGTCCCTGTCATGTTTTGTATTTCTTGGTCATGATGATGATTTTCATGCAGGGAGCAGCTTGTGTGGATGAAGCTTCTATTTTATGTATCAGTTTATTATACGTGGCTCCACAAATAAAAGGCACAAACCTGATTCCTAAACAGCAAGTTAATGTCTCTAAATGTCCTCAGACAGCGGTCATGATCATGGCTGCAAACACCGCCTTTATCTCCGTGCCTCAGCTGGCGGATATCACCACCGGCTAATCCCTCGTGTGAGTGGTCACGTTGGGCAGGTGACGCCGGGGGCCATGTATGCACTGCTGCCAAACCAGATTAGAGTCAGATGGATGGAATGATTAAAACGTGCACAGATACATACACCACCTGACAGATTGCCCGTGTTGCACTCTCCCCCCTGAGAGGTTATCCAACGCAGCAATGACTCAGGGCTGTTTAACACTTAAGAGAATGATTTCAGCCTCTGAACGATGACTGAACGGTGCTTTATTGATCCTTACGGGAAATAATTCTCACAGTCAGCCAGCCTATATTGAAAGCCTAAGTCACCTACACCCTTTCTCATTTCTTCTTCTTCTTTTTTGCAGATAAGAACTTTGAGGATGAGGACTCTGTGGACGGAGGCCGGTCCTCCTCCTCCTCCTCCAAAGCACCACCCAGTGGCAGGAGGACTGTAGTGAGCTCTGTCAGAAGACCCAGCTCAGCCACCACGCCAAAGCCCACGGGTGAGGGAGAGGTTCAAGCTCAGCTCAGTGCTGGGAATAAATAATCTGCCGCTGAAAGTCACTATTTGTTCTGATTTAATGAACAGTTATTCACATTTTAGTTTAACCCTGGGTCATAACAGTTTACCCTCAGGCAGCCGAGCTCTGTTGGCTGGCGATTCGTTATGTTTTAGAAAGAAATCTTTGTTTGACGGCAGTTTTTCGTTTGTCATAGATGTGCTTGCATTGAGAGCAGGTTGTTAATGACTGAACCAAGGCTTCTGTTCTTTGGTCAAATTCGTAGTTTAAAAGATGCTGTTGAATACCATTTAAAATGCCTTATGTATATTTTTCAAAGGTAAAGAAGCTGCTGCTGGTGCTGTTGATGAAGAGGATTTCATTAAAGCCTTTGAAGACGTGCCCTCGGTCCAGGTGAGCTGGCCACATTCTCCATATGAAACCTTGCTTTAGTATGATGGTAGTTAGCCTTCCCAGAGGGTGTGGCTTTAGGAGTGTTAGAGGTAATTGGTCCACACCTGTGTGATGGTCCAAAATACTTGGTCCATCTCATGATGATAGCACAGGTTGCTATCATCATGTGGTTGGGATTCTTGGCTTTATTGAAAATACCTGAACAGCTGAATCATGAAGTGCCTTAAAACTACTTCCACATGACTTAAAGGCGTTCATGATTTCTGGATGTCATGTCAGATTGACTTTAATGAATCCACGATGTTTCATCTCACACCACCTGGATGTTTAATCAAAACAGACAGCATTTAAAAAACTGATATAATTCTAGCTTTATTGCTCTTGGCTGCACTGAGACAAAAGGGTGGGGTAGGAAGGCAGTTAATGCTAGCTAATTGGTTATCTGGTTATCTAGAGTAATCAGATTATTGCTTTAAAAATGTTTCAAAAGGCTCCAACAGCACAAACACCTTGCAGAGCTCCAGTTCAGGGACTCCAATTAACTGAGGTAAAGCCTCACAGGCAGTTAGCAGCTACAGCCACGCCCCCGACAATGCAAACTTTAAGCCTTGATTAAAACATTGCACCAAAACAGTCTTTGTATCAGTCTGTAAACATGTTTATTTCTGCTGTAAAGTTGGACATTTTAATAACGTGGGGACTGATTCACTGCCTGAGCCTCTAGTGGACATTAGAGGAACTGCACAGTCTGGTGATTTGGGGTCAGTCACTTTGGTGCACCATATTGAAATAAGTCCTGCTAATATTGTGGCTTCCCTTCCTGTCCCGTTGTGCACAGATCTACTCTAACAGAGAGCTCGAGGACCAGCTGACCAAGATCAGAGAAGTGCTGTCTGATGACAAACATGACTGGGAGCACCGAGTGGTTGCGGTGAGATTCTGGAAGCACATGTGTCCTCTTTAAAACACACACACACTTACATATAAAGATGATAGGTAATATATATTTGATCATGACATTTTTTTTCTCTTTTCTCATTCCTCTGTAGCTGAAGAAGGTCCGTTCCCTCATGTTGGCGGGGGCCACTGATTATGAAGGTTTCCCTCAGCAGCTTCGACTTCTTGAGGCTTCCTTCAAGCTGTCAGCTAAAGACCTGCGCTCCCAGGTGGTCCGAGAGGCCTGCATCACGCTGGGGTAAGACAAGAAGACTTTACTGACTGAGATTTTAGAAGCCTTGCAACACCCTTAACCACCTGCAACATCAACATATGTCTGGGAACAATTTTATAGAATAATTTAACATTTAAAAAAACAGATGATGAACAGATGAAATGACATGTATTCAGACAAATAAGTGAGATTTCAACAACATCTCAGTTTTTCCACATACATCGAGTCTGTTGTTGTTATAATATGCACATGAAGATTTATTTCATGCTGTGTAAACCCATCCAGTGGGCTGACTCAGACCCTTTGGCAAGCTGGCACCTATGTAAATTGTCAACTGGCCATTAGGTATAAGTACCTGCTGTAATCAGTCACCTGCAAATTGTTTTCTGAAACGTTCACCACCAGGAAGCAGAATTATACCAGTGAGTGAGCTGCTGTTTTTCTTTTTCTTTTCCCATTTCTTTCAGAGACCTCCTTTTTGAATTCTTCTTATTATTTCCCTGGTTGACTCACTGCAGCTGTTGTTTCTTCAAATTCTGTTAAAGCTGTAGTTAATTGAAGACTTTTTAAAAACAGTATTAATAATATGTACCTTAAAAAATTAAACAGTTGTCCTTAAACCCTGGATGGCAAGAAAAAGAACTCTAAGTAAATGACAGAAAAACTGAATTAGCTTTTTTTCTTTCTCTTCTTTGAGTTGATTGGTTTTCCTGTCATAGGAGATTTTTTAAATGATCTTTTTATAATCTAAATGTGTAACAATTAATTTATTTTAATAATAAAATAATTAGTTAAATAAAATGAAAGCCTGAGGGTAATTAACAATGCTTTTATGCGTGAACATCCCTGGTTTAAGAGCGGGAGGAGACCCAGTCCCAGCTTCAGGAATCATATGTGCTCTGAGTGTCAGCCCCAGGCCCAAACAAACAAGGTTGTGTCAGGAAGTGCATCCAGCAACACAAACATCTCCCAAGTTAAACATGCGACTCCATCTGCATTGGCGACTGCATCTGAATGAGCATCTGAAAGGGTTTTTCAAAAACTTTATAAACAATTAATGCTTATTAATTTTTACAGTGTTTATTGTTATTTATGCTTTTGTATTTATTCGAGTCTTGTTTTATTGTTGTAAAACTGGTGTTTTGATCTGTTTGCCTCGATTGGAAAACACTTTGAGTTTGTAAACATGATTTGACTTTCTGGTATAACGCTGCCACCTTGTGGTAAATGATAAATGGTAAATGGCCTGTATTTGTATAGCGCTTTACTTAGTCCCTATGGACCCCAAAGTGCTTTACACTACATTCAGTCATCCACCCATTCACACACTGGTGATGGCAAGCTACATTGTAGCCACAGCTGCCCTGGGGCGCACTGACAGAGGCGAGGCTGCCGGACACTGGCGCCACCGGTAATGACCACCAGTAGGCAACGGGTGAAGTGTCTTGCCCAAGGACACAACGACCGAGACTGTCCGAGCTGGGGCTCGAACTGGCAAGCTTCCGATTACAAGACGAGCTGCCAACTCTTGAGTCACGATCGCCTCAGTGGTGACAGCTTTTATTAATGTTTGCAGAGGGGTTTTTACAAAAAACCTTAAGATCAGAATCTTTCTGCATGAGACACTGCTTAGATTTCTCTGCCTGGCTGGGCTCAATTGGTCTGATTATGTTTATGACCGCCCTGTCAGTATACCTGATAGTGAAGTCTAATCTTCAGATAGTTTTTTTTTTCAGCTGTGAAACTGTCAGTATGACAAAACAAGAGGTTTAAGTGTCTAATTGAAACCTTTGCCTATAAAGGCTCACTTTTAGTTCATCTTTACTGAATATTTTGTCATCAGGGTGTGACCAGATGAGCAGAGTACATGTCAGGATGATTCATTAAATCACAAGTGATTGCATTTCATGTCATTTTCATGGGTTTCTCTCTGGATTAGGGCTCCGTAATGAGAGTCATTCAGTTTTTACTCATTGATCAACGTGCTTCTAATGGCTTTGATTAGCAGCGCTGACATTAACATGGATCCGTAACTGATGAGGTTATACAGTGAAAAGCTTAAGCTAATGAAAACCAGTCTTGCAGCATCACTCTGGACTTACAAACATCCATCATCCCGAGTTTAATCCGGCCCTGATGAGGTGGAACAGAGCAGAGAGGCACTGAAAGAGCAGGAGGCTGATGAATAGATGAGACCTACATGTATCCTATCATCCCTCTTAATGCCAACACAACGCAGACGTTTCCCATCATCCCTCACTCACTTCTCTGTATTTCTGCCAATCTGTCAGTTTGTCTTTGAAAGCTTTTTGCATTGTAACCATTTCTTTCTTTCTGCCAGATATTTGTCATCGATTCTCGGTAACAAGTTTGACCACGCGGCCGAGAGCGTCATGCCAACCCTGCTGAATCTCGTGCCCAACAGTGCCAAAGTCATGGCCACGTCCGGGATGGCCGTCATCCGTCTCATCCTCAGGGTGAGTGATCTCAGAGCATTACTGCATGCAAATAACTGATCCTCGCAGAGCTGTCAGAAGAAATAATCCCTCCTGACATTTTCTTCTCTCCCAGCACACACATTACCCACGGCTCATCCCCATCATCACCAGTAACTGCACCTCCAAATCAGTCGCAGTCAGACGGTAAGAATGCCTTTCAAAATAAAACACACCAGCTGCAAGTTAAAAATAAAAGACAAGAATTTCAGTTTTCTTATTTGTTTTCCAATAAACTTGATTTTCATTTAGGGAAAAATAAATCAAGATTAAAAAGAAAGAAAAATTTAGGAAAAAAAGAGAAAATGTAAAAACTCAAGAACGGGGAGTAATCAGATAAAAACAAAATAGATATCAAAAAGCCACTTTACGTATGTGTGTGTAAATATACAAACACATATACACATCCAAACTGGGAGCTGGTTTCACTGAAGAGGAGCCTGAAAGCTGAAGGCTCTGCCTCCTATCCTACTTTTAAATGCTCTAGGAACCACAAGTAAGCCAGCAGTCTGAGGGCGAAGTGCTTTAAAAGAAAAAGAAAAGAGTTGCTTGCTAGTAGGCTAGTACTTAAATTGTTAATGTTAAAATGTATAATAATATGTCAATAGTAAAATTTCATTATATATCTTTTCTTTTAACTTTTAGTCATTAAAATGAATTTACTTTCAGTGGCATTAATAAATATAAATATATATATATATATATATATATATATATATATATATATATATATATATATATATATATATATATATATATATATATATATATATATATATATATATTAGGGGTGCAACGATACACAAAATTCACGGTTCGGTTCGATACTTTGGTGTCACGGTTCGATATTTTTTCGATACAAAAAAATGTTCATGCATTTTTAATTTGTCATTTATTAAAATTATAAATATATATCTTAACTCAAAAGTACAGTTTTTAAATTTAACCCTAACCCTTGTGCGTGTTTTTTATTTTGACAGCGAATGCGCACCTGCGGACCACTTATGTGCAGCCCTGGTTATTTAGCTCGTCATATTGCAGCCACAGAAATTATTTTGTCCATGAAACCATAAAGCTGCACTTTCTTTTTGCCTTATAGTCTGATTTGTCATAACTGCTCCGTTTTGTGGTAAGCTTTTCTTTGGCTGTCACTTCTTCACCCTGACCTGTCTTATTTGGCTCAGCAGAACTGAAATGCTTTTACACACTCACTCACATAAGCTCAGCGATTCTCTGCGCGATCAACCTCTCACATGTTTAAGCTGCGGGAGATTTCACTTGTCATGTTTGCATAGTAAGCTAACGATTAATAAGACGATGTCAGAGGAATTGGTGCACAAATTATCATCACTCACAGATCAGTGCTGTCGCTCTCTATACACAGTTCGCACGATTGCAA